>NW_008794171.1:88551-106390 GCF_000699145.1 Aptenodytes forsteri | reverse complement strand
GTGGGTTGAGATAAAAACAGTTTAATAATTGAAATAAAATGATAATAATAATATGATGATATTAATAATAATAATACACAAAGCAAGTGATGCACAGTACAATTGCTCACCACCCGCCGACCGATGCCCAGCCAGTCCCCGAGCAGCGGCCCCCCCGGCCAGCTTTCCCCAGTTTATGTACTGAGCATGACGTCACATGGTATGGAATGTCCCTTTGGCCAGTTTGGCTGTGCCCCCTCCCAGCTTCTTGTGCACCTCCAGCCTTCTCAGTCGGTAGAGCATGGGAAGCTGAAAAGTCCTTGGCTAGTGTAAGCATTACCTAGCAACAACTAAAACATCGGTGCGTTATCAACTTTGTTCTCATCCTAAATCCAAAACACTGTACCAGCTACTAGAAAAGAAATTAACTCTATCCCTGCCGAAACCAGGACAAATACAAAGAAACATGCCTTGGAAGCGTTAGGTCATTCCTGAGGGAGCTGCTATCTAACACATGGTTTCTTGCACAGGAATGTAAAAGGGAAGGACAAATCTTACTGAGAAATGCTCCTAGCTATGCAACGGGTAGGAAGAAAGCACACCCCTACCTCTAACTTCTCTTCACATGCTGGTCAGTATGTTGGTGTCATAAAGGAAAGTAGGCATGAATTCTTTTTGATCAGGGACTTCTCTTGTGGAATACCGTTTGTGGTAATCTGATTATCACAGAAATAAGCACACACACTATCGAAAATGTGGTCCTGTTTTAGTATGGCATTGAACAGACAAGGTTCACATTTCTGAGGAGATCATAAATTGCATGGCTGACATGGCAAGCATGCCTGTAAATTTATGAAAAAGTTTGGAAAATTACAGAGTAAATGAACATGTGTTAGGTAGATCAGACAAAAAGAAAATAATCAGAAGGCAGCACTGAATATGTTGAGATCAGATGGCTGTGAAGAACAATCAATCAAAAACTCTCAAAATTCCCTTTTCAGGTTGTGGAATTTGGTTACACTTTCTTATTCTCTCAAGTAGCCCATTGCAGCAGGTAAGAAAGTGATAGTTCTGCTGTTTCGTTTTGAGTCACTTTTCCTATTTTGACAAGACAATCCAAGGAAAATTCAAAGAGAAAATGAGAAACAATAGGAAATATAGAAGACATAAAAGGACATATAGTTTTTTGTTTATACCCTCAGGGTATCAGGGTCTGACGAGAGGCTGGCAACAGATTTTGCTTTTGGACTTTGGTTCCTCCTCCATTTTCTTCAATCTGAGATACTCTGCTTGGGCTTGCCAGGGCTTGTTTCTTCCTATAGCGAGACAGAATCTATCTAATCCTGTGCTGCTGGTTAAATAATCAGATTATATTTTTTTTCTTAATGAGGAAGGAGGGGAAGAACAGAAGAGAATTCACAAGTGGAGCAAGGGCAGAGTGGATCTCACGGGATGCTCAATAAAGCTTCAATTAGTGCAGCACTACCATATGCGGCCCATTTTTAGTCCTGCTAGAGCACCAAACTTGTGGTCATGATGGTCTTTAAATGATAGACATAAAGCCAGAATCTGTGGAGAAAAGCAGAAACCTAACAACCTTCTTCTTCTCAGAAGTATTTTTCCAACATTTTCTCCGTGTTCTGCCCACATCTAACTGCCCTTTTAACAACCTGTTTAAGAGGTGATGGATGGAGTAATCTGCTCCATTGCTATATTTTCCATTAACTATACCTGAGTTTCAGCAGATCACTTTTTGTCTATTGAGTTCTGACCTTATTTTTTTTAACAGACATGACCCCCAAGAAAATCTTCTGTTTATATTTGTAGGTCTTTTGTGCCAACTAATTTAGTCAGTTGCCTTTCTTTTGCATCTTCTCTACACCGTTGCATTGTTGCATCGCTGTTGCAATAGTGTAAAACATTTTAAATGAGAATGTTCAGAATCTTTTGTTTAGCTTCTTCCTCTGCCCATGTTAAATTAGTTGTTTGGTATAGGCTTGGTTAGCCCCAATTAATAAAAGACTTTTCTGTATCCTATGCAAGAGTAACTCTCTGTCCCTGAGTGTTACTCTGGTTGTACTTTGCTGACAGGAAGGAAGAGACCTTCCGCACTGATGTGCTGCATGATCTACTACATAATGGAAATGCAGCAAATGAGTCTGAAAGCTGACTTCAAGGAAATGAAGAATGACAAGAGGGGTCCTGTTATGTAAAATCCTCTTAGCTTTTGAAATGTCAGTTTTAGTTGTCATGATGAAACTGTGCATAAAGGAGGTCGTAAACAAAAGACCTCTAATGAGGGCATACAGCAAGAATCGCACATTGGGAGTGGGTTTCTGCAGTGTGTTGATGCCAAGGTCCAATATTAGGAGGGCAGTTGCACTACTGGGAGATGTTACCCTTCAGATAACATATTAAAATGATGTCCCATCTGCTTATTTCTAACATCACTTTGAGATGATAAAGATCTCATGATACAGGCTGGAGGGACATGGTGGTGGTAGGGAGGGTAACGAATAGGGTATAACTTTCCTTCCAGCTGGCAAAATCATCCTTTGTTAAATACTATCACCACAAATTAATTGGCAATGTTACAAACATCCATGACTATACAGCATGCAAGATGTTATGGAGGGCTGGCTGGTGATCATTCTGGTCTGTCTAATAGTATTCACCAAAGCTGTTTAACTGTGAAGTTACCCATGAAAGTGAAAACGAAATATATATACTGACATACCTGCAGAAGCAACTTTCTTTGAGTACGTTTCTACTTGTTTTAACAACAAATTCTACATAAAATCAGGTAAAGTTTAAGAAGAGCAAAAAGTTTTGAAGATAGGGTGTGTATTTAAATGCCTGATGATGGACTTATGTGTCTAATACCAGACAGACATTTTGGTCATCTGCTTTTTTAATATATCTCAGTAAAAAGATGTGAATTCAACATTTGAGCTATATCTCACAAGTATAAGCTACAGTAACTGCAACAGAAATATAATTAACCAGAGTCCCAAAAGATTCTTCCCATGGGCTACCCAGGACTCGATTATGTAGCATCCAAAACTCCTGAAACTATAGCTGCTATCTGTAGACACAGTCCTGTGGGTAGCATGGCAGAACTCCCTGCACTGTTGATATTTAGACACAAGCTCTGAGTTATCAAGGATACACAAAGGTTTTGATTATTCTGTCTGGAGAGGCACATGCTCCTTCTCAATTCCCAGGTTAGCAAAGCCACATTCTCTGTCTCAAAGTTCAGGGGACAGAATGAGAGAAGAGAGAACATCTAGTAGATACCATGGGAGGATGCACCAGAATCAGAGGATATGGTGCATATCCTCTGATTGGATAGAGCAAAGGGAGACAGAAAACAAGAACCAGTTGCCATATATTGGAAACAGGAAAGCAGCTAGAAGTTGCAGTAGGGTACTTTCCACAGAAATAATTGCTAATTCATGATTGTCTTCTGTTGGAACTCAAGGCAGAGTTGCAAGGTAGTGGTATTACTCTTTTTAATTCAGCTAGCAGCATCACTTTTAGCTTACTGCTTCTGAGAAACTGGAAAGCTAAAGAAAAGATGCATTAAACATATCCAGAGAAGAGAAGGTCAGTTGTTTAACTGTAAGCTTTTATAAATTTTGAGGGTTAAAGCCAAGCTTTTAATATGTCTATTTGTATATTTGAGATGAATCTTATCAATGTTGCTAGTATATATGTATACTACCTGTATACAGTATAAGAATACACTTATACATTGTACAACAAAAAGGTCTAAATATTTATTAAAAATCATTGTTTTAAACTGTTGTCTATTATTATTTCAGGATTAAATGCACTTACTAGATTTTGAGGAATGCTCACAGTTAGTTATATATATGATACATAATCATAGCTGTAAGGAATGCTCACAGTTAGTTATATATATGATACATAATCCATAGCTGTATTAGTTTTAGAGGATATTCCTTGGAAATCACCAAAATAGTCATATAAAATGAGTCCTTAAATGTAAAAATGTGCTTAGTACTTCCTTGAGTTTGTATGTTGATTGAACTACAACTTTATAGACCCTATCTTTCTTTAATACTCTTTATTATTTTCCTTCATGCTGTGAAAGTGATACATGGGTCAGTTATTGATCTGTAACTCATAAAAGTTATTTGAAAATAGCCATTTAATTGCAGACTGTAAATGTAAATATTAGTTTGTAGGTCCATGAAACAGGTTATTTATGTGGCAGCCACATTTTAAACAAGAAAAACCTCAACAAATATTAATCAAAACAAAGAACAAAACCAAAATCCACTGCCTCCTTTAGATCTCAAGTGACCAGTGAAGACTTCAGCTTTAATCTCAGAAACATGTAAGTTTTAAAAGATTATTCTAGGAACTAAAGGGCATTGTTACTTAAGGTAGGCATCTGAAGCAAAAGTTGATCTTCCACTAAACCGTAGTAAAACTAAATCAATATTTGAGAAAATGTATCAAATAAATTAAAGTGTTGTTTCTATCTTTAAATAGATTCTGAAATATTCAGAGTGATAATTAACCAGCATCCACATAAAAAATACGATCACAAACCTGAAGAAGTACAATTTTTCTGGACATGCACTAGCAGATTCTATATTCAAAATGCCACAATGAGCTATGAAATATAAATAGATGCTGACTATAAATAGCTGTGAATCTATCCAAACATTGGGATCATGAAAGAAAAGATTCATAGAATCATAGAATATCCTGAGGTGGAAGGGACTCATGAGGGTTACCAAGTCCAACTCCGAACTCCACACAGGGCAACCAAAAGTTAAACCATATATCCAAGACCATTGTCCAAATGCTTCTTGAACAGTGATAGGCTTGGGGCCATGACCACTTCCCTGGGGAGTTTGTTCCAGTGGTTGACCATGTTTTCAGTGAAGAACTTTTTCTGAATATCCAGTCTGAAATTCTGACATAGCTTTAAGCCATTCCCTTGTGTCCTGTCACCAAACACTAGAGAGAACAGAACCTCCCTCTCCACTCCCCCTCATTTTATAGCAATGAGGTGACCCCTCAGTCTCCTCTCCTCTAAGCTGAACAAATCTATTATCCTCAGCTGCTCTTCATAAGTCATGTCCTCTAGTCCTTTCATCATCTTTGTTGCTCTCCTTAGGACAAAGCAACAATATAAAGATTATGTTTTGTGAATTGAGAAATTGAGGTTTTATGTGTATGCTTTCTTTATGAATATTTATTTTCTTACACAATCTTTCTTGGGACTCGCCTCACCCAACTTTAGATGCTTACAGTGTACCGTATCAGTTCCTGAATCATTCACCTTGTCCTGGTTTCAGCTGGGATAGAATTAATTTTCTTCCTAGTAGCTGGTACAGTGCTGGGGTTTGGATTTAGGAGGAGAAAAAAGTTGATAACACACACCAATGTTTTAGTTGTTGCTAGGTAATGCTTACACTAGTCAAGGACTTTTCAACTCCCCATGCTCTACCGACTGAGAAGGCTGGAGGTGCACAAGAAGCTGGGAGGGGGCACAGCCAGGACAGCTGACCCCAACTGGCCAAAGGGACATTCCATACCATATGACATCATGCTCAGTATATAAACTTGGGGAAAGCTGACTGAGGGGCCACTGCTTGGGGACTGGCTGGGCATCAGTAGTGGGTGGTGAGCAATTGCATTGTGCATCACTTACTTCGTATATTATTATCACTGTTGTTGTTGTTGTTGTTGTTGTTGTTATTACCATTTTACTTTATTTCAGTTATTAAACAGTTCTTATCTCAACACATGCGTTTTCTTACTTTTACTCTTCCAATTCTCTCCCCCATCCCACTGGGGCGGGGGGAGTGAGTGAGCAGCTGTGTGGTGCTCAGTTGCTGGCTGAGGTTAAACCACAACAATCTATACTCCTTTCCATGATCAGTAGATAGGAGTAGACACTTTGAGGCACAATTAATCCTACCTATCTGAACTCCTGAATCATGGTTGCTTTTTTCACTAAAAAATCTTTTTTCTTTTCAGTGATTAAAAAGGGAGTCTTCAGTGACTAGAAAAGAGATGAATGTCTATCCTATAGACATGTAAGTGTAGGTAAGGAGAATCCCAAATTTATGCTCTGAGTATTAATTTCAGCCTATTATTTAATCTCTATAAGACAGTAAATACCACTATCAAGACTACTAAGAATAAGAGTCCAAACCAATAATGAACCTACTAACTCAAGACTGTTGGGAAAATATGATGAACATCACTAATAGGACAGGGAAGGACTTTATTCCCTTGCTATCCCAAAACAGTTTAGTGCTGTTAATTACTATACCAGAGTATTTTTGCAATTCATTGTCTTCATACAGTCATGAGTTTAATGTCTGACAGGAACTTTTACAGTAAATTAAAACTTAATTTAGCTAAATTAAGTTGTAGGAGTCATAGAATTTCATCCAGCAATTCCCGCATCAAGCCCACAATTTCTGTGGACCCTACATCTCTTGGAAACCCCACCCAAATCACTCACAAAATAGAGGGACTTTTTTATCACCAAACTACATTTAATTTTCAGTAATGGTACTGTTAAGTATCTATGTAAAAACTGGTTTTAATATCTAAAGGAAATAAGAAGACAGAGCCAGACTCCACTCAGAGGTACACAGTCGAAAGATGAGAAGCAATGGCTATAAGCTGCAGTACATTTCAGTTCGATATAAGAAGAAAAATCTCAGAATGAGTGGGTAAGGACTGGAACAGTCTGCTTAACAAGGGTGTGAAATCTCCATCCTCAGGGACTTTCAAATTTGAGAGGACAAGGCCTTGCTCAAAGTGATCTAACTTTAAGGTTAGTACTGCTTTGAGTAGGAGATTAGACTAGATGACTTCTAGAGGTCCATTCCAACCTAAATAATTATATGAATCTATAATTTTAAGATCTGCTTCTTGTTTGTATTCTGAATTAGTGTATTTTCCAAACTGGTTGCTCTCTAGTGCCTCATATCAGAATTTTTTTTTTTCCACGTCAGAATTATTTTTTTCAGTGTATGAGCTTGTAGACGACGACTTCATAATTTTATCTTGGGTATACTTTGCTCGTTTCCCAAATCTTGAGTTGCCCTTGTAATTTTTTGCTATACTATTTTTAATATTTCAATATCCCTTTTAAAGGTAGTCACCAAAAAATGCATGTAGGTATGCTAGTAAAAGTCTCTCAAGTGCTGTACACAAATACAGCTTCCTCACTTCTATTTAATATTTTTCTACTTATGCATCTCAAAAACATGTTCACCTACTTGGCTATAGTGTTGCCCAGGGAGCTCATGTTCACTTAATTAGCTATTATTTCCTCTAAGTCCTTCAATGTCACTGAACACCAGGACACCATTTCCCATCCTGCAAATGTGACCTACATATTTTGTTCCTTGATGTATGTCCTTTCATTTGGCTCTGTTAAAACATATGCTGTCCAGAGAAAAGACATTTTCTTAAGCGATATAATTTAGTAGAATTGTTCTTTCTCCATTACTTATCACTCACTAATTATCCATTATCAGCAAATTTGACCAGATTGTTGATGAAGAGGTTGAAAAGCAAGAACTAACTTTTCAGAGGCATCTGGTTATGCATCCTGTTGTATAATGATACTTCAATTGTAATTACTTTCTGAAACATTTTTCACAGCTGATATTTAAGCTTTCTTGATTTTGCATAGCAGTATTTTCACCAGAACTTAAAGAAAGACAGGGACAACTGCTTTATAGTAGTTTAACTGTATTATGTCAATGCAGTTATCAACTGCAGTTATCAACTAAACTTATCAGGTAAAAAGACATCACATTTGTTTGACAAGGTACATTTTCCATAAAACCATGTTGATTGCCATTTTAATCTTCACAGACAGAATCCCTTGTCACAGTGCCATCACTGTCAAAAAACCTAGTTTAATCATCCAGTTTACGCCCTTGAATATTGGTCAGACCAGGTACACAGTTTAAAGAAAGAAGAAAAACCCCTCAGTTTCTAATCCACGTATGAGCTTGTAGACGACGACTTCATAATTTTATCTTGGGTATACTTTGCTCGTTTCCCAAATCTTGAGTTGCCCTTGTAATTTTTTGCTATACTATTTTTAATATTTCAATATCCCTTTTAAAGGTAGTCACCAAAAAATGCATGTAGGTATGCTAGTAAAAGTCTCTCAAGTGCTGTACACAAATACAGCTTCCTCACTTCTATTTAATATTTTTCTACTTATGCATCTCAAAAACATGTTCACCTACTTGGCTATAGTGTTGCCCAGGGAGCTCATGTTCACTTAATTAGCTATTATTTCCTCTAAGTCCTTCAATGTCACTGAACACCAGGACACCATTTCCCATCCTGCAAATGTGACCTACATATTTTGTTCCTTGATGTATGTCCTTTCATTTGGCTCTGTTAAAACATATGCTGTCCAGAGAAAAGACATTTTCTTAAGCGATATAATTTAGTAGAATTGTTCTTTCTCCATTACTTATCACTCACTAATTATCCATTATCAGCAAATTTGACCAGATTGTTGATGAAGAGGTTGAAAAGCAAGAACTAACTTTTCAGAGGCATCTGGTTATGCATCCTGTTGTATAATGATACTTCAATTGTAATTACTTTCTGAAACATTTTTCACAGCTGATATTTAAGCTTTCTTGATTTTGCATAGCAGTATTTTCACCAGAACTTAAAGAAAGACAGGGACAACTGCTTTATAGTAGTTTAACTGTATTATGTCAATGCAGTTATCAACTGCAGTTATCAACTAAACTTATCAGGTAAAAAGACATCACATTTGTTTGACAAGGTACATTTTCCATAAAACCATGTTGATTGCCATTTTAATCTTCACAGACAGAATCCCTTGTCACAGTGCCATCACTGTCAAAAAACCTAGTTTAATCATCCAGTTTACGCCCTTTGAATATTGTCAGACCAGGTACACAGTTTAAAGAAAGAAGAAAAACCCCTCAGTTTCTAACGGAGTCTTTTATCAATATTATCTAAGTTAAATAGGCAAACCTTATTCTCATAAATATGAGCCTTCTTTGCACTCTTTTGATACTTTGGATATTTTGATATTATGAATAAGTGAAACAAGCATTTTTTTGTACATCCTAAAATGTAGTGGCTTCATAAGTACATTGCTATAATGGTGATGTTATTTACCTTTTTTGTCTTTTTTACCTTTTTGTCTCTTCACCATTCATTCATTTATTCATCCATCCAATCATTCATTCATTGGGCATGATAAGGAACACATAAAGAACATAACCTTTCATTTTTTTTTAAAACATGTAACAATATAGTTTTTATTGTGCAAAATATAATTAATAACAATGATATAAATGCCTAAAATATTTACATAGAAAAACCAGAAATATTTCTTTGAGATAATTATTCATTTTCTAGATTATTGAGACTGGAGTGAATGACTTCTTGATTCTTGGGGACAAAAGGGACAGCCTATCCTTCCCCTGACTTATTGGTAAAACATTTCCATACCTGCTAACATTTGAAAATCAAAAAGCAGAAAATTACTTCTGTGGTGCAGTGCCCTATATGTCTCTCTGGGATTATTTGTATCTGTGAGTTAAAATCATGTGGTACATGCATAAATCAACTGCACAGACTATGGCTAGGTCTCACCCCTCTCTTGGTCATACAATGTAAAATAGATCTACACATGCCCAGCAGCCACTTGATTTGTGGTGTCCAGCAGCCTGACCAGGCTACTCATAATCTGAAAATTCCAGAAAAAAGGGGTAGACTGCCAATAAAAACTACAGACATGGCATGCATTTTCAGTTGTGGATTTACAGCTTCCCAGAGTTCTTTCTTGTCTTATGTACGAAATAAATTTTGTTATTTAATTAATATCTGAAGTCACAAACTGCAACTTTTACAGGGCTTTTCCAAACTCCCTGCATTCTATGTTTTGCAAACACCTCTGGTAACCAATACTCATATATTGGAATGGAATGGATATCAAAAATAAGTAAAATGGAAAAGCACCAGACAGTCTAACAATCAAGATATGAGTAAATAAAAAATAAAGGTCTGATAGATTATAATGAAGTATTTGAATAGGATTCCAGCATTTTTAAAGAAGACAGATCTTTAAAAGGACATGGTGTCAGTATCAAACTAGGGACATAAAAGGAAGTATTCTAATTAACTATATCTAGATATGGACATTAATTTAATTCTAATTATTTTATCCTTTTTAGTTCAGTGTAGCTTTTGAGAAAAAATGGCTGAATTAACAGCGTAAAGTTTTACCGATGCCCTCTCCAATAAAGGGGTAATTTGGATGAATAGCTGAACTGGTGTATTAGGACACAACCAAACTGGAAAGCAGCCAGCTGACATCTTGAGAAGTCATGTAATAGCATACGTTAGGCTAAAGCAGCTACCAGACATATTATCCCAAAGCCTCCTGAAGCTTTTTATGTTGAGGCTGCTGAGAACATGCAGCAGAAAATCAGACTAGGCATTGTCATGAATCTACCTGGAATTTCAACAGAAATCTTGCTGAGATCTCCCCAGTTCTTCATTCTTCAGATTTTTTTTTTTTAATTATTTCTTCCCCACCCACCCCCATCCCAGTAAATTTGTCTAATCTCACTGAAAATATCATATTGAAACTTTCTGGCCAGCATAGTAAATAATCACCAAAAGGCAGTCATTAACTAGTTATACTGGTAAGCCTGATAACCAAGGGACAAATCTGAACATGTTAGAGTGCTGTTATTAATTTGTTTTATAAGTGTTCAGTACCATGTAAAACATGGTTCTACTCCAGAGATACTCATAATCTAAACAGACTAACATAGCAATCAAATCCAATGCCCTGTTCCAAATTAGAGACTTTATTGGAGTGACTGCTGTAAATATGCCTATTTTAAACCAACGAATAATCTAGGGTCAGTGTCATGGTTTAACCCAGTAGGCAGCTAACCCCCACACAGCCGTTTGCTCACTCTCCCCCAGCAGGATGGGGTAGGAAAATTGGAAGGGGGAAAGTGAGAAAACTCATGGGTTGAGACAAAGACAGTTAATATTTTTTTTTAAATGGAAGGAAAAAAAAGACATCAAAGAGAGAGAAGGGAAAAAAAAAAACATAGGAAAAACAAGTGATGCAAAAGAAAACAATTGCTCACCACCAACTGACCGATGCCCAGCCAGTTTCCAAGCAATGGCAGCCCCCACCAACCTCCACCCCCTCCAGTATTATTGCTGAGCACGACGTCATACGATATGGGATATCCTTTTGGTCAGTTGGGGTCAGCTGTCCCAGCTGTGTCCCCTCCCAACTCCTTGTGCACCCCCAGCCTACTTACTGGTGGGGTGGTGAGAGAAGCAGAAAAGGCCTTGACTCTGTGTAAGCCCTGCTCAGCAATAGCTAAAACATCCCTGTATTATCAACACTGTTTTGGTCACAAACCCGAAACATAGCACCATATCAGCTACTACGAATAAATTTAACTCTATCACAGTCAAAACCAGTACAGTCAGTAAGTGCTTCAAAAGCAAAATATTATTTAAGTGTTCACTATTAGTAAGAACCATTATACTGTCAGCTGCCAAGAAAGGGTCCCACTGAACAAAGAGATAAGAACGAAAAGCTGTACCGAAATCCTACTTTTTGCTGGAGAAAAAACAGCACGGCTTGCCCAAGCAAGAGGAATTTTAACTTTTAATTTCTAATGTGCAAGTCAGGATTGTGCTGCTCTACTATTAAAATCCACTCAGTTCAAAGCCTGTCTGCAGGAACTGCACATTTGTAATTAAAAGCAGATTAAGGTAATTTACTACTCTCTTGTCTGCTGCCCGCTAATTTTCTTTCAAAAGGAATAACAGTGCACTTCAGGGATCCAAGTGCACTAACCGCTTGGATGAAGTGAGGCCCCGGTAAATAATATAAGTGGACATTATCACACCTTTTCATACTAATCTAGTAATTGGATTGATCTGCTTCTGCTTCACAGTGACAAGGAAGCTAATGCTTTCTGAGAGTAGAGTTTCTCTGAGTTACTTTTTTAATGAAGAATAGGATCCAGATTGCCAGTGCCTTAATATTTTCAACAGGCACTTTTCATTTATTAGTAAAAAAGCCTGGGATTCATCTGACCACATGTAAGTCTGTATCTGAGCTGAGCACTAAGCTTCTTGTACAGCAAAGGGCAATAAGAATTTTAGCAGGCAGCTCACCACGCACACAGCACAGTAATACAAATCATGCCCTAATTTTTTTTTTTTTTGTCCTTTTTTTTTTTATAAATAGTAAAATAAGATGACTAGCTCAAGTGCAGACACCTACACTGTGGTCGTCTAGATCAACATTCATAAGCCTGAAGATAGCTCTGTATTGACATTTAAGGTGCCCTAGGGTACCTGAGACATCTACATAAGGCTCACAAATATGATACAAGGTCTATGGGAGATTCATGTTATTCCCTAGTGGTGGATGGAGGCTGTAGTGGGAAGTACCCTTACCTCTGTATAAAAGCCCCAGCTAACTACAGTTAGGCAGCCAGCTTGCACCCTTAAACAGGATGAATCCCATCCAAGTGATTGAATGTATCATATTCTGAGTAATTCTCTACTCTTCTCTCTTCAGTATTTCATAGCTCCTGTTACTTGTTAAACCACACAGCTGAAAAACACTGATTCAATAATAGTAGTATGTAAATAGTACATATTATGTAGTATAGCATAGTAACAGGATTGCTGCTTCTCTTTGTAAAAATTTAATTTTCTCATTGGAATAAACTGTTGAGCCTTGAAGTTTATTCACTGTTTGCGTTTGCTCAAAACAGTGCAACATTACTATTATCTCTTCATTATGAATGTTGTATATAATTTTGTGTGACACTAACAGAAACTGTGGGATAAATATTTTGCTTTTCCATTGGGATGTATCAGCTACTTAACAACTGAAACAATAGGAAGTAATCTACATTCCACAGTTCATGCTTATTGTTCAGCCTATTGAATAAATGAATGCATCTCTTAAAACCTGTTAAAAAATTAATCACCTTTAGGATGCACAAGACAATACTAGCTTCGGTAATGCATGCATTCCTTTGGCATAGAATTACTGTATAATGTTTAAAGACAGCTGTTTCTCCAAAAGCCAGAGATAGTAGGACAGATGGATAGGCAGAGGGATGGTAAATTCCTCAGAGGGCTTTATCAACTGCTTGCCATTTTCGAAAGGTAGAAGATAATAATTTACAGCATAGCACAGATTACACTATACAGTCAGTGTAACTAGTTTGACTTGGTAAACTGATCAAGTTTTTTAATACTTGCATTAATACACTTACCCTCCTCTTCTGCTGAGGGAACTCATTTCAACGTATATGTTTCGTAACATCTGAAAAATGCTATTTCAAGGGCACCAGCCTCCTTCTCTGCAATAAAAACCAATCAAACAATCATTAAAAGCAACCCACATGACAGTACAAGACACTGGAAGTAACACAAAGTCCATGTTATAGCTTTTCATATCACTTCTATTGCTGCCCACATGGCAAATCTTTTGCAATTTATCAGTTGCTATTTGTGCCACTATATGAAGTAGAAGAATGAAGGGGCCAGGCTTTTTGTTAAGAGTTCTCTCACCAAATATTGACGTATATGTTTCGTAACATCTGAAAAATGCTATTTCAAGGGCACCAGCCTCCTTCTCTGCAATAAAAACCAATCAAACAATCATTAAAAGCAACCCACATGACAGTACAAGACACTGGAAGTAACACAAAGTCCATGTTATAATATCACATATCACTTCTATTGCTGCCCACATGGCAAATCTTTTGCAATTTATCAGTTGTGCCACTATATGAAGTAGAAGAATGAAGGGGCCAGGCTTTGTTAAGAGTTTTCTCTCACCAAATATTGGAGTTTCAATATATAATTATAGTTTATGAGCAAGAAAACAAGCAAATGTGATACTCTGTAAAATTACATAGTCATTAGCTGTGACATAAATTTATTATTATATAGCTATGTACAAAATAAGTACTCCTCATTCACTGTCTCCTTATTGAAGCAGCTCTGTGTGTTCTTCCTCTTACTTAAACCATGATTCATGAAGTCACCCTAGCTACTTCATAGAGGTAAATAAAGCTGTGCACAGGGGATATAAGCTACAAAGCACACACAAGAATCCAAACAATAGAGTGTAAATACACATAACCACATGGCTGAGCTAACACAGTGTTCCAACACTCCATGCACTCACAGATGTTTAAAATGACTGTGGCTTTCTTTAACAAGCAAGCTATTTCAGACTAAATATAGAATATGCATATTCCAATGCCAATTCAGACTGAAAAGATTGACATCATTCAGTCCTACTCCAACTTTTCCTCAATGTTTTCACCTAAGAACACTTATCCAAGAAAGATTTTTCTTTTCCTTAAAACATAGAGGCAGGGGAATGCACAGATGAAAAACCTCCTCATATTTTAAAAATTATTCAGTTATGTGATTTCTTTAAAAATTGTGAGAGTTAAGAAACAGTTGTGTCAGTTTTTGATTGAATGTTCCAGTCTTCTAGCCTGTGTTCATTCTGGGTGTATTTGTGGCAGGATTTTCACGATGTCTCTTCAAACAAAGGATCTGGAAATATGTTTTAAAATAAAGGCTGAGAATTCTCTTGCATTTAGATGATTTCAGGGAATAGGACTAAAAAATAATGGAAACTATGATAAAAATCCTTCTTTTTCAAGAGTTATCAATATTGAGATAGGAAAATTTGACCTTGGGGGAGAAAGACGAAACATACGCACATTTTGCAATAGAGGTGCAAGAACCAAGTGAAGATGAAGAAATCTTCCAGAAGGCTAAAAAATAATTTATATTTTAAAGCAGTTTCATACTTTTTGGAGAACATGAGAAGGAATTCATGGTTCTCCAACACTGGCAGTTGACAGTGTTGCACAGTACAGCTAAAAGATCCCAAATACCCTTTGAGACACACAGCAGTTAATGCAGCTTAGAATGGAGGACACAGAGAAAAAGAAACACTAAGAAAGAGGAAAGAAGAACAACAGATGGCAGAGCCGAAGTAGAGCCAGCAGCATAAACTGCAAGGGAAACAAACAAATCCCAAAGGCTGCGAGTAATAAATTTGCACAGTGGGGAACACACTGTTCTGGAGAAACTTCAGTCAGAAAACAAACTGTGCATCAATCCAAAGCTTTCTGTTTAGTGCTAGTTGTCCTAGTTGATTTTCAACAATCTTTAGAAATTTTTTTCCCCTACAAGTCTGTTTTGAGGTTTGCAAGCAATTTAGTATGACGGAGGCAATATGTTGATTCAGAGTCAGCTGAGAATAGCTCTGCTTGACAGCAAATGTCTGCCTACCGCCATGCTGTGAGTCAATGACCTGGTACCAGGTAAGGTCATAGGTGATCAGTCATTTTGAAAAAGGAGTTATAAGACTTGATTCTAATTTTATGATGAGGTGATACTGATGTGAAACCTGTTTTACAATAGTGTGAGAAAAGAATCAGAGCATGTATCTTGCTATACTGGTGTATTTTTTTCATCTTAGTAAGGCCATGCCTTCTTTTCATGTAGTTTATACTTCAGTTCTAACAAAAACACTATAATGATGTAAAACTGCACGTGACAGGGACATACCCACTGACAAAATTTAGACTGTGATTATGGTGCTACCGAATAAGGTGACTACATCTCAGTCAACTCATGATCATAACGTGATTAGGAAATGTTCCCGAAAAGATAAAACAACATTGTTGCTGAGGCTGGTACCTTGTTTTGAAGAATAACAAGTTGCAGTAAATTAGATGCTGCTGGATAAATATGGTCCTTATGTGTATCATGGACAAAAATCTGGCATTACCTGCTGTTTGAGACCTCACTTCTGAGGGTAACAAAAAATATGCCTGGAGAATGATATATAGCTCAGCTAGAAAACAAACTGAAAACATTCAAAAATCCTGCATTAATCTGACGGCACTGAGCAGAGTAATATAAACAAAGACAAAAACATATAAAAAGGAAGAAAGGATAGAGTAAATGGGCAGGCCATTAAATGACAGAGCGTAGATTTAGGCATCAAAACCAAAAAAATTGGTATCGGAACTAATTTTGAGTGCTCAAATTAGAGGGGAATTCAGTTTTCTTCCAGGAAAAGATTTCACAGAAGAGCAGCTTCGCTACATTGTCTTCCAGTGAGGACAGTGTGGACTTTGTAGACTATCCAGCATAACTGCACAAGGGTGGCAGGTGGGGCACAGGACCTGAAAGAGACCAGGCATTTCTGGACCAGCTTCTGAAGGTCAAGCAAGATTCCCTATGGAATCCCAACTTGCACTAGACGCGTATGCTGAAGCTATTGATTTGAGCCCAAATGTTTACTTCAAGGTGAGCTGAACCCCCACTTCCAGCCTTTGTAGTGTTATACCAACTTGATCCCAGCTGATGGCTGCAGTTTAAACTACTTGACATATAAACATCTACATGTAGACATGTATCTTAACACGGAGCTGAAGCCCACCCTGTAGGAGATACTTATCTCATCTGAGAGAGATGAGAGTAGGAGTATGATTCAGTTACCTAACACAGCCATCTAGGGCCCCTGAGACATGACAGAGTAGTTGAGCCATTTGTAAGGTGCTGACATATGACAAACTAAAGATTTGCACCATTCTGGACTGGCAGCTGGAGACCAGGTGAATACCTGGGGACATCCCATTTGACACTAGGTACTTATTTAGACATTTAAGTTGACTGTGAGAGTCTATGGGATTGATACCTGTATCTCACCTAATCTCATAGATTGCCCTGCTGAACAGATAGTGAACCAAGAGCCTGACACTTCTCAAGTGAAATTCATTCTTCTGAAGCAGTGTCTAAATTAGGTCATTGCTGTGAGCTATGAATGCCTATACCTCTCTACTGACTATAAAGGAAATTAAGATGATTTAAGGTAGAAGTAGACATTGAAAAAGAGATTAGTTGAATCACAAGTTTTTAGTCCTGGCTACAAGGGCAGCCTTACTGCAGCTTAAGAAGAAATGAGGTATTTAGGGTCCCACTCCTGCATTATTAAAATCAGTAAGTTTTTTGACATTTACTTCAATGGGAACTAAATTGGAGTCTTATTTTAAATCAATGGGAAAAGTTTTACCAAAATGGCAAATAGTAAAACTGTTTTATAAATGCAAACATATGTATATTATGAAGATTGTAATAAAGATGTTAAGGTTATACACTTTTAAAATCTTTGCAGAACAGGACTGAATAGCAACAGCATAAGGTAAGAAGAGAAACTGCAGAATCTCTGACAGTAGGTGACAGTTTTAAAAGCTCACTGAGTGGCAGAAAGGGCCCTTATACCTGCAAATAGCCAGTGTACTACCGTTATCTAGAGAGAAAAAACCCATAAGCAGACACCATTTAATTTAGCTCCAATTTTTTAAAAAGTGTGGTAAACTATTTTTAGTGTTCAAGAGGATTTGTAGGAAATCTACACAGCAAAACACAAAAGGACCATAGACAACCACCACAGCTTTGCAGAAAGACTGTCCTTTGTGAATTGGGAACTGGAACATTCACAGTTCAATCTGTCCAGGCGCAGAGAACTGAGACACAGTAAATGCCATCTAGGTAGAATCATAGTATCATAGAATCATAGAATCATCGAGGCTGGAAAAGACCTCTAAGATCATCGAGTCCAACCGTCAACCCAACACCACCATGCCCACTAAACCATGTCCCTAAGCGCCTCATCTACACGTCTTTTAAATACCTCCAGGGATGGGGACTCAACCACTTCCCTGGGCAGCCTGGTCCAATGTTT
>NW_008794171.1:68029-88349 GCF_000699145.1 Aptenodytes forsteri | reverse complement strand
CATAAGACTTGCTCTCCAGACCCCTCACCAGCCTCGTTGCCCTTCTCTGGACACGCTCCACCACCTCAATGTCCTCCTTGTAGTGAGGGACGCAGAACTGAACACAGTATTTGAGGTGCAGCCTCAGCAGTGCCGAGTACAGGGGCACGATCACTTCCCTAAGTGGTCGTAGTCAGTAGTTTCATAGTCAGTGTTTATATCAGATAGCATTGTGCCACATATGGAACAACTCCATAATATAGGATCTCTTACCTCAGAGGATATCAATCAACAACCAAAATATCCCCCAAAACAGTGAATACATGAAGTTTCAATGTAAAAATATTCTGTTAAAAATATGTAATTTTTACACTTAGCGGTTCAGCACTACGGCTACGTTTCCTGGTGCTGTCTCCGGTCTGTTCAGTAATTAACATAGGGGTTTCAGCATTACATTTTGAAGTATTTCTATCTGTTGGACCTCACTTCTTTAATGTGCAACCTTAATTTTAGTTTGTTTAATTGCACTTCCTTTTGCTCTTTAAATCATTGTCTAAAACCTGAATCAAAATAATATTATAAATTATATATTTATAATATATATAAATCATAATATATTATGCTATATATTATGTTACTTTAATCCTGCCTCTTATTATTTCTGCAATCTTACAGATAACTTGGAAGAAGCTATCAAAAGTCTACCCTGAATTTAAAATTGAAGAACACATCCAAATTTAAGGTGATGATATTGGCTAACCTCCTAACAGTAAATATGGATTGATAATGAATGCTGGAGCAATGAAGTGCACCAAACTGGAATAAGTCTCTTAATGACAGGAATCTGTTTTTCAGTGTAATGCACAGTCTTAAAGCAGAATGGTGTTTAAATATATCCCTATTGTGGAAAAGCAATATTTGTAAAAATATTTTTAAAAACCCTTCTGGTAATCTGAGGTAATAAGATTATTGCCGATTTTTATACCTTGTAAATTATGATCAATAGAAACAGACCAATTGCTCCTCTATCTGCACTAACCTTTTACAAAGGTAAGTCAAGTCGTATAAAATGGCATTTTTCTATCTACCAATTCAAGAAGGAAAAAAAAAGAAAAAAAAAAAGATAAAAACTGTTTTTAATGGAACATTTCTATATAATATGGTTAAAGTCAAACTTCGGCCAACATAATGAAGTTGTATTTGTAATTATTATCATGCTTCTGATATACAAAATTATCTAAAGAATTGTAGTATATTAGCTATAATTCTCCAGTATTAATAATATTACTTTTTGCATTATGGAAGGACCCTTGTCATGTGTAAGAGGTACATAAAAGAAGTTAAAATATTTGATGTGTACATAGTGGGTTATATCTTAAAAGTGCTATGTACATACCATATACAAGTACCTTATACATACCGTCCCAAAGCCACATGAAAGAGGGAAAGTCCCCTGTCTTCAGTGGGCTTTGATCAGTTACAAAGCACAACTCTCATCTTGTCTGTGACTATAAAAATACCGAATTCCTGTGCCACAGGCTAGCTCCAAATGTTTGTTCTCTGTCATATCTGCTGACTTTGTTGCCCCAAAAAAGTTCTTACTACAACTTAATTGTATTGGCTCTGAGTCGACATGTTTTTAAGTAAGTTTGTTTCTATTCCAAGATCAACAAATGAAAACCCCAAAATGTACACAAACCAGTCTTTTAGTATAGATTTCATGTGCCATTTAGAGCTGGTCCACAGTTCTCCAGTGAAACTTTTTTTGATTGAAATTCGGCTTTTTACTAAACCAAAATACATTCTTGAAAACTCTCTTTTTCCTTGAAAAACTTAGGAAAACAAAGTTTCAAAAAATGTAAGGTGGGATTTGTCTCACGTAGCTTTAGAATTTTGTAGCATAGACATGTTCATTGAAGCTAATTACCTTTGGCTTCCTTTTTAATAAATTTTAGACACCTACTGTAGAAAGAGATGAACTGCACCTGAGAAATACCTGTTTTTCTCCATTATTCAATTAAAGGCAGCATATGGCTGGCTCAGATGTAGAATTACACTGCTTATATATGCACTTGATAAAATTAATCCCATTCCAAACTTCTAAAAACATCTCAAAACAAACAAACAAAAATAATCCTGAAAAATTTTATAACTCTGGTGCATTGCTCTTCCATGCTTCTATGTCTGACATTCCCTTATTAGACTCCCTCCTCATCTGATACACACTGTGGCTATGCAATCTCTGGATGCACCGCTTCACCTTTCCAAAGGGGAGAACACAACTCACAATGAACAGTACAGAGTGACTTTCAAGCTGGTCTACAGAGGGAAAAAGATAAGGAGGCATCTATTCTTCTGAAACTCCAAGGCCCTACAACGGCATTTGAGAATCCAGATATTAAACTTTTTTTCCATTAACTCAACATTTTTCCCTTGTGAGGAACATATTTTCTGACTCAGTTTAACTGCACATCTGTCTGTTCAGAATGGTTCACTGGTCTTTCCACTTTCTTAACATGATTTTGTATTTCCATATAATTCCACTGCACAGTAGTGAGGAATGAAAGGAAAAAAAAAAAAAAGCCTTCCTTCCTTACATGCCTAAACTTGGAGCTATCCCTATTAAAAATGCCAGTTCTTGGAAACATTAATGCTGCTGTTGAGTTGCTTTTGAACACATAGAACAATTTGACAAAGGAAAGTGAGATCCAAAAAAAAGAGCTGAAGGTAGAGACCCTCCCTCAGTTACGAGAAGCAGAGATAATTGTCTCTGAGAGAAATATAGTGAAACTTTTGTGGAAGTGTCAGAAATTACTTTTTCTTCAGTCACTGTCATGTAGTCAAAAGAGGAAGTCTGTATAAGACTGTGAGGAGAAATATAACCTATGGTCCTTTGGGATATCGTGACTATTCAGTGCTCCATATCCTCATGGTACTTGCTCAAAATACAGATACATATGTGTATGGGAATGAGCAATAGAGAGCCAAACTTTTAAAACAAATATGCCTATCATTTACACCTCTGTTGTGAAGTCAAAATCTGAAGAAAACTGCACAGCTCATTTACAAACAAATAACATCACTGCTACCTGCTTCTTCACTGGACAGGTTGACAGCATAGACACCATATTACCAGCAATATAGTTAATGGTCAGAAGTTACTTCACACACATATTTCTGCCATGAGACTCTTGTGTGCAAACAGCAGAGGAAAATACCTCTCTAGCCCACGAAAACCATCTGTGCAGTAATGGTAAAAACAGAAGATGGTCTTACTAAGCATGAAAGATGTTGTAGAGTACTGTAGAAATTTCTGATACATTTTCCTGGATGCACTTCATTTTTTTCACAAGTATATGTTTGAATGTGTTTCAGAGTACTGTCAATATGCATTTGTCATGGGTATTTTCAATGTCACTCATTTCATGATCTGAAGTCTCAAACAGTTCAAATGAAAAATTTCTCTGGCATTATGGAAAAGTGCCAAGTAAATGAGCACTCTTTTGATTTACTATTTGTAAGGATTCCAAAAGGGCTGGAGGAAGCTAAAGTAATGGTGTTTCAACCTATTTACACTTACAACACTTGCTAGTGGACTTAGAATAATACCATTTTAGTTTTGTCTTTTTCAGTTTTGTGTATGGTCAATTAGAATTAATTTGTGTCATTTTAAAAAAAAAATTAAAAAGCCATCAATCAGCTATTGGATTTCAAAGGAGGGAAAACACTGAACAGAAGACAATGTTCACTTTTACACTTACTCAGACTGTAGTTGTGATGTTTTACCAGCCTGTAAATTCTGATCTTACAAAAGCATGAGACTGAGTTTGCAATAAGATTTGGTATTGGATAAATTGGATAAATTGGATAAGTGTGTCTTAGAATGACCTATTATGAGCAAGCTGACAAAACTGTAGTATGTGTATGATTCTTAACATTATTATTGTTTTCCATTCAAAACTATAACATTTTAAATAGTGAAAGGCAAAATATTCCACCATACTGAAAACTCAGCTTCATAGAAAAGAAATCTTTTTCTAGGTTAGTAAGAAAAAGAAAACAAAACATAAAGAACCTTTAACAACTGAAACTCCTACCCAGATACGCTGTAAACCCAGTCCCAGATTCATCCCACCCACATTTATGTTCTTAAAAGAAACACCTAAATGAAGAGTGTAGCCACTTTATGCTTCATCTGCTGCTAAATCAAAGCAATTAAAACCTATCCATATATATACAAGCCTCCAGCAGGATCTTTCTCTTACCATAATATAGCCTTATAGGATTGCATTTCTAATTTAGGCACCTTGTTACATGCTTAAATTTTGTTGGGATGAAATCAATGCTCAAAAGAGAGATTCTGCAGCAGATACTTTGGTCTGTGCTGTGCAGCTGTAAGCTTGCTTTTGACTTCCATTTCCATATCTGGCTACCCTTTCCATATCACCCTTACAGAGAAGATAGAATTGTCCACCCTTCACCTTGTATTGCAGTGCATCAGGGAACTAAAATTTATTGTGTCTATCATGCAAGTTGTCTATTTCTGCCTTGCCAACAAATGCACATTAGCAATGTAGGATCTCCCTTTCAGCATCCTGCAGGTATGACAATAGCTTGCACCATAAAAGTCTGTAGTTCACACAGTACAAGCCTGTTAATGTGAATAAACGTCTGTTCAGAAAAAGCAATTAATTAGTCATTAAAGCTCTGGGTCCACGCTAAACCAGAACTGGGTGCGAATGAGATTAAAGCTTCTCTGAAGTAACACAGAGAACGGGTTTGACTGAGACTCTTTTTCCCATGCTCTTTACCTCCCTATGAGAAATTCCAGCAAGTATGGTGGTAGAGGAAGAACAGTAGAATGAAGACCTGGGATCAGATTACTGAATGAACAATTACCTATGATAGATGACCAGATGCTTAGTATCTGCTGTCTTCTTGCTTGTCCATTATTTCGTTTTCTTTATTGACTTCTACAATGGCAACAAAGAGAAAGAAAAGTGAACATTCAACCCAAGCTCTCTGAAGCTCTCAAGAAATTCAGGTGTGGCTCCACTGATAAGGTTATTCCATGTGACCAGTAAGGGCTCCCCTGTAAGGAAGGCTGTCATCCATGTCCCCAAGCACAGGGAGAGGCAAGGCAGCAGTGCTGGAAGACAGATGTCAATGGGCTACCTGGGAGCAGTGCTCTGCAAGGGAGTAACAGCATCATTACAGAGTCTTTGATAACTCTCATCTGTGAAATATGCAGAGATTTCTTCTCTTAACCTTTCTCAATGGATGCCTTCTAGCTGTTGCCCACAGGAAAATCCTGGGGGATATTGTGCTCTCGTTGCCCAAGAGCCCAACATGGAGACTGGTTGGAGGGAGTCCAAGCCTGGAGGGAGTCTGGCAGTCCCCTTGGCTTGACTGTACCAACTCACTGGAGTGCTAATTGGGCATGTCTCTGTTAATCGTGTGTATGTGTTTAGGTGGGAATGTATGAAAATCTTTTGCTGACAGCCTGTCCATCATTTGCTCATTTTACTCAATTGAACTTCTCATTGTCATGTTGCTTGGTGCTCTATTCCCTCCATGACATAATGAAACATAATGTTAACCTAGAAATAACTTAGATTTTTTTCACGGAAAATTTACCATTATGCTCAGTGGCACAGTAATCTGTAATGAACAGTGTAGTGTAGAGAAGATCTTAAAGATTTGATAAATAACAAACAGTCCATGCCCTTGACCATTTCATTTTCCATGCTAAATTAAGAACACCATTTTTCCCCCTTCTTTTAAGAGAGATCAGTGAGGACTTATCCACTATAAAAGCTCAAATGTGTAGACTTTCTGATCTTTTTGTCCCATGTAGATACCTTAAGATATCTAAAGATTGTGTTCATCCTAGACTCAGATATTCAAATACTGCAGTAATTACAGAAG
The DNA here is from genome assembly GCF_000699145.1 of Aptenodytes forsteri. Classification (NCBI taxonomy): domain Eukaryota; kingdom Metazoa; phylum Chordata; class Aves; order Sphenisciformes; family Spheniscidae; genus Aptenodytes; species Aptenodytes forsteri. Next base: position 82,442 of record NW_008794171.1, on the reverse strand, counting down.
TGGCTTTGAGTATGGCTTATAATCAATAGCTAGACATAAAGGGTTGGCTTTTTACTGCCAAGATCTTGTCTTCCAGCTAGCTTTAGCACATACCATCTTAAATATTCTGAGAGCTAAAGGGATTACTCATGGAAACTGATTGTATTTCTTTCCTACTCCAAAGGTAACAGGGAAGAGAAAGTAAGAAGAATGAGAGAGGATGCCTAATTTAAATCTTACGTCTTTCCCATGGAGGGACTGTAAAAATTAGGAAGAACTTAAGTGCCATAAAATGAAAATAATTTGAGTGGACATTTTAAAAAAAGAGTACAAAAAAAAAAAATCTGAGATGGGTTGCTGTTCCTTTGAGGCAGAGTGGTGAGTACAGCAGTTGAAAAGGAATGAGGCACCCTGGCTTCCCTACAAAAATGGGCTGTATCCTATGAACATATAACTTTGATTCAGTATTATTTTTTATATAATGAAGCTAAAAATGCTCCTCTACACTTTCCTAGCTAATGTGTGTAGATTAAAAAACAGAAGACAAAGGCTAAATTTTGCTACAAATTTATATGAATATCTGTGAGTCTTTATACTCTGTAAATACGTTGTGTGTACCTTCAGAAAGAATTTATATGAAAAAGTAGATTAGTTAACCCATGTTAATAGGTGACAGAGGGAGACAAATGCAAAAGGAATATAGGACAAAGCTTGTAAATTTATCCCAAAGCTAGCAACCACAGTAAAAAATGAGTCTTGGAAGAATTTGGTCTTCTGCCTTCCAGTGGTAGAAGGCAAAGCACAGCCTCTAGGCTCAGTTGCCTTGAAAACAGCATTTATGGTTATGAAAGATACTTAGGTTTCTTCTGCCACCTTGGATTTGATTTGTAAGAGCAGGACATTCAGTGAGCATTTTAGTGCCTCAGTTTACTATTCTGTGACTCTACAACATGTTCTCTTTATATTGAGATCATATCACACATGTCAATACAGGGTTTTTTCTGAAAAAACCTCATACATTTGAATAGTTACCAATGTATTTGGCCTGCACAGGTAACGAAGGCAAAAAAAGCCTTCACAGTCATTTGCAAAAGTATATGCAGAAGAGCACATTTATTTGAATTCGTTAGGTTATAGTTCACCTTTTTCCCCTAGATTCAAATTAATTTTGATAACAATAATTAATTTTCAGTTTCAAGACTTAATAATATATTAAGCTCAGATTCTCACCGGCTAATTACATTTCATATTTTGGAGACCTGCAAAGTCAGTTCCAAGATGTGTTGTTTCTGTTTCTTAAAGCACTGATACTCTGAGCCTATTCTTTTCTTCCTGCTTGATGGTAGGCTAATTATTGTTTTAAAAGTGTACCGTATGTTCATTCAGATGGAAGATTCATTTACATAAAACAAGACTTTTTTTTTTTTCTCCCAGAGGTTTTAGAAACATTTCATTCTGCAGCAATAAGGAAATGAGTCTCTGTCTTGGGGGAGGCTGGGGAAATCTTCATCTATAGTTATTACCAATGTTACTGGAGCATGGCCAGATAATACTGTATTATTATGGTTAAAGAGATTAGTAAGAAACTCAGAATGTGTGATGTGAAATCCTAATACATTTTCCCACTTAAGACATATCCCCATGGACCTGATTCTGGGCAGGGTCAGACTAGCATTTGCATTCCTCTTAGAGCAGTTTAAAAAGTCTAAGACATGGTATCTGATCATATCTGACCACAATCCAGATCCACGGAAATACGGATGTGCATATACCCCAGCTCCTCAGCTGCTGTAAACACTTCAGCAGTGCCACTGTACTCCCAGCATGGTCTTTCCACAGTGGTATCACAGGGTCCTAGACTAGCTGGGATGAATAGAGTGGTAACTCAAAAGCAAATGTAACTCTGTGTTTTGAATTAGGAAACAAGCCTTCATGGTATTGTAGGACAAATTCAGAGTGGCTTCAGTGGGAGTACTGCACAGCAAAGACAAACACTGCAGCCAAACCTTGCAGTGCTAGTAAATTCCTCACAGAAAGAACTGAAATGCAGCAAAGCTGAGAAGTGGCTTTACTGCTGCTCAGAGTTTTAGTGGGGAGGATTTTGTGACTATCTTTCTCAGGGCCACTGTCCAGAGAAGCTGGAGCCTTTGTAAGTGGTATTTCTAGAAAGGAACACAGTCTGCAGAGGGACACCAGGTAATGCAACTGTGCACGTGAGTCTGGTAAATGCTAATTCATTGCTGATTCACTGTGATAAATAGTTGCTTCAACAGTAAACAAGCTTAGGAAAATTGTATCTTCTTTCATCATTAAAGCATATAGAGAAAAGCAGAAACACCTTAACCCATAATTTGGCATTTGCTTAGTCTTCTTGTCGTCAGTTTCCAGCTGAAGTAACCACTGTGCTAATCTTTGAGCTGACGTTTATCTTTTATTAAATTTAATGTTATGCTGGCTTAAACTTTTCCTCTTAAAAGTTTAATTGAAGATTAAATGTCCACAGTTGGAAATGTTTTCTTATCCAACAGTTCTTCCATCATTATTTATTTCCTATATATCCAGGTTGCAAAGTCTTGCTTTGAGTTTGGGCAGAATCAGCTATAGTCTTGCAAAGGTAATTGCTGCTGCATCAGATTCTTTGGTCCTAAAGATTTTCTTTTCAGCTATGATAATATAGCTATGTTAAAATGTTTGCCATGCTTCCAGTACTGTGTGCTGTACTCTAAGAACTACTTAGGTTTCATGAAAGTTGTCTTTTGTGTTTATTATTGAAATAGGATTATATTGACATCATGTTAAACATTGGTTTTAACTTATTCCACAGGGCATCACATGAGGAAAAAGATATTGAGCTAAAAAAAAAAAAAAAAAAGAAAAAAAAAGAAACCATTATTTACTGGTTAAATAACACTTTCCTTAATGATTAAAAATTCACTGTGTGTGTTAATATTATTTAGTTATTAAAGAGTCCTTTTATTGCAGTAAGGCTTGAAGCCGTGACAAATTCTTAACAAGACTGTGTAGTCTAAACATATATCAAGAAATAACTAAGAGCTGGAGAAAACAAGGGAAAATGTGATAATAATGGTCAGTCTGATAGGAGATGTAACAACTAGCCTTAATACCACTGAATTTAGGTACCTAATTTAAACATACAATCGTGCTATGCTTTATAGATGAAAAGCAAAGAGAGATAGCACTTATTCAAGACAATTCAAATCTTTAGTGACTGGGGCAGCTTTCTGCACATCACTACTTCTCTCCACTGACAGTGCAATGAGCTACATGGATCAGATTCTGTTAAATGCTGAAGTTTAGGTTTGGTGAATGTGGTTTGATGTCCCAACCTGTCATTTGGGAGGGGAGGCGGGGGAAGTGATATGAGAACTGGAGAAGTTCTCTAGAACTTATCCCCTTCCTGCTGTTTCAGGTAACCACATAAAACAATCTCTTTCATAACCGGATGGCACTCCATCTTAACATTAGTTAATATTCTCTATGCCTACTTATAGCTGTCAGAAAGCTATTCTGGACCTTACTTCTGGCTGGAAACTGAGTTCTGATTTTGAGCCTAAATTCATTCAGGGATATTTAAACAAGTTTGTTCTTGTGCCAACATTGTCCTTTAGCTTAAACCGTTTTGGTTTTTTTTCCTTCTTTGGCATTTATCTCCCTCGTACATTAATAGCAAGCAATCATATCCCTCTTGACCTCCGTTTTGCTAGAACAAATAAGCCAGATGATCCTTCTGGGGCCTGCCCACATCACAAATTGCAGTACAGTGCAGATACCTGGACTTCCATCAAACCAACTAGCTCTGGGGCCAGAAGACACATGGTGTAGAAAAATACCCATGGTAAAGGGTATTCTGCTTCTTCCAGATCTGACTAAAATGACTACAATGCTACTGGAAGCCACATAGGTTGTGTCATTTAGAAACGCCAGCTCATGCTGTTACAGCACTCTAGCAAAGTGCTTCAAATAGACCGGCTTTAATTTTGTCATAAAATAGGGTCCCACTTGTCTTATTCATCTTTCCAGACCATCTTATGCTTGTTCTGCTGTGAATGTATCTGGGTTGAACATATACAATTGAAAGTTTTATATGTGGTTTGGGAATCATGCACGATTAAATATTTGATTTCATGTTTGTATGCAATCTTGATGTAGCACTATAAGTACACCTAATGTTAAAAATATTTTTCTCATGGGAAAATAAGAAATAAAAAATAAACTTGAAGAGCATTATCAGTTTTCAACTTTGTATTAAGACTTTCAATATCTGTAGTAAGAAATATGTCTTCCATCATGACTGATTCTTGTTATTTGTACCACATCAGTAGTTCATTAAAAATGTATGTTTTTTTCTGCCTCAGTTGGTAGAAAAGGTTAAGACTGATTTGTCTACAATTTCAGAATGACAAGATGTCTTGGTTTTGGCTGGGTTAGAGTTAGTTTTCTTTCTAGTAGCTGGTATAGTGCTGTGTTTTGCATTTAGCATGAGAATAATGTTGATTACACACCGATGTTTTAGTTACTGCTGAGCAGTGCTTACACAGAGTCAAGGCCTTCTCTGCTTCTCACACCACCCCACCAGCGAGTAGGCTGGGGGTGCACAAGAAGTTGGGAGGGGACACAGCTGGGACAGCTGACCCCAACTGACCAAAGGGATATTCCATACCATATGACGTCATGCTCAGCATATAAACTAGGGGAAAAGCTGGCCAGGTGTCCACTGCTCGGGAACTGGCCTGGCATTGGTCAGCGGGTGGTGAGGAATTGCATTGTGCATCACTTGTTTTATATATTCTTTTATCATTATTATTATTTTCCCTTTCTTTTCTACCCTATTAAACTGTCTTTATCTCAATCCACAAGTTCTACTTTTTTTTTCTTTGATTGTCTCCCCCATCCCACCGCGGGGGGAGTGAGCAAATGGGTGTGGTGTTTAGCTGCTTGCCGAGTTAAACCACAACACAAGAAAATTACTCCAACTTCACTACATTTAGAAACATATTATCTTTTCTTGTTAGGTATTTTAGTATAACTTCTCTGCTTCAGTGTATGGAAGTAACTGCTTGTGTGTAACACTGTGAAGAACAAAGCCCTCCCCCCCGCCCCCGGCCCAAACTAGTGATTTTCTCCAAGATGGAAAAAACCCAAAAAACTTAGCAGTAAAAAGATGGTGGCAATATAATCCTCATAAAGTAACAAAGACTTAAAGGTAGGAAAATGACACTTTTTCAACAGCAAACACTGAAGACAATCTCGATCACAATGATTAAAATGTCTGATGTGAAAGAAGTGGTCTCTTCCACTAATCTCCAGAGGAAAATGATTCTCTGTAGGTAAATGAATTAACTCAAATTTGAATTTGAAAAAGAGTGAATAGTGCACTGTGGCATTCGAACGTAAATAGCTTTCAAACTACAGAGACAGTACGTTGTCAGCTCTAGCCCCTAAACAGGAAAAGAAAAATAACAAGATGTGTAGCTGAGTTACTAAGCAAAAATATGTAACAGCAGTTAGACAGTATGTTTCACTCTCTGTTAATAAGGATAGGTGGGTACTGAGCTACTATGTGAAAGGATACTTCCAGGGGTTTGTTTTGTCCACAGACATTGATCCAAGACAACCCAAGATCTTTAAGGCACTGCTGATGCCAAAACTGTGACTCCAAAATATGTTCTCTCCAAAAGTGCAAAGCAGTCACTCAACCTGTCCCCGAAACCCTAAAGCCTTTTAATTGTTCTCAAGCAAGACACTCCAGAAATGGAGTGTCAGAGCAGTATTTGAAAATATAAGTTCAAACTCTTTGGGTTAGTTTTTTTAATACTTTTGTAGCAAAATTGGGACTGGGTTTGAAAAGGTGAGGCCAGGTTGCCTACTCCCAAGATGTATGCAGAAGGACACCTTCAGCACTTGCCAAGCATGTGCATTGGGACACAACCAAACCAGGGAAAGTGCCAAGACCTCAGCTGGTTTTGTCCCTCCTACTCCAGGGCTTTGGCACCACACTGTTAACAGATTTGCTGTCAATGAATTCAGCTAGGTAGGCAGTTTTTTCTCTGTTGACACAAACAGGCACAACATGACCCACACATACAATAGACATAGGAAGGTGCTTATGCTCTCGAACATAAAGGAATAGGCACATAAAGTTTTCTACTATAAATGGTCTGTAACTCAAAAAAGGTGAATAGCAACCCTATAGTTGAGAAGTTGAATAGCAATTTAAAATCTTACAGTTATCAGATATGTGAATAGCTCTGTAATGCTGCTAAAGAGAAAATTTGGAAAGCCCAAATTTAAAAACAAGTATAAAATCCAAATAATTTTTACTATGTGCTGTCAATAGCCCATTGAGATTTTAAAAAAAGGAAGGGGCTTCTTGCAAAAAACCTTCCTCCTTACTGTATAACTTCAATGGTTCATTGTGAGGTAGCAATTCAGTAATGAAGAGCAAGAGTTCAGACCAGACAAGCAGTGATATCTGATACATTGACAGGTAAGCATGGCTACCAGTGGCTGTGCATAGAGCTATTTGGCATGAGCAAGAGGTCATCAGATAGGCTATTACAAAACACTGTAATGCTTCCTGGAGATAAAAATGTAACACTTTAAATTTTGGGCTTCTTGCTGCTTGCCTGCTGATTTCCTTCCAGTTAAGTTAAACTAATGTTTAAACACTATATTGGTGTTCTAGGATTTTCCAGGTTTTATCCCAAGAACATTAAACTTAAATATCAAGGAAACAAGTGCTTAAGCATGTGGCAATACTAATCGGTACTATTATGTTTTGTTCTTGTATTTGCCTTATCTAAAGTACTTGCAAAAGTAATAAGTGTGTGTTCAGACAGTTAAATTCAATAATATAATTTCTCTTTGAACAACAGTTTAACTTTTAAAGAGAACATCTTGTTAATAGCCTTCACCAATACTATTTTGTGAGTGTCATTAAGTTTACTTGGCTAGTGACAATGTGTGTTTTTTGGCATATAGGAGCATCTTTAAAACTATATTATCGTTACGCCACATCTATGTTTCCTATTTTAATTTTATTCTACCATAAGAGCAAATTGACAATGCATTAATTTAAGTATCCAATTTAAACCAGCTGAAAATGAATGTATTCAAACTAGTAAAAGCAAAGACAACAGCAGGCTAAAAGCCTATGGAAATTGAAATAGTAACAAGCAATCTGAACAATTCTGATGGTACTGCAGCTCTCTCTAAATATTCTGATTGCAACAGTTGATTTATATCATTATTATTAAAGTAGATATTTCCTGCTTTGCCCATCATTAAAAAGCTGTGTAGATTTTTAAGGACTCAGTATAGAAGTGAATGTTTTCTTCTTTTCATTTTTGAATTAATAGTATATGTGATTTCAAATGCACTGGAATACAGTATAAAAGAATGTAAAAGAATTTGAAAATGCCAAGTTTTAATCCTAATTGTGTACATATTTGTCTTGGGAATAATTAGTTAATAAAAATGCTTTACTTAGATTTTAAGAAAATTCAAGGCAGAACCACTGGAAAGTGTTTTTCAACAAAACTATTCTTCTATATAAATAAAACAATGTAATATTTTTTTTTAATTCTTAGTTTTTCCCTTCTCTGCAACTGCTTGACAGGGAAAAAAAGAAAATATTGTAAATATTCCATTATAATGGTGTTGCTATACCTAGGAATTAACATTCTGAGAATTAAAACTGCTTTTTTATTAAAAACAATAAACCAATGACCAATGACTAAAATTCTCCTGATATCTTCAGATTTTCAAATTAAGGAAGAAAACAGAACTCCTTACACCAAAAAAATAAACACTATTGTTCAAATTTAACTCTTTAGCGCTTTAGGCAGTAAGTCTAACATCACCTTTTATTGAACAGTAGAATAACCTCTGCCCTTTTCTAAAAAGTATCCATCTGCTTTATTGTTTCATCATAGTACTCCTTTCCCAGGACATCTCATCAAATATTTTCAAAATAAGAATATTGTGTATAGTAAGTGAGAACAAGTGCTTCCTGTATCATCTCTGTTCTTTACATGAATAAATGGAAAATACAGATTGCATAAATGTTAATGTTCCTGAGCATAAAATACACCATGTTATGTAGAATATTTCTGAGACAGTAAAGCGAATGATCTTTTATTTTGTAAAATTTAAATTTAAAAATAAATTTCTCCTGAAATCATGTGCAATTGGAAACAATCCTGATGGAGAAATAAGCTTTGGCAACTTTAGATGTTATGATTCTGTGCCATAGGTCATTCATGAATTAGACTGTACAGATTTATTGTGCTAATGATTACTTTTCACGAGGATAACAAAATCACAGCAGGAGATGGCAATGAAATACAGTCATTTGACTTTATTTATGACCATAAGCAGTAGTAATTTAAATTTGCCAACAGTGAATGGTTATTAGCAGCCTTGGTTCATCAACTACAAAAATATTTTAAACTTAACGGTTAACAGAAAGAGAGCAAGTTAAATAGCCAGACTCTGGGAAGTCTGCCTTCCCTATTTGCCCTAGGAGAGGGAACCGAGATTTTTAATTTTTTTTTTTTTTTTTAAGCTTTCTATTACAGAATTCTAATATTGTGACTATTTTCTGAAGCACTTCAAAGGATGAATATGCTTCAGGTCTGTAACTTTTTTTGAAGGAGAGTGTAAGAAGACTCAGCTCTTCACAGATATGTCCTTCCTTTATTTATTTGGAAGATGCAGGTGACTGGTAAAGCAGCTCTGCCCCATGTGCAGAGCAAGGTATATCAGCCTGGCTTTAACTCCTTTCATAATACTTCTGGAGCAAGGATTGCACAAACCATCTTTGCACTTACTAATAACAGCCTTTCTACTAACTCCCCATACACATTTCCTATCACCCACAGAAAAAAAAACCCTCACATTATTTGGCCTAAAGTGCTGAATTAGATGAAACAAAGATGCAGTTTCACAGGGACTCATGGCCCAAAATGCCCCCTTCTCAACTAATGTTTCTTTTTAGGTTGGTTCATCATCTTAATAGAAGTAAGAAGGGTAAATAGTAATGGTAACAAAAACGTGCCCTAACATTTACTTTCAATGTAACAGTAACACGTGGATGAATGAGCACAGTCATAAGCCAATACCATGTGCCTCATGTTGCAGTGCAAGAGATTGATAGAGGCCATATTTTAGTATGTGTTTTTTATGGTATTTTTCTAATCGCTCAGGCTGCGGGTTTTCCCTGAAACACACTGTAGCCCACCACTTCCCCATCCTCATACCCATTTTTTCTTTTAGAAGACAGAAATGGGGTCAGGGAGGAACAAGGAGAGAAATGATCTACGTGTAAATCCCATCCTAACATGTGGCCAAGATGGACAACTACATCTGGGAGTTGGGGAGCACTCTAGGGCCACATGTTTTCTGTGTAGCCAGAGAAATCTTAAAAGAAGGCGGCATTCAAGAGGTAGGAAAGTCAGGTTTTCGTTATTTTAAATTATAAAACCTTTTCATCTGCATTCCACAATCACTTGTTTAATTCTTCTCTCAGAATTGTGACTTACCAGTTCAGAAGACAAGGTTATAGATGTTTACAAAGGAGGAAAGAACAGTAGAACACAGCTGTCTTCTTATCTCATACAAAGGGACCACCCACCCGTAGCAATATTGCAATAAGCAAGAATACCTGCCTATTTGTTTGGAAGCATGTGTTGATTGCATAGCTTGGTATGGTTTCATCCTGGAAGTATTAATAGAATCATTTATCAGGCTATAGAATTATTAAAGAAGGGACAGGAGGAGAATATTTCACAGAGAAGGAAACACAAATGAAGGCAGTGCACAGATAGAGAGACAGAGTGGAAGTTGAGACTGGGAAAGAGCTGTGGTCACCTGGAGACTTGATGAATACTGATGAATTCAGGAAGTTTGATAAGCACTGTAGGGTGCTTCAAGTGACAACCCTTACCGAAAAGTCAGGAAGAATTCAGAAAGTGCCAAAGATGTGGGGTGGGGTAGGGGGGGCGGTGAGGGGGGTGAGAGGGAAGCATATGAGAAATATCCAGAGCTCTCCATTGGCACAAGAAAAGTAAGCAGATATGGAGAGCAGCATACAATCAAGGGCAGGAAAACAGCCACAAGCCTGCTGACTAGTTTATTTATGCCAGAGTCCCGAAAACCCAGGGTTTCAGAAGCTGCTGCTAATGAGGCAAGAGCTGGGTCTATGCAGCTGTCACTATGGTAGGCAAGGGAGAGAGGCAGAAGCAGTAAGAGCAGCACACTGATGTACCAATACTGTCATTGTAGTTTACTATCTTAGCCAACCTCTCTCTTATGGTTAGGATGAAAAATCATTTTTTCCCCTACATTTCTTAGGAAGTTTGGACCCCCCCTATGATGCTCTCATCCTCAAAACATTGTGAAAAACTAACATTTGCCTTATGTCACTTCAGGCTCTGGCAAAGGGATAAAATTAATGTGGTGGTTTTTTTTTTTTTTTTTCCTAAAAGAAAGCTAAAAGCAGTTGGTCATATTTTCAAAAATGACCACCAAAGGTCAATATCACAGATTTTAGATTTCTATGTTCAAGCAGTGGTCTCTGGCCTTTCTTTGATTTTTTTTTTTTTTTTTTTAAAGACTTAGGGAAGGTCAAGATTTCTAAAAATGGGTTTCAGTTTTTTTCAGGTGGATATCCAACATCAAATTACAATTCTGGAAAGGTCAGCTCAAAATAGTACTGTGCTTATGATGAAACCGCATCAGTCATAATTATTTTATAATGGTTATATTTAAAAGTTTGGGGAAAAAATTACACAGCTCTGAAAAAAAAAAGGAGCATCTTATATGCAGAACCAAGAATTAAGAATTATTTGACTAATTAATGTCTTAATGGTCTAATCAAAAGACAAAAAATAGCCCTTCTTAGTCCATTTATGATAGTAATATTTAGAGAAAAAGAAAGCCCAACAATTACTTCTAATTGCTATTAAAATTCAGTTAAAAGGATATGCACAAATTTTTGAGTATCAGCCCCTTTCTGTTGTGTTCACCCTTCCTATCTGTTGTCATGAAAGCTTGTCAAAATCCCAGGTCCTTCACTGGGAGTAGGATGATGTTGAAGGTGAGGGGTTCTTTCACTTTGGGTGCTGTTGGTGCTTTTTAAAAAGTTTTCAAATGGTCTGTTGCTAACACTTCTTTCCCTATTGGTCCACACAGTTAGTTACTAATAAACACTTTGTTTGCTAGATCATTACCATAGTTTGTATAAATTTTAGGGTAAAACTTTGCAATTGCAAAAAGCTACATTAATATTAAAACAAGTCACACATTGATCACCTCACAGTTAGACAATTTGTTGCTTCAGATAAAATGGTCTAGAATAAACTCAAGAGTACACAATTCTGGACAGGGATCAGCAATTTCTGAGACTGGAGGTGTTAATACAAAACCTGTGGCTTCTCACTAACATGATAACCACATATTTCCCAGGCATAAGGGCTGCAGGGGATTAATTTATTTAACATATGCTTAACAACAATACAGTATTTAGCAACATATAACCCACGAGAATAAAGAAATCTTCTCCCTAAACCAAATCAGTATTAACTAAAATTAGAGAAACTACACAGATAAAGCTATAAAATCATATTTGTGACCACTGGGGATTTTCTAATTATGATCTTATTTTTTTTTCAGAGGGAGTTGAGAGGAGATTAAAACATTATTTAGGAAGATAGCACATTGTAAATAGATGTCAACAGCAGAGAGAGTCATAATGAATGGAGTAGCAAGACTGATACTAACAGTGAGTTATAGAAGACTTTTTTATGGGGTTTCTAGTATCCACAATATCTGATTCATATTATTTATTCACTGGACTGTATAAGGACTTGTGTTAAACTTGGGGCAAAAATTGCAAGAAAAATATATCCAAACCTACAGTTACATTGAATTGCATAATTTCTCCATTTTCTTCAATTGGTATAATTGTTCGCTCATGTTCATGTGAACAAACTCTACATTAAAAGGAAATAAATAGAAAAGATCTGTAGAAATGAGAAATTTAAAAAGTGAAATAACATAGCCTGCTTAGTAGAAAGTACATTTTTTGAAAGATAAGAATAGATAGAGATAATAAGAGTGATCTGGGAGAGTACAATGTGCCATTACCGGGAATAACAGCTGATATTAAAGACAGGAAAAATACTATATTTGAGGAAAAACACTTGCCAATGAGACATTTCAAATTATGTAACAAATTCTCAAGGGAAATGTTCAAACTCTGTCACTTGAGACATTTATAATAAGAATAGGTAGCACACAAGGTATAGTGTAGGCAACAATCCTGTGTTTGTCTCCAGGGTTTGAAGTACATGAACTGAGAGAACTTCTCCATTTCTAATTCCTTCGATCTATGGTCAAGGGAAAAGTAAAAGGTGAACCAAACTCAGATGACTGATATTTCTGATTTGGGTGCAAAATAAAGCTCTGGTTACAAACTACTTTTATATATATACACATATACATATATATACATATGTATGTTTGATTATATACATACACACTTCCATCTACAATTTTTAAAAAAAGTTGTGGGTTTTTTTCCTGGAATATTAAGTAGATCTTCAAAACATTCAGGAACAGGAAACTGCGTTGTAGCCACAGGTAAAAACAGTCAGTTCACATAAAGTGATTAGAAAATGAGTCAAAGGACATTAAAAGGTCTCAGTCATCCAGGATAAATTGATAAACACTTTTACCCTCTGCAGTGGCCCAGAGGAAGGTAACACATAAAAATGATTAGATGATCCAGGATAGAAGCTCGAGGCTTAGTGTACACATGAAAGAGACAATATTGAGCACAATATCCTAGTTAGTTCACATCCACCTTGTTCCACTTAAAAAAGGAAGATATGCATGAAAGTATCTGACCCAAAGCTTTTATTAGACATTTAATGAATTTTTACATTGTGTTATAAATTTAAGCATTCCATATAATACTTATTCCCATGTCCTAACTGGACACATTTTTAGACATATGACTACAAAATTTATTATAATGTACATACGAGGTAACTAGAAGAGAAATTCCTTGACATACAGAATGGAAAATGAAGCCACAATTGTGAAAAATACAAATATGCCTTTTATCTAATATTTAGATAATAAAATGCAAATTAAATTTACATTAATATATTACTGTATTTGTAGCTACTTTAAGAGGAATTACTGAAGGATCTTGGAGGTTGCTAAACACAAGACCTAAGGGTCAGATTGGAGGTGATATTTGAAAAAAATATGCAGGCCTATTTCTTACATATGATTGATTTGAACATGACATCACAGACAGACAGCTTTTGTGTCATTTTTTTACACCATTAAATAAAGGAATAGACAATCTTCAGTGTTATTCCCTTAAACATAAATCTGATATTTTTATTTTTTTTTCTTACATATTTTATGAGACATTTCATATATTTTCACTGTCCACAGAGATTGGTCTATCCTAAATTCACTTTTCAAAGTAAAGCCTAAAAATACATGGTCTGAGTCTGGCTATTCTGGAACAGCTGGCAAATCAAAGCATTAATGTGAGAATTTTTTTTGTTCCTTTTTATTTAGATTAATATATAATTGATTACTCATACAATAATGCCTTGGCCATAGCAGTTACAAAAGCACTGTCATCCTCTGCCTGCCACAACTTTAAACAAGAGACAAAAGGTAAAAAGAAAAGGAAAAACTCAAGAAGTAGATGAAAAAAAAAAAAGAAAAGATATGGGAATGATAAAATATGGGGAAAGATCTTGATAACGACCATTATTTAATTTTGAGGTACTCAGAAGTATATCCCAGGCCAGTGTTACCGAAGTAAAGGGCTAAAAGTAAGTTCTATTTCAAATCACCTCTCCAAAACAACTTGTAAATATGTTGAATTAAGATCACAGTCATCACCCACTCAAGGCCAGTTACTAAGAGACAAACACGCTGCAAAACATGCTCTGCATCTGCTAGGTACATCTAGGATGAAAAGAAAGTCCTTCAAAACTGAGACACGGATTTCTTTCACTGAGTGCCTGGAGATGTGTTTCTGCCATAAATTATGCACTGCTCTATTTGATAAATTGTCCTCCTATGATTTAGAAAGACTAGAATAGTAAAACTCATGATATTGCTTTCAAAGGACTATTCAGAGTAGCTTTCCAAACTGAGGTCTTGACTTTTTTTTTTTTCTTTTAAACTTAGAATTGCATGGAATCATAGAATCATAGAATCATTAAGGTTGGAAAAGACCTCTAAGATCATCGAGTCCAACCGTCAACCCAACACCACCATGCCCACTAAACCATGTCCCTAAGTGCCTCATCTACTCGTCTTTTAAATACCTCCAGGGATGGGACTCAACCACTTCCCTGGGCAGCCTGGTCCAATGTTT
>NW_008794171.1:66111-67251 GCF_000699145.1 Aptenodytes forsteri | reverse complement strand
CACAGCCCCAAAACTGAGCCCTGGGGAACACCGCTCGTGACCGGCCGCCAACTGGATTGAACTATTCACCACAACTCTCTGGGCCCAGCCGTCCAGCCAGTTTTTGACCCAGCGCAGAGTCCACCTGTCTAAGCCGTGAGCCGCCAGCTTCTCTAAGAGAATGCTGTGGGAGACAGTGTCTCATGTAATGTGGAATATTACATATTATTACATAACACATGGAAGTGTTTACATGTAGACATATAGGACAAGCTTCATCTGTGCAATTAAATGATAAAATGCACACAATTTTGACTTCAAATTGATTTATGTGTATCTAAAAAGCTGAAGTTGTGACCCTGAAGATGTTCATCTGATGTAAGGCCTGAATGAAAATGTCCAGGTAACTGAAATTTTATGTATTTTATGTAACGTAACCAATATGGCATATGGCAGGGATGCCCTCATGTAAATGGATGAGTCAATAAACCTTATATTTGTAAACAGAGCTGACAAAAGAAAGCAGGAAACCTTGCAGGTTTTCACTGATGTTCAGGTTCTTTGAGATACTAGGAAAGAAGTGGCTCATTGTATGATTCTCTCATTAGCTTCTGATTTGTCTCATAAATTTTATAGGTATATAAGGTATATATATATAGGTATAGAGGAAAAGGATCATTGCTCATGAATTGGCAGGGCTCATTGAGAGGGCTTTAAACTAGGTTCGAAGGGGGAAGGGGATAAAACCAGGCTCACTAGAGATGAGCCTAGAAGTGGCATGCCGATGCCGGGGGTGAAATCGATAGCCCAGCTCAAGTGCATCTACACCAATGCACGCAGCATGGGCGGCAAGCAGGAGGAGCTGGAAGCCATTGTGCAGCGGGAGAGATATGACTTAGTCGCCATCACAGAAACATGGTGGGGTGACTCTCATGACTGGAGTGCTGCAATGGATGGCTATAGACTATTCAGAAGGGACAGGCGAGGAAGGAGAGGCGGTGGGGTGGCCCTGTATGTTAGGGAGTGTTTTGATTGTATAGAGCTCAACGATTGTGAAGATGGTACGGTTGAGTGTCTATGGGTAAGGATGAGGGGGAAGGCCAACGAGGCAGATATCCTGCCGGGAGTCTGTTATAGACCACCCAACCAGGATGAAAGGGC
>NW_008794171.1:55436-62225 GCF_000699145.1 Aptenodytes forsteri | reverse complement strand
TGACGGTTGGACTCAATGATCTTAGAGGTCTTTTCCAACCTTAATGATTCTATGATTCTATGATTGGTTTTCTTGAGTGCACAGATGAATATGTTTGAAAAAAGTTTCTGGTTCCTAGAAGGAGACTAAAGAAACCTTTTTCATGCCACCTAGGGAACCTGGAAGCTCACATATGATTGCTGGGACTAAGAATGAAAGACAGATTGAACATATATAAATCTGAGTATAAATATCCAATATAATTGCAACTAATAACAACACTGTAGGAAAGAGATTACATCTTGCTTAGGCAGTAATACATTCCTTAGCTATTAGAGAACATAAATAGTCTTATTGCGCAGGCAAAGCCCATATCTATCAGCTGGGAGGTCCTAATGCCTCTGCCAAATAGTGGAGGAAATTGAATTTTGGACACATCCAGTTTGTGGCCCATAAGATTTAGTAGGAAATTCAGAAATTATTTTCCTGTGAAACACTGGTACTACTAGGTTTTATCACTTTGGAATGAGTGAATAATAAAAAGAATTTCAGTTCTCGCTTTAGTTTAATTATCCTCATAATATTTGATGTGACCAAGCAACTTGGTTGGTACTCTGTGGATTACGTGATTAGAGAGATTAATGAAAAAGAAAATCTTCTTGATGAATACTTGTTGGTTCTTAATTCAGCTTGTTAATTAGGTTAGTAATATTTGATTTGGGGGTACAATTTGATCTATTGTAGCTTTAGTTTCGTGTGTTGCTGAAATGCACTTCACATGCCAGAACACATTCCACTATTAAAAGCATGCATTGAAAGAATCCTTTCACTGCCTTCATGGTAGAGTGAACATGAAGAAATTAGAGGGTATGGTATTTAGTAAGCTTGTATTCTCTTCTTAGTATATAAATTTTTAGATCTATTCTTTGGGAGTCAGAATACCTAAAAATCATCAATTGCAATGCTCTGAGCTCCCTTTCAATTATTTAAAATTAGAAACCAGGAGAAGTGCACAATCCACTTGTCCACCTACCAAATCATAGCACATTTTCTTACCCTCATACCTCCATTCTCCTGTGTCTGATCAAATATCACGTTATTACAAATGCCATTGAAATATGTTATTTAATATATATGGGTTTAAGAGAGCTTTGTTGATTTATATCAATTTATGAACTTGATGCATAATTTTTCTCTGATCAGGTCAATCTTTTTCATCCTCTAAAAACAAAGATTTAGAAATAAAAATCACAATTACAAATGCATCCTACTGCCCAAAACTTAATTATTATGGCTTTATGTAATGGCTGATTATGTTATAAAATCACCTTCCTGATATAGCACGATGATTCCCTGTAATATGTTCTCAGTAACACAAACAGTGTTCATCACTTCTCCTAAGAAGTTTTTTCAAGGTTTAATATTAGGGGAAATCAGGCTGGACCCAACAGCCTAAGAGAGGTGAAGTGCCCCAGCTCCATGCCTTCAGTCCAATCAGTAGTGAAGTTGAGCATGTATTCACAGTAACCACATACACAAAACACAGGTATACACCATATATACATGTGTACATACATACATGCATACATGTATAGCTATATGCATATATATCCGGCTGGCCATATTGATCACACACAGACAAGAGTACTCACAAAACCACAAATGGCACCAAAAGCCTCATCCTGCTCCCTTCTCTGGTTGAGCAGGATGGAGGTTCATTAGTGAGAATGTGTATGTATATCCATATGTACAATATGGATGCCTTCAGCAGCTGGGCTCAGCCAGCCAGTCTGCCCAGTAGCTGCCCCCAGACCCCTGTTGATGGCACCTGGGCGTACAAGACCCGAGGGCCACAGCCCCACTCCAGCTGCAGGTATTGATCATCTTGGTCACAGAAAGAGCTGGCCAGAGCTCTTCTGGCTCCATAGTGGGCAACCCTCCACTACAGGAAAGACATCGATAAGCTGGAGAGATTTCAGGAGAGGCCATGAGATGGCAGGGACTGGAGTACTTGCCCTGTGAGGAGAGGCTGGAGGAGCTAGGTTCAGTCAGCCCGGAGCAGAGACGGTTTTGGGGGGACCTAACAGCAGTTCCCAGTGCCTGTGGGGAGGTCACTGAAGAGACAAAGTTGGGCTCTTCACAGCTGTGCAGGGCACCAGAGAGAAAACAAGCACAAGTTGAAATGAGAGAGGTTCAGACTGGATGTAAGGATTTTTTTATTTCCCCATGAGGACAATTAGGCAGTGTCACAGGTGGCCCAGAGAGGTTGTTCAGTCTCCATCCTTGGAGATTTTCAAGTTCTGACTGTGGGAAACCCTGAGCAACCTGGTCTGATCACCCGGGTGACCCTCCTGTGAGCAGGAAATTGGACTTGAGACCCCCTGAGATATCTTCTAACAGGAATTACCCTGTGATCCTAAAAATTTCTGTTCAGTCAGGCCCTTGATTATTTACTCTGTTTCATTGACTCTCTCATGTCCATGGCCCCTGAATTTCATTTGGTTTAATTATAACACTAAAGAAAAGCCAGACTATACCTTTCTATTTAAAAAGCCAGGGTTCTACTTAAAATTCCAGAAATTTAAGTTGAATCCACTGAACAGGCCAGTAATATACATCATTCTTTGCCCTGCCATAAACTGAAGAATGCAGAGCTTTCTGCATTCATCTGTGAAGGGTCAGACTAATCTGTTTAACCTGTAACACATATACTGTCAGTGAAAGTGGAAATCTAGTAAAATAAGAATTTGTATGCATTTTCTGAAGCATACTACCTCCTTAATATTTGAAAGTTCCCCAGATTTAATTTTTTTGTTTATGCCTCTGATTAATAATTTTGACCTTAGTACTGAAGGGCATAGGTTTCCAATAACTGACACCCTTGGGATTGTTCGCAGAATAACAGTTATGTAAAGATGAATGTGTTATCAAACAAAATGTCTAAAGTCACGGTGCTATCTCAATCCATCACAATATTTGCATAATATGGTATTACTTGGTCAGAGCAAGAGAAGCAGAATCAAGCTCTATCCAACACTGGACAAATGCCTTCCCAGTTGACACACATGTGCCAGTGGAAGCAATTACTTCCAGTTCTTCATTATTTCCAGGAGAACAGCAAGTGTCTTTCATTTGCTTCAGGCAAAAATCAGCGAGCTTTCCCCCAACAGTGTGTAACGGTGGCTCCAGCTTGTCTGACTGTTCTTGCCTGAAGCATAATACAAGGTATAATATGAACTAAGCTCCTGACAGATCAGTGATGGCAATAATTTCCAGCAGGGCATTCGGGGTGAACAACTACAATAGTGACTTACTAGCATGGCTTGGTCCAGAAGAAACCATCCTTGGCCTTAGTTAAGTTCTAAGTTAATATGTTAAAAATGTCTTTATCTGGAAATGTGAAAAGTTGTTTTGTGGGGTTTTTTTTCTCCATAATCTTCTCCCAGTTATGTGGTAGGATTTGCTTGTTCTTCCATAATTTGATTTATTACTTCAAATACTGTAGGGAAAGACTATCAGATTCATTTTGATTTTGAACCTTCTTCTGGAATTGTTCCACATTGTAAAAAGTGAAAAAAGAAAAAACCTCCAAAGAGCAACAGAAAACCCTCTTACATCTGCCTGGCTCACCTTACTTAACTCCTAAACCTCAAGGGTGTTACTATCAAGAAAAGTATTTTTTAAAGTTGTAAATTGACTTCTGATGTTATCGCTTGGCTAAATTCCCATGCTGATATCACTATATGAAAATCAATTCATCTGTGTCATCTTGGATTCCTTTGTAATTTACTTTCTAAGATTAGATATTGCCTCCAAAATGTCTAATCCCAAGATTGTTTTAATGATTCTTTGCTTATCTATTTGTAACGTGGGCAAATTTTGTCAAATGGTTTGCTGTCTCTCAGATGAAAAAAGCTTATGTTTTTTTTTCCCCTTTTAAAAAAACATGTGAAGGCAAATAGCAAAGTTCCCCGACAGATGTACTCAAAAGAGCCTTGGAGAAGGAATTCAGAAGATGTCTTGAAGCCTGGAGGTTAGTCTGTAGTTTTGTGAAATACTCAATACCAGTTTATACCTGAAGGAACTCTAGTCATTCTTCAATACAAAGTAGCATGAAAGGATGTGAGATACTGGGGGGTGGCATAAAAGACCCAAAAGATTGGTTCAGTACAGAGAAAAATCCAAACTGAGAGAGGGGTAAATTAACTTCTAAGCACAGTGCTTATGTCTGT
The DNA here is from genome assembly GCF_000699145.1 of Aptenodytes forsteri. Taxonomy (NCBI): domain Eukaryota; kingdom Metazoa; phylum Chordata; class Aves; order Sphenisciformes; family Spheniscidae; genus Aptenodytes; species Aptenodytes forsteri. The sequence continues at coordinate 58,014 of NW_008794171.1, read as the reverse complement.
CTGTAACTGCTGAGCTCACCTGGACCTGTAAAACACACATCTATTTTAAGTGTAGGTTAAATCGCACTAGTCTTAGGAGCTGGAACGGTACTCCTTGCTGCACAGGGGTGTTATGTATCATTACTAGCAGGAAGATTTGCATGCACAGTCAGATCCTCAGGCAAAAATGTTATACAGATTGAGACTACAAAATGGACTCCTTGGATTTGTTTTTAGCTATTTCAATGAAAAATGTGACTACTTGCAAATTCCTGTTGTGTGTTGCAAAGTTTTAGCCAGAAAAAAAAGAAAGGATGGAAAGCTGAAAAAGTAAAATATCTATTTTCAACGTAGTGATTATTTCTTTTGAAATGGATTTCTGGAGAAATTGTCCCCAATTAAAAAAAAAAAAAAGAAACAACATACTGTGTTTAAGTCAAAATTTTTGTTTGAACCAGAAAGAAATGTCTCTTTTTCTTGTTGCCATTACAATAAGAAAAAATTAAGTTTGGCTTGTCCCAAATATTTTCTTTTCAGTATTTTGGTTAGCGAGGAAATTGGCAAAATAGGTAACTGCACAGCTGTAATGTGGGTTCCCTGTCTCAACTCCTGGAGTTTCTTCTGCTTCACATGGTAAAGCACAAGGTAGAGCACATAGTAAGGGTACACTGTGTGTTTCCATCTCCTGGCTATTTGGGACAGAGTTCATCATGAGATGAGAACTTCACAATAACTATGTCCAGGAAAGGTGACCCAGAGAAAAGTAAACTTGAATCAGAGCCCTAATTATTATCTAAAATTGAAATGTAAGCAGGTTTCTAAAAGGCCTTGTCAGTTGAGATAAAACATATAGCTTTGATTCAGAAGAAGATAAGACAGTAATGCAGGGAGCTACAGAGCAGTGGAATGATATGATCTGAGCACTGACAAAGGAAAATTATTTTAGTGACAGTTGCTGGATGAAGTTGAGGGGTGCAATAAGAGAAACAAAAAGTTACAAAGTAAGTGGCTGCAGTAGTCAAGGTAAGAAAATTTGACATGCCCAGCAATTTACTTGTCATACTGAAGCATTGTATTTACCCATAAAAGAGAAGAAAAGGAAAAAAAAAAAAAGGAAAAAGAAAGAGAAAAGAAAAAGAGGTGTGTGGAGGAAGAAAATCATAACCCAATCACTCATGGGAACCTTCAGCCTGTATGTGTCTGTTTAATTACTGATAAAAGCCTTAGAGCTGGCACATCCTGGTCAGTCTTATAAAAAGCTTTTTATTCAGTGCTTGGTGAACTATTTCTAAAAGTTTGAATGCTATGAGAATTAATGATTCTTGAAAGAACTGGATTGGATCTCATTTGATAGACAGAAAATCTATTCTGACTACAAACTTGCATCCAGACAATCTTCTGTCACAGCTATTAGAGGATTGCCTCAAATTCTCTCCTAGAAATACTCCTGTGTTATTCCTCAGCACTCTCCAGGCAGCTAACCAGAAGGATAGACAGAATAACCTTCATAATTGGTGGTAAATCCTTTTCATAGCTTTTCTTAAAAATAAAGAAAAATTCCCCTTCCCCCACAAGAAAACTGTAAACCAAATACCAAAGTTAATTCAGCTAGACGAGACACATCATGTGCTTTCCATAACCGCAAACCTACAGTGGCTGCCTCCCTAATTAGTAGTATTTGATAACTGTAGTATACAAGTTTTCAATATTTCCAAAAGAATGAGCTTTGAACTAAGGCTATGGCTATCTTAGAAACATATGAAACTGAGGGATTGGGTGAGCCCAGAAAATGCTTGATCTACTGGGGGCATAGTATTACTGTTTATAGTTGTCCTGAGCTCATTGACTGTCTAAAGAAGACCCCCAAGTTTTTAGGATTCCTCCCAAATTAGGATTCTCTTCCAATAATTTTCTACAGAGTCATTTCAGAACAGTTTTAGTCAAGAAAAGAAAAACAGAAATATAAAAAATTAAAGCATATGTTACTGATATTATAATCATTGTTTCTGCAGTATTGACCAGCATAAGACTTACACAGGTTGGCATGAAGGAATCCCAAACCCCCTTTCAATAAAACACCAGCTCTTAAATGCTTTTTTGGAGTCAGATCTGCATTCAAGAAGTTTAACTTTTCAAGAAATGTTTTACTTTTTCTTGAATATGCACCAAGAGTACCTACTGATATTTCATTTGCTTTTCGAGGAGGGGCCAATATCCTGCTACCTCAGCTTATAAAAAGCCTTTCTTACTTTATCAGGTTGTTTCAGAGAAGTAGTGTTTCTTTCTCCACTCACCACATGTTGGTCCAATACTCAATGCAATTCTCAACCTCCTCCTATATATATATACCATATTTGTGCCAAAAGACAGAAAGACAGTTCTTCAGGGATCTGCTTGATAGAGTGCCATGGGACAAAGCCCTGGAGGGAAGAGGGGCCCAAGAAAGCTGGGTAATATTCAAGGATCACCTCCTTCAAGCTCAGGAGCGATGCATCCCAACAAAGGGGAAGTCAAGCAAAAACACCTGGAGGCCTGCGTGGATAAACAAGGAGCTCCTGGACAGACTCATACACAAAAAGGAAGCCTACAGAGGGTGGAA
>NW_008794171.1:39167-53951 GCF_000699145.1 Aptenodytes forsteri | reverse complement strand
CACTGGCAGAGGTTGCCCAGAGAGGTGGTGGATGCCCCATCCCTGGCAACATTCCAGGTCAGGTTGGACGGGCCTCTGAGCAACCTGATCTAGTTGAAGATGTCCCTGCCCATGGCAGGGGTGTTGGACTGGATGACCTTTAGAGATCCCTTCCAACTCAAACTATTCTGTGATTCTAAAACTGTGCAGACCATTTGAGAAGGTGAGGATTATGTCCTTGACGACCAGATACAATAACTGCACTTGTAGAGTGGTACTTCAGATGTCCATCTTTTACAGAGATTGAAGCCAGAGGTGGTGCCCTCCTGTGTAATTCCAGGTCTCCTTCTCTGCATCCTCCAAAGAGGCACATCCAAACACAATTCCTTGGTCCACCTTGGTCACAGTGGGCATCAGTAATCCCAGGAGTTCATGCTCCATTTTCTAGTTTGGGTGAGTATATCACTTTGCTATACATGTTTTTTTGGGTGTATGGGCCAGGTTATTGAGGCCTCTGATTGAACATTGCTGAAACCCAGAACAGAGATGGGTTAAGCAGTGTACATTTCAGTGTCAGCAGAAATGGAACAGACAAGAACATAAATAAAGCTTTCAGATGTGAGTCCTTGTCTGGCAATATTGTCAGGGACCATGATACAAAATCTTCTTCTGCATGAAATGTTTGAAAGGACAGGGTGAGACTTCTTAAGAAGGTCATTGGACAATGATTTAGTTTGTGAAATAACTTTCCTTCAGAAAGCTTTGAACTGAATACATAGCAGATATGGTTGGTCCAACAGAACAGACTAAATCTAGTCTGATCTACATGCTTTTAACTGTAATTAATGGGACTTTCCACCAACTGCATGACCTACTGATCTGTTCCTACTACATTACTTGCTAATGCAGAAATATTCTGTATTACTGTATTCTCTACAGCAGGACTATGGCTACGGAATAATTCCACTAAGAATTTGTGGGTTATTATTATTTAAATTTTATTATCATTTCCATTTTCCTGTAAGACATATAAGTGGTACTTCAGATGTCCATCTTTTACAGAGATTGAAGCCAGAGGTGGTGCCCTCCTGTGTAATTCCAGGTCTCCTTCTCTGCATCCTCCAAAGAGGCACATCCAAACACAATTCCTTGGTCCACCTTGGTCACAGTGGGCATCAGTAATCCCAGGAGTTCATGCTCCATTTTCTAGTTTGGGTGAGTATATCACTTTGCTATACATGTTTTTTTGGGTGTATGGGCCAGGTTATTGAGGCCTCTGATTGAACATTGCTGAAACCCAGAACAGAGATGGGTTAAGCAGTGTACATTTCAGTGTCAGCAGAAATGGAACAGACAAGAACATAAATAAAGCTTTCAGATGTGAGTCCTTGTCTGGCAATATTGTCAGGGACCATGATACAAAATCTTCTTCTGCAGGAAATGTTTGAAAGGACAGGGTGAGACTTCTTAAGAAGGTCATTGGACAATGATTTAGTTTGTGAAATAACTTTCCTTCAGAAAGCTTTGAACTGAATACATAGCAGATATGGTTGGTCCAACAGAACAGACTAAATCTAGTCTGATCTACATGCTTTTAACTGTAATTAATGGGACTTTCCACCAACTGCATGACCTACTGATCTGTTCCTACTACATTACTTGCTAATGCAGAAATATTCTGTATTGCTGTATTCTCTACAGCAGGACTATGGCTACGGAATAATTCCACTAAGAATTTGTGGGTTATTATTATTTAAATTTTATTATTATTTCCATTTTCCTGTAAAGACATATATGCAGAATGATGTTTTACTTTTGATCATAATTCCTTTTAGTTTCCATTCTTCTGTTGTAACTCTCATGCAAGCAGAGAAGATTGTAAATGTGATAGTAAATCATTCTGAGCAAGATTTGTTCATACCAGTACATAGATCTTGTCTTGCCATCTCAGTGTCCCACTATTCACACAGTAGATACTTTGGCATCCTCTTTTTTTTAATATTTTTCCTCCTTTCTTTCTTTTCCCTGTTTTTTCTGATACTTCTCTCCTTTCATCATTACTAAAGCTAATACTGTTCACACTGTTGTAGGAAAATTATGATTTCTTTAAAATTGCAACAGAAATAATGAAAAAATTATTCTCAAGGAATTTTGTATTAAGTACGGAAACATCCCCTGCCTGGGTAGTGTATTTGTAACCACCAAATTCAGTATTCAACAGAGAACTTTAATGTCACAAATGTCATTAAAAAATGTTTAGTGAATGCAATATGGTTGAAATCAACAGGCATTCAGAGAAAATGCCTACCAATAAAAGAATAGAATAAGAAACTATGTGTTTTTAATACTTTAATACTTTTATTTTATAGAATTCTATAGGTTAGAATCCTTTGTGACACTACAGAAAATTTATAAGCATTAATAAACTTCCTGGAATTTTACCACTACTTCATTAAAAAAACCCCCATGAACTGAGAATGCTTTTGACCTGAACATATGCAAGCCATTAAGATACACTATAAGATGCAGAGATATATCAGTGTCAACAAAATCAGTTTTAACTAACATGTCCAGCAAAACAACTCAAAACTATTTTAGCACAAAAGGAATTGTCATTAGAAACTTGCCCTCATCCAACCTGATATATGAAGTTCTAAAGCAGAGGCCAGGAAGCTGTGCATGTACTGCACTGAAAATGAAGCAGGACAAAACGGGAACCTGCAGACCTGTGCCACAGATGAGGGCCCCTGTAAGGCTTTCACACGTCACCATATGAAGGAAAATACAAATGGTCCAGCTGTGTCAGAGATCTTTAAGACTGCAAAACCATTCTTGGTGTGCAGCGGGCGTTAGCTTAAAAAGTCTTGTAACTGCTGTAATAGGTTTCAGACAGTGAGCATACACTCTCTGTGAATCAATATGTGATTTCTAGATCTGGAGTTTTTTATTTGAATTTACTCAGGAAATCAGTTTCTAGTGATTACATGATGGACAGTGACAGTTGTTCCTGAGGGATAATGTATTCAGATACAATTTCAGAGGACCATGTTGAAATTCTTTACTTCAGGCCAGGCAAAAAGTAATTTAGATGGGCAAATAACAGGGTATTTAAAGAAACTGAATAGCTTGAAAGGAAAAAAAAAAAATCATTAATATATGCGCTACTGAACAGCAACTGAGCTACTGATGTTCTTAATTTGGAATTAAAGGTGAATTTTATAACTTTTCCTCAAAGTTTAGCACTAATTTATTACTCATCAAGCACTTCTGAAATACCACAAAGTCAGTTTGCAAAGGTGATCCAATTTCCTGAGGTGTTGGGCCAAGCCTATCATGTAGTGTCTTCAGCATATAGATGACATCTGGTATCCAGACTGGAACTGCTTCTGCTACTATCACTGCTGTAAAATGTATGTGTATGGAGGAGGAGGGAAAAAGACAACAGGCCCAAACCAAGCTCCAAAGAAGTTACTTTTAGATGACTTCTGATTTTCCATTTGCATGGTAAATCAGTTGAAGTTCATTTGATATTTTAATTGACAATCTACTCAGCAATTCTTCCAACCACTGAACATCCATTAATAGTCAGTGTAGAACAATTAGGGTCCAAAATGCCTTTTTGGAAAATCTGCAAGGATCATTCCAGTATTCATGCAGAAATAATAAGAGATGGATTCAGAAAAACTTGAATGAAGTCCAATCCACTCTTTTATAAAGACCTGAGTCTTGACTTCTGCTCACTCACCTGGCTCACGTTTAGCTTAAAAACCTATCATTTTATCCAGGGTTACAACCTGTGATACTGGGCTCTGTAAGCCCATGTAAGTTAAAGACTCCCCAGCAGTGAACAGAATAGCTGGTATAACTCAAGTGTGGAACTATTGGAGAAAGGCATTTAGAGATTGAGGGCTGTATAGCAGCTGGCTCTTAAGGATACGCATCTGAAGAGGAAGAAAATAAAATATACCAGATGGCAGTGGAGGCTCCACAGCAAGAGAGACAGAAACGAATTTTGATGAGATGGGGGCTTATCATTGCTCAGTTCTCTGACTGAAATAGAAACAATGTTTGTTTTCAGACAAATTCAAGATGCATAACTCAGCTTTTATGCAATCTGTAACTCTTTATAGGAAACATTAGTTATTGCAGACCCACATTTATTTCCACTATAGCTGATACATATTAGGTACCAGGCTCTGCAAAGTAAGGCCTATTACTCTATTTAAAAGGAATATGCAGGTATATCCGCATATCCTTCATCATTATCTTGGTGATAGCTCTCCAAAACAGTATCAGGGATCTGAACTGTTTCCTTAAGTCTCATGTTCTGCAGGACATGGTGCAGCGCTTTGCTGGATCACAAAGCACACTGCAATCCTCTGCAAGACACACCCCTAACAAAGACGACACATAAGGAAGTAGCTTTGAGTGTCAAATTCAGCAAAAAGACCTTTACAAATCTGGATATAAGCATAAGCATAAAACAAGTTGAGAGAAAACCAATTAATCGAAGCAGAGGGTAAAAATCCCTAAGCTGGTACCTACTGTTTAGATAGGTATGGTGATACAGCAATTTTGCTGTTTATTTTTAGGCTATATGTTGTAAAAAATAATATTTGGGAGATGGATTTCTATAAAGATATCACAGAGGTACTCAGGGTTTGGCACTTCATGTGTAAATCATTTTGATAGTAGTTGAACACATAAGGATGAAATCCTGCCTCACTCCAACCACTAGCAAAGCTCCTATTTCGTTGCAGAGAAACTACATTTCAACTTGGATGTAAAATAATCCCTTAATTATCCATAATTTTACTTGGTAATCGAGCCCCATGTTTCTAAATCAATCTAACATGTTTTCAATTAACACCTTTTCAGTTACGTAAAAACACTGTCAGTTGAATAATCAGCAGATTTGTTCTTTATTTTTGCAATTAAAGCAGACCTTCTAAAAGTCAGTGTTATGTTTTTCAGTCAGTAACAGACACTGAGACTTCATTTTATTGACAGCAATTAAATTTTTAAACTAAAAAATGACAATAATTTAGAGGTAATCCAACAATTTTTCTTCCTCTTAACTCTTAATCTCCTAGAAGGTGTGCATTTATCACAAAAATATCAAAAATGTGCTTGCAAAACATAACCAGAACTCTAAGGTGATGGGATCAATTCAATGCTTTTCTGGTTTATAATACAGCAGATAAATCCATGTTAAATGCTTTTGGATCAAAACATTTAAAATACTGACAGCATTTCTTGTTGTTATTATTGTTCTAGTTCTTTTTTAAAGAGAGCCTGGCTCAGTAAAAGATATTGTAAAAGAGCCAGATCCATATGGCTGGGTTTTTTGAAGACAGTTTATAAAGAACAATATACTTAGCAGTGCAAGCTGCTTTATAGGTTTTAGAAATATTTTAATTTTAAGTAATGTTATATAACTCAATGATAATTCCAAATGTGGCAGATAAGCAAATGAATTAAGGTTTAGATCTGCATATTTTGCCTACTTACTTCAACTTTTGAAATATCAACTGCCAGTCCTAATCTTATTAACCCTTTCAGAGTGCAAAATGTGCAGCTTTTGAATTTTTTGCTTTGTGATTTTATTTCTTCCCTCCTTATTATAGTCCAAACCAAGCTAAATCTTCTTCTAATCAGACAAATGAACCAAATGAAGTTCTTAGAAACCTCACAAACATCAATGAGAAAGACTTAATTTGTTTTATGAGACATGCCCAGACCATCTCCAGAGTCAGGCTGCCCCTGCTAAAAATATACTACTGTGAGGCTGGACTGCACTCGTGTGGCTGCAGAACTGGTGTTGGCAACAGAGTTTTGGGTTGTATAATCATGGGATCCTATTTGCAGGTCAGCATCTGCTTGGGAGAGGTGGGATCGAACTCTCTAAGCAGGGCAAAGCTATTTTTGCCAATAGGATGTCTGACCTCATTAGGAGGGCTTTGAACTAAGAATAACGGGGAAGGGAGAGAGTAACCAGCAGTCCTGTGAGGGAGTGACAGACAGGATCATAGAATCATAGAACAGCCCAAGTTGAAAGGGACCTCGAAAAATCATCTGGTCCAACCTTTCGTGGAAAAGGGAGCCTAGATGAGATTATCTAGCACAGTGTCCAGTTGCATCTTGAAAATCTCAAGAGATGGGGACTCTACTACGTTCCTGGGAAGGTTGTTCCAGTAAATTATTGTTCTCACTGTAAAATAAATTCTTTCTTATATCAAGATGAGCAAAGGGCATGGGGTAATGTGATGGTATCACTGAGCAAAGGGCATGGGATGATATGGCAGGAAGGGATCACAAAACCAACAAAATGGGGCTTAAGCGAGGTCACCTCCAGCACTTGCGTGTCAGCAAGGAAGTGCCTACAAGGAACCATTATGGCGAAATTTGCCAAACCCTCTCCAGCAACTCAACATGCTGGGGTGCTTCTCTAAAGTGCCTGTACGCCAATGCACACAGTATGGGGAATAAACATGGTAGGTTAAGAAATATGTGTGCAGTTGCAGGGCTATGATCTTGTTGGGGTCACGGAGATGTGGTGGGATGGCTCCCATGACTGGAATGTTGCAATGGAGGGATACAGGCACATTAGGAAGGACAGGAAGGGAAGATGAGGAGGGGGAGGGAGGAAGAGGGGCCCAAGAAAGCTGGTTAATATTCAAGGATCACCTCCTCCAGGCTCAGGAGAGTTCCAGCCTAATGAGCATGAACTCAGGCAAAAGTGTCAGGAGGCCTGCATGGATGAACAGGCTCCTGGCCAAAATAAAACACAAAGGAAGCATACAGAGGGTGGAAGCAAGGACAGGTAACCTGGGCAGAATACAGAATCATTGTCCAAGCATCCAGGGATGAAGTTAGGAAAGCTAAAGCCCAAATGGAATTTAATCTGGCCAGGGATGTCAAAGAAAACAAGAAAGGATTCCATAAGCACATAGGCAACAAAAGGAAGACTAGGGAAAATGTGGACCCATTGCTCAATGAGTCTGGGGACATGGCTACATTTCTGAGCATGGAAAAGGCTGAAATACTGAATGTCTTCTTTGCCTCAGCCTTTCTTAGTAAGACCGGCCTTTGGGAATCCCAGGTCCCAGAGATCAGGGGGAAAGGCGGAAACAAAGACGATCTAACCTTGGTGGAAGAAGATGAAGTCAGTGAATACTTGAGCAAACTGGACATATGTAAGTCCATGGGCACTGATGGGATCAGAGTCATAGAATGGTTTGGGTTGGAAGGGACATTTTAAGAACATCTAGTCCAACCCACTTGCTATGGGCAGGGACATCTTCAACTAGATAGATTGCTCACAGCCCCATCCAACCTGACCTTGAACACTTCCAAAGATGGGGCATTCACAACTTCTTTGGGCAACCAGTTCTCTACCTTCATTTTAAGCCCCCTTTAAGTATTGAAAGGCTACAACAAGGTCTCCTTAAAGTCTTCTCTTCTCCAGGCTAAAGAGCCCCAACTCTTTCAGCCTTTCTTCATAGGAGAGGTGTTCCAGCCCTCCAATCATTTTCATGGCCTCTCTCTCAACCCACTTTAAAAGGTCCATGTCTTTCTTGTACTGGGAACCCCAAAACTGGATACAGCCCTCCAGCTGGGGTCTCACAAGAGCAGAGTAAAGGGGAAGAATCACCTCCCTTGACATCTTGCCACACTTTTTTTTTATGCAGCCCAGGATACAATTGGCTTTCTGGGCTGCAAGGGCATGTTGCTGGCAAATACCAATTTTTTTGTCAACCAGTATCCCTAAGTCCTTCTCCACAGGGCTGCTTTCAATCCATTCATCAGCCAGTCTGTACTGATAATGGGGATTGCCCTGACCCAGGTGCAGGACCTTGCACTTGGCCTTGTTGAACTTCATGAGGTTTGCACAGGCCCACTCCTCAAGCCTGTTAAGGTCCCTCTGGATGGCATCCCTTCCCTCTAGCAAATCAACTGCACCACTCATCTTAGTGTCATCTTGGTGTCCACTGACGCAGTCACTCCATCATAGAAGGCCACTAGATTAGTCAGGTGCAATTTGCCCTTGGTGAAGCCATATTGGCTGTCTCTTATCATCTTCCTGTCTTCCATATGTTTCAACATAACTTCCAGGAGGATCTGTTCCATGATCTTACTAGGTATGAAAGTGAGTCTCACTGGTTGGTAGTTCCCAGGGTCCTACTCTTTACCCTTTTTAAAAATGGGTGTGATATTCTCTTTTTCCCAGTCACCAGGGACTTTGCCTGATTGCCATGGATTTTCAAATATGATGGAGAGTGGCTTAGCAACTACATCTGCGAGTTCCCTCAAAAGCCTCGGATGCATCTCATTGGGTTCCATGGACTTCTGCTCGAGACCATCTGAAGATGGTCTCGAACCTGAATTTCTCCTATGATGGGAGGGACTTCATTCCCCTAGTCCTTGCCTTGTTGTTCAGGGACTTGAGAGATGTGGGAAGAGCAATTGCCAGTAGTAACTGACACAGAAGGATTGTTCAGCCTTCTCCATGTTGGTTGTCATGATCTCCTGTGTTATTTTTCAGGGGGATTGCAACCATGAGTGCTGAGGGAGCTGGCTGATATCATTGTGAAGTCACTCCCAGTAATCTTTGGTTGCTCATGGCAACTGTGAGAAATGTCCAAAGACTGCAGGAAAGTAAATATCACTGCCGTTTTCAAGAAGGGTAATAAAGAGGACCTGGGGAACTACAAGCCAGTCAACCTCACCTCGATTTCCAAGAAGGTGATGGAGCAGCTAATCCTGGAAACAATTTCTAGGCACAGTAAGGACAATAAAATAAGCAGGAGTAGCCAGAATGAATTCACCAAGACGAAGTCATGCTTGATCTTAACAACTTCTACAATTAAATGACTGGCCTGGTAGGTGAGGGAAAAGCAGTGGATATTGTCTACCTGGACTTCAGGAAGCCCTTTGACACTGTCTCCTATAAGATCATCACAGACAAGCTGTTATGTATGGGTTGCATGAGCAGGCACTGAGGTGGATTGAAAACTGACTGAATCACCAGGCCATCAGTGGTGATCAGCAGTGCAAAGTGTAGTTGGAGCCCAGTAATTAACGGTGTAGCCCAGGGATCTATACTGGGTCCAGTCCTGTTCAACATCTTCACTAATCATCTGGATGATGGGGAAGTGTGTATCCTCAGCAAGTCTGCAGATGACACCAAACTGGGAGGAGTGACTGATACACCAGAGGGTCATGCTGCCATCCAGAGGGACCTCAGAAGGCTGAGGAAATGGGATTACAGGAACATCATGAAGTTCAACAAGGAGCAATGCAAAATCCTGCTCCTGGGGAGGAACAACCCCAGGCACCAACATACATTGGGGACTACCTAGGTGGAAAGCAGCTTGGCAGAAAAAGGCCTGGGGGTCCAGGTGGACACCAAGCTGAACATGAGCCAGCAATGTGTCTTTGTCAAAAAAAGGCTAATGGTATTTTGGGCTGCATTAGCACCTCAAGGGAGGTGATCCTTCCCCTCTGTACAGCTGAATAGCACTGGTGAGGCCACACCTGGAGTACTGTGTCCAGTTCTGAGCAACCCATACAAGAGAGACATGGACATACTGGAGAGAGTCCAGCAAAATGCCATAAAGATGATGAAGGGACTTTACTCCTATGAGGAAAGGCTGAGAGAGCTGGGACTGTTTAGACAAAAGAAGGCTTAGGGGAGTTCTCATCAATGTCTTTAAATACCTGAAGGGAGAGTGGAAAGAAGATAGAGCCAGGCTTGTTTTAGTGGTGCCCAGTGAGAGGACCAGAGGCAATGGGCACAAACTGAAACACAGGAGGTTCCCTGTGAACATCAGGAAACACTTTTTTACTGTGAGGGTGACTGAGCACTGGAACAGGTGTCCCAGGGAAGTTGTGGAGTCTCCTGCCTTGAAGATATTCAAAAGCTGTCTGGACATGGTCCTGGGCAACAAGCTTTAGGTGGCCCTGCTGTAGCAGGGGGATTGGACCTGATTAACTCCAGAGGTCCTTTCCAACCTTAACCATTCTGTGATTCTGTGAGTCTGTGTATATACCTGTGATGATTCTCACTATGGAAAAATGGGGGATGAGCAAATTTTGAATTCCACATGGTTCAGAACAGTTATTACAACCAGTTTCCTGCAAGAAATCTCAAAATTAAAATGCAGTTTTTTATTTCTTTGAAACTAGAATGCTATTTCATTTCAGTTTGCAGTCAAAAATGCCCTTCCGTTTTTTTACCTTGTCTTAAAAATTCCAAGGTTTGTGACTCTGAGCCAGGTTAGACCGGCTGAGTATCCTCAGAATGGAAACCATCAGCTTAATACCTCTGTGCTCACTAGATTTTTTTCCCCAATAGATCTCAGAGCTTCCTTAATGATTAGCACAGTTTCTTCCCAGTCTTAGGCCCTTTCCATCATAGTCAGCAAGCTACGAAGTTGTCTGCTGGCACAGGGGAGTATGGGGATTCGAGATGTTAGAAGGAGCACTTGTTGTTTCAGGACTAAAAATCTGTCTTGAAACAATATAATTTCACTGAACCATGTTTCACAGACATTTCCCCCCATGCTTCTGCTTTTATTATCTATATTTTAATTCATATTTGCAATGAAAAAAGAAAGCAATATTTTTCAGGAGTGGACATTCTTATTTTGATCTTCTGAGTTTATCTGTGAATCCAACTGAAAAAACCCTGAAAATAAATTATTTCAAGGACATTCTATCAGCAGAAATCACTAAAATTCGGTTGCTATAAAGGACTTTAACATATTCTTACAGTGGGAAGCTTGGAGTTGAATTATTGTTAAAGGTTAAAGCCTTCTGGAAGCAACACTAAGCCATATCAAGCCAGAAATAAGCTATCTTTGTATCCTTTAGCACATTTTTCTAAGGCAGTAAGTTTTATATCATCCCACTGTCTGTATCTCTCAATCCTCCTCTAATAGCACTGAAATCATCAACCAGCTTTCAAGTACATTGAAAATAACACATGAGGTCTTAAAGAGACAAAATTTCTTCAGGTTTCATGAATACCATTAGTAAGAGATTGTTATTTCTTCAATCATTGCTACCCGATAAAGGGAGAAAAGCAGTTTTAACTTATCCCCTCACCTGCTCCAAGAGTTAGCAGCCACCTGACCAATCTAAGAACGTACTTATTGTGAACGTTTAAATCAGTCAAATCATACGCTGCCTCTGACCCAGGAAAATAAACCAGAGATTTGAGAAAGCAAGAAGTGTTTTGAGTATGGAGACATAGAAAGTAGCTGAGAATAGGAGGATGAAGGTGGACACACAGGGGGAAAGAATTAGTCACAGGATGCTGGAAACAATTCTGTGGACAACTAGGTGCTATTAATTCTAATTATCTCAGGATCAACTTGATTGTGTTTTTTTCTGTGTTTGTAATTCTTAATTATCATCAAAGAATTGTTCACCATTTCATTGTTTCTCTATGCCTTTTTTAATGTGCTTTTATGATTGTAGTGACAAATATGTCAACCAGTTGCAAAGGATTTTTTGTTATTATTTAAATAAAGATATAAGGTTTGGAGAGAGAAAAAAAGCCACCACAACAATTCAGAAGTCTGTTTCTCTGTTCCTGTGTAGGAGATGAAAAGGGAGGGGAAGAGAGAAAAAGAATACATCTGACGTTTTTAAACTATGCTTTGCAGATGTATCTCTAAATCACTTAATCTTATTAAGTGCCTTGTTATCCTCACTTTTTCCCCATAAAAAATCAGTGTCACAGCACCCCTGGTGCAAACCAGCTCCAAATCAAAGACTGACTGCTGAGCTGTGAATGCTGGGCTTTCATGAACAAAGTACAGTTCTGTTTTCTTTCCTTCTAAAGGGAAAATGGATGGATAACATTCATTTTAGCTTCTTTTTACTGTTGGTTACCTCTGAGTTTACACTGTGCATGGCACACACAAGCTAAGGCTTCTGAGAGAAACCTAATAAACCTCAGCTGTGTAGTGGAAAACATTCTTATTTAATCTTGCAACATTTGAGGGGAGAGAATCTCAGTTAATGTAAACTGGGAGAGATCTGCTTTGAAAAAAAAAGCTACATTTATTCCATAGGATAAATTCATGGCTGGAAATCTCTGCTCTACAGGGGATTAACATTGCCTACAAAAAACTTTTATAATGTCCTTCAGCAAGAGGGGAGTTAAACCAATGTTGAGCCCACCAATCTCATATATTTCTCCATTTGGCCTTTAAAATCTCATATTACAGCTGATGTTCTCAGAACAAAATTTGTGTGCAGTGTGAGCTCTTCCTATCTGTCCCAGGATTTTGTGTTGCTGTTTATCAGTGTGGTGTATGAGGTCTTTCCTGTAGAAAGACCAAAGGCGCTAATAAGTGACAGGGTCTCATGGAAGGAAATGCATCAAACATTGCTTTAGCCACAACTGTGTTATAGCTATTCTGTGCATCAGTGTGGTTTGTGACCATCAAGTAAAATGGGTTGGTGCATCTACCACACAGAGGAATAGTACTGTTGAATCTGAATAGAGGAATGGGTTGGTAGTTCAAGATAATAATTTCAGAAAAGAGAACTAGTGGGAAAAGGGAATAATGGGAGAATATGTGGCAGAATTTATCTGATTGCCATTCTGAGCTACAAAATGCTGAAAGCCGTAAAAGCATTCTCCTGTTCCCTTCCTTGAGCTGGAGAACCAGAAAGAACTGTGAAAGGAGAATTTATCCTGGGAGCAAATAATCTACCTCCGTTTTCACCAAAATCTTGATGTAAATATACACAATTTCTTTTTCTTTCAAAATGCTAAATGTTTATCCAGCAGCAACAAAAGGTAGGACTTACTAAGTAAGTGAGTTAGTTTCTTGCTGTTCTCCAGGCCAGTCTCTTTCTCAGTGGTTTTACTGGAGGGAAGAGGCAGTAGTACTTTTTTCCAACTCTACTTGTGTATCAGGTATCACTGTCTGTTTCTTACAAAGAGAGATGGAGCAACTCACACCTCAAAGCTTTGTACTGTTGCATTTAATAAGGATCAAGTTTCAAGGTTTTTCTTCCTTGTGATAAAAAGAATATCTGAGATTTTGGAGCATAAGATTGTAACGTGATCCCAGCTCGGATTCTGTTTTAGTTGTATTTACAATAACTACGAAGGCTATAGTAACCAAAGACTCTTTCAGCCTATCACCTGCTGTGTTTCTTTAATTTTTTCAGTAAATTTCCTGTCCAAAAATACAGTGAGGGGAAATAAAAGTAATCTAGTACTCCCATCAGTTCTTTAAAGTAAATTCTAACACTTATACATACACACTTATGAATGCTGTGCCCTTATACCTCTTGCAAGTGTAATGTTCTGTCAAACATTTTAGATTCTTTTGACTGATAACAGAGTGAACCCAGTGATTAGGCATATGGCAAATTATTATTATTATTATTATTATTATTATTATTATTATTATTATTATTTGTTGTTGTTGTTTTTTTTGTTGTTGTTGTTGTTGTTGTTTTTATTTAAACAATATCCAAAACTTTAAAGATATTTTCTTTTGGACTGTACCTGTAACCTATTCCAGCTACATTGGAACTTCATTCACTAGTAACATATCAATCCAAGTAGAAGGAAGAATAAGATTCAGCAATACATACTGAGTATGGCACATATCAGAAATTTACAGGATCAATGTGTGGGCTTAGAAACTATTTAGTGTCCCAGGTTATTAAAATCTTAACATCTTTATAGAGGCCTTTCATCTCAGCTGTTAGATCCTTCTTGTGAACTTATATGCATGAGTGGTTTCAATCCTCTGGGCCCTACGTATGCATTTGAAAAAGCTTGGCTTCAAAGGACTTTTTATGAATCCATTACAAGAAGAGGTGCTGTGTCTGGCACCATGCCATAGACAGTAGCACATCTTGCCACTAGCTTTGGTGTTCTTGTGAGTGTACTACTACTGTACGCACAAGCAGTTTTCACTGTTAACTGTGGTTTGCTTGAAATTGCAGCATCTTAGGGATTGGTGTGATTTGGATTAAACTTTCCAAGGAACAAAATACATATCTACATTGCTATATGCATCTGTGACACATGATGTTGTTTGGTCCTTAATGAACAGAGGCAATGGTTCACACACACAACACATAGAGCCAGATGTCTTCAGGGCAGATGGGCCACAGCCATATAACACTTGGCCCTGGATCTGTGTCATGTGCAGTGCCCCCACCCAGTTTTGGTTTTTTTTTCCTCTGTGTGTGTCTGAAATACTGAGAAATCTGTGTTTAGTCCCACTAGGGAGGGGTTTTTATAGCATGAGACTCAGGATGTATATTGCTTGCCCCAAGGCATGGCACATGAAGTTGTGTTAATTGTTAAGAATCAGTGCTCACCAGGTAATGTTGGAGAATGCTACAGGGCAGAAAAAAACCACAAGTTTTTGCTGTTTCTTTGACTTTAGTCTTTACAAATAAAAATGTGGCCTTCATGCTTTAATAATGACATGACATGACGTAGGATGAAGTAGTGGAGGGATGTGAGGGCAAGCCAATGTGCATATATTTACCAGACAAATATCTTCTACCAAATCTTTAATCTAATTAACAATGTTACCAATTAGTGAAGAAAACTGATTAGGTAAATCAATACAATTCTTGTTTAAAAATCCACATTTCTTCTCTGATTATGCCCAGATGCTGCTGGTATTAACATGCTGCTGATATTATTTTTGTTATAGAATTTGCATATTCTAAATTAGAGTCATAGAATAGTTTGTGTTGGAAGGGACCTCTAAAGCTCATCTAGTCCAACACCCCTGCCATGGGCAGGGACAT
>NW_008794171.1:12642-32228 GCF_000699145.1 Aptenodytes forsteri | reverse complement strand
GAGGTCTAGGCACTTCCTGCAGCCTGAGGTCTGCACTGCAGCCTCTCCCTTCAGCAGTTCGTCTGCGTGGAGGCATCGGCCGCCGCTGGGGTAGGTGGTGCAGACCCCCCAGCTGGAGCCATGGCCTTTACCCTCAGACGAGTGCCCACCATTCTGCCTTGAGGGTCGGGTAGGATGAGTGCCTTTGACCTGTGCCCAGTTGCTGGGTTATGTGTATGCGGAGTCCCCCACTCAGCCCATGGAATGCCTCTTCTTCGAAGAGGCGCCCTCCCTGTGCGCCCTTCTGCACAAACTGCCACACAAACTGCCGCACCCTTAATTAAATTAAAAGAAGGGAAAATATGTGTTAACATTTCTAGTGATGTATATGAATATTTTTTTTCATGACTCATTCAACTATAGAAAAATGTCTAGTATCAGTCTTTCTTTTAAGCACCCTTTACATGTTTTCCTTAATCATACAGATTAATATGTTTCTTAGATTCTAGGATAAGGCCTTGGCTCTTCTAGAGTGTATCTTTTATTTCTGTTCAGTTGCAGTTTAGGAACACAAATACCAAATACAAACAATAACATTTTCAGCCCATAAACAATGGCAGGTGTTAATTTGTAAGTGTGTGGAAATTATTAAGATAATCACTAACTAAATAATGTCAATGTCAGCTTTGTGTTATGCAAGATTTCAGATGTTTCATGTATAAAATGCAAACATATTTTTAAATATTACCCTAAGGTCTTTCTGCCTGCTTTATTACTTTTGTGGAGGGTCTTCTCTTTTACTTTCTTTTTTTTTCCCCACACCTCAAATAGGGGATTTTACACTGGGATTTTTTTCTATTCTCACACTAATGAGGCAATATATTTTCAAACTGAAACTAATTTTATTTCCTGCCTTCTCTTTTTATTGGCTGCAATAGGGGGTTTTTTAATGTATTTTCTGTCCCCAGCGTTATTTGAAGCTGAGTGTAATATCAGATGGGACTTTCATTAATGTACCATTTTATTGCACAACCTAGCCTGTCGAAGTGAGTAAGTTTTGTCATTCACTTCAGTGAGGCCAAGGCTCCACTTAAGTTTATTAATGAAAATGTTAAAATAGGACCCAATCAAACAAGAACCATACCTCATCAAAACTTGATACATTGTTATTAATCATTACTCTATTTTACAGCCCTGTAGTTAGATCCTGTCAATATGGAAGAGTAATTTTCCAGGTTGATTCTAATTAATGTTGAGAGTAAGATCATTTGCTAGCTTTGTAATAACGTCAAAAAACAATCAGACTTTATAAGCACTAAGATTTAGTGCTTATAAACCTATAGTGAAGCATGTTGAGCATCCTCAGTCCTACAGGTGGCAGGGACAGACACTTTTCCCTTATTCAGAGTCCACAAAACAAACCTGTCTCACCAGGTATATTATGCACCTCTTCTGAAGGAGTAAAAGTCTTGCTGTGTTGTGTGAGCTCAGGAAGGAAGTGTTGAACAGAAGTCTTCAAAGGGCTGCTAGCAGAGTAGCATGGCCCTTCTTTGTCCCTCAAAAGAGGAGCAAATGAGATGGTAATAAGGCATGTTAAATCTATAACACACTGCATCTCTGCACAGAATCACTCTAAAAGTGACATATCCTTGCCATGTGATAGATTAGATTGGAAATCTCAGAGAATATTCAAAAATTATTAGCAAGGTTAAAAAAAGCAATGACTAATACAGATTTTTTAAAAAGAAATTAAGAAAACATTTGTAATAGGTGCTTTGAAAAAAAAAATGTAGAAACAGCATAAGACAATTCTCTAAGAAACTTCATTGTGTGGTTAAAGACAAGGCTATTGCAAGTGCTCATGGATTAATTTGGTTTCCTACATCCAAGCAGAATATCCTAACCAGCAAAATATAGACACAAGGGGTTTTTTTCAGCTGTGCTTCCAAAGCAACTAGATACCATTATTTCAGTCAGAGCTAAGAATCCAAAAGCCTTTGAGGATCAGGGCTATAACACATTAAAAGGATTTATCTCCTAAGCCAAAATCAGTCACGAACAAAACTCAGTGGGAAGAGAAAAAAATTAATGAAAAGTATGAATGATTAGGAAATGTTTAGGAATGATTTATTACATTTTTTCTAATTACCTACAATTCCCAATTCTTCAGTCACCTAAAGGACTTTTATTAAAAAATCTGGGTCAAGAAAGGAAGTGAAACTAGAAGTTGAACAGACTCCCCCTCTCACATTTGCAATGAAAATGAATTACTTCATTTAAATAAATATAAAAAAAATGTTAGAGAAAACAGGCAATATAAAAGTAACAAAAGTGCATGCATGAATAATCTTTGGTTAACAGGGAACAGGAAAATGGAATACAGTTACTTAAAGTATGAAGGACAAATAAGAAAAAGTTGGAGGTCCTATAAAATGACAAACTTTTTATTCATGATGCAGACAAGAAATACAGTATCTTTTTAATCAGACCTAAATAACTGCGCTCCCAGAAATACTAACATATCATTAAAGGAACTAGAAATGCAGCAGATATCTATGCACATACATGCTTGCAGATGACACAATACCAGGAGGAGTGGCTGATATGCCAGAAGGTCATGGTGCCATCCAGAGGGACCTCAAAAGGCTGGAGAAAGCTGTCAGGAGGAACTTCATGAAGTTCAACAAGGAGCAATGCAAAATCCTGCTCCTGGGGAGGAACAACCCCAGGCACCAACGTATGCTGGGGGCCACCCCGCTGGAAAGCAGCTTGGCAGAAAAAGACCTGGGGGTCCGGGTGGACACCAGGTTGAACACGAGCCAGCAATGTGTCTTTGTCAAAAAAAGGCTAATGGTATTTTGGGCTGCATTAGGAAAACTATTACCTGCAGGTTGAGGGAGGTGATCCTTCCCCTCTACTCAGCACTGGTGAGGCCACACCTGGAGTACTGTGTCCAGTTCTGAGCAACCCAGTACAAGAGAGACATGGACATACTGGAGAGAGTCCAGCAAAATGCCACAAAGATAATTAAGGGACAGGAGCATCTCTTCTATGCAGAAAGCCTGAGAGAGCTGGGACTGTTCAGTCTGGAGAAGAGAAGGCTCAGGGGGATCTTATCAATGTCTACAAATACCTGAAGGGAGGGTGCAAAGAGGACAGAGCCAGGCTCTTTTCAGTGGTGCCCAGTGACAGGACCAGAGGCAATGGGCACAAACTGAAACACAGGAGATTCCCTGTGAACATCAGGAAACACTTTTTTACTGTGAGGGTGAGTGAGCACTGAAACAGGTTGCCCAGGGAGGACTCCCACCTTGAAGATATTCAAAAGCTGTCTGGATATGGTCCTGGGCAAGTGGCTCTACACAGTCTTGCTGTAGCAAGGGGGTTGGACCCAATTAACTCCGGAGGTCCCTTCCAACCTCAACCATTCTGTAATTCTTTGAGTCTGTGTTATTAATGTAGTTTTCTTTAAGCAGTTTGGGAAACTTTTACATTGCAGAGATTTGTAAGAATGAAAAATTGTGCCAATGTTTTATAAAAAGTAAGTGGGTATCTCTAGGCTTTTCAACATCACATGCATTCCAGACAAGATATTGAAAATGTTTCATCAGTGAAGAACTAGGCAAACTTAATGCCTATCAACATTTTTATGAAGAATAGTTTCGTCCTTAACCATTAAGTTTTCAAATTCACTATGTTGATACAATCTATGTCTGTAACGATCATTTTTACTTAGTCCCAGAAGATACTGTTTTTAACTTCTTAAAATATAAAACTAGTGTAATGCATAATAACTGGAGTAAAACTTATTATCCAATACATTTCTAAAAGTAAACACAAGAAACATGTAATGGTGCTATTTTTATTGACTATCCTGTAAGCCTTGGACTGACGCCATTTAATATGCTGATAAAACTTGGAGATAATACAGTTCTGATGTAAGTTTTTCTTAGCAGGGTGTTGGTAAATATGAAAGTAATCAGGATAAATCTATAAGAGTGACTTGAGGTCTGAAAAATTTTCATAGATTCATAGAAAAAGAGAATGGTTTGGGTTGGAAGGGACCTTTAAAGTTCATGTAGTCCAATCTTCTCTACCATGGGCAGGGACATCTTTCACTAGATCAGGTTGCTCAAATTTAAATCTGTTCTTTTTCAGTTTTAAATCATTATCCCTTGTCTTGTCACTACAGGCCTTAGCAAAAAGCCTTTCTCTTTCTTACACTTCCAGGGATTGGGTATCCACAACTTGTCTGGGCAACCGGTTGTCCATCTTTCTTTTAGGTCCCCTTTAAGTATTGAAAGGCTGCAATAAGATCTCCCTAGAACCTTCTTTCCTCCAGGCTGAACAGACCTAGATCTCTCAGCATTTCTTCACAGGAGAGGTGTTCCAGCCCTCTGATCATTTTTGTGGCCCTCCTCTGGACCTGCTCGAACAGGTCCATGTCTTTCTTGTACTGGGGACCCCGGAACAGGATGCAGTACTTCAGCCGGAGTCTCATGAGAGCAGAGTAGAAGGGGAGAATCAGCTTCCTTGACCTGCTGGACATGCTTTTTATGCAGCACAGGATACAACTGGCTTTCTGGGCTGCAAGTGCACATTGCCAGCTCATGTCCAATTTTTTCACCCACCAGTATCCCCAAGTCTTTCTCCACAGGGCTGCTCTCAACCCATTCATCCCCCAGTCTATACTGATACTGGAGATTGTCCTGACCCAGGTGCAGGACCTTGCACTTGGCCTTGTTGTACTTCATGAGGTTCACATAGGCCCACTCCTCAAGCCTGTCAAGTCCCTCTGGATGGCATCCCTTCCCTCTAGCAAATCAACTGCACTACTCAGCTTGGTGTCTGCAGACTTGCTGAGGGTGCATTTAAACCTACTGTCTATGTCATTGATCAAGATACTAAATAGTATTGGTCCCTGTATGGACCCTTGAGGGACACCACTCATTACTGGTTTCCATTTGGACGTTGAGCCATTGACTGTAACTCTTTGGATGCGGCCATCCCGCTAATTCCTTATCCATCTAACAGCCCATCCATCAAACCTATACTTCTCCAATTTAGAGGTAAGAATTTTCTGGGGGACTGTATCAAAGGCCTTACAGAAGTGCACTTTCTTTGCACTAAGACAGGAAGGCTAGTCTATTTAGTTTATGCAGCTCACTTGCTAATGGTCTTTAAATATTTTGATGGAGAATAAATTTATATTATTAGAGGTAACTTCAATACAGCAAAAAAAACCCATACTCTATACAAGAAGACACATGTACAGAAATGTATGTGTCCTGTATGTATGTACAGGAAATGCAGGAAATTCCATATTAGGCATAAGAAAAAACACTTTTACTGTGAGGCTGGTCAAATACTGCAACAGGTTGCCCAGAGAGGTTGTGGAGTCTTCATCCTTAGAGATATATAGAACCCAACAGGACATGGTCATATTTGGACATGCTCTAGCTGGCACTGCTTGAGCAGTAGAGATCTCCAGAGGTGCCTTCCCACATCAGCTGCTTTGTGATTGTGTGGTTCTGTGACATATTTACATGGTGACTTCCACAGATTATGAAAGTAAATGCTGTACTTCTTGAACAAACAGAGCTAAATTATGAATCTTAACTTTGATGTGGAAATTATTGTTTGTTTTTGTGACTTTTATTGTGCAGATAAGGCATATGTCCATCCGTCTCTAGGCTGGGTCATTGTCTAAGGCACTTATTTGGCATTAAATACTATTACTGATTGTGAAGAGATCGTTAATGTCATCTGACTAATAATATCTCCTTTGAAATCTTAAAATAGTAATAACTGAGATTCCTAAACACTGAGGATGGGATTCTTATGAAGACGTGAAGATGTCTGTACTGGTCACCCTGAACTTCCTTTACAGTTAACAGAAAAAAAAGTAAACAAGTTTGGGATATTAATACTCTGATTCATTTTAGAAGTTTACTTTAGGACAAGATGAATTACTGCTTAGAAGTGCCTCAAGAGACTCCAGGATGAACAACTTACATTCTAAAATCAACTTCTTATCAACAGTACCAAGTGGAAACAGTGCCCTACTTGTCACTCCACAAACCTGAGATTCAGAAAGAACATGAGAAATTGAGGTGCTGATCTCTAAATGTGTTTATGTACCACTTTCATAATCATGATGAGTATGTAGAGTTAGCCCATTATCCTTAAATCTCTAACCAAAATGTAACCAGGATTTTAGATAACAGCTTTGTCAATTTCTTTGACTTATTGGAGGAAAGCTATGGAGAATATCTTGCTCTGTGCTTGATGCATATATATAATCTGGCAATTATTTATTAGTGTGTATATTTACATTTAAAAGTCCACTGGTAACATTTAATCCCTCATTTTTGTAGAGAGAAATCATATCTTGCCTTTTCTCCTTTTGATCTCCTGGAGTACCCTTTCCCTTTTGCCTAAGAGTAATGAGAGTTGTGTAAAAGGAAGCCTAGTTCTCAGAGTTTTGGCTTCTGGTTGCTTTCCTCTTTATGGGTGATTATTTCTTTCCTTCATTAGATTCTCTTAGTAAAAGTAACGGTGTCCCACACTATTCTAGTTATTTCTGGCCTCCAGTCTTGAGTTTGCATTAGACCACCCCTCCTGAATGGTTTCTGCTACCAGCCTTGGGAGAGTAGTAGAGCTGGCTATGTAGACTGCACCACGAACGGTTTAGCAGTAACACAGAAGCAGCTGTGAATAGCTGTTGAACTGGCCAGCAATCAGACTTTTTCTTTCCAGGGCAGAGAGGAAGAAATATCTCCTACAGTTCAGAATAAGGTGAGAGGGGGGGAATAGTAGTCAGATGAAGTTGTTTGCTTGCCTGCTTACTATAACACTCACTTTAAAAGTCTTTCTGAAGTTATATTTCTGACCATAATTCCCATCTACTTTGTCTCTGCTTCTACTATATTTTACATCTTTGACTTCTTCAGCTGGTGGACTATTTGCAAGGGACAGAAGGCATGACAGTTTGCAAGCCTGGAATTCAGAATCAGAGTTTAATTATCTAGTCTGCTATAAATTTATCATGGTATCTTGAGCAATTAACTAAGAGATAGATTCACTGAAGGATTTTGATATTGCAATGCCTTACTTAAAGGCTCCTGAGCTCCCGGGATGGAATTCTGAGTTAGGTGATTAGACTCCCTATGCTTTACATGAGGCCAGGGGCATGGATGTTAAGGGAGAGAATAAAAATTCATAATAGCCAGTGCACTGAGTGGAAGGCATAGATCATCAAAGTAACAAATAAAGAATGCTGATGACAAAGATGTGTATTAGATCCCAGCTTTCCCTGAGGCTTAAAATCAAACTTCAGGCTGTGGAAATTCACCTGACATCTTTGCTTGGAATTTGCAGCTCTGAAACACACTGTCTAATTAGATATCTGAATCTTTCTTTCAGGAATGGAAACAAGGATCGTGCTTCTCTTTGAAAACACTGGCGTGGCTAGGGAAGGAAAACAACCCTACATTTTTAATTTAACAGTATTGCCCTCACTGTGAATGTGAGAGCTGGGTTCGTCTCCTCTTTGTGAGGACTTTAACTCACCTCCCTCCCCATCTGCCAAGTAGCCAACTGCAATTCAAAGCTGTATGTATGTGTAGATGTAGAATTAAGGAGAGGATGCATTTCTCTCACTCCAACCATAATATTTTGTAGAAAGTGTTAAAGATTCATAGACATAGAGAAGAAAGTAAGAAAGAGCAAGCCTGACTTGATATGTGTGTGTCCAGAGGAAGGAGGAGGGGAAGAGAGCAGCAGAAATACAGAACTGTATTCCAACATCTTCTTCCAAAGCTGTTTACATATTTCATCTAATGTGTCTAATGAAACATTGAATTAATTTCTACTGGATTATAAGTGGACCATGTGGCTGTAGCTATGGTTGAATCCAATGGAGGATCAATTACTTTCATGAGTATTAGCAAAGATGATAAAAATATAATGATATTTTAATGATAAAAAAACACAAGTATAGAGAAAAATAAAATAAAATAAAATAATAAAAAATCCAACCCAAAACCTCATGTTAAAACCCAACCTCTCCTTTTCAAAATAATACATATCTCTGCTTCAAATTCAAGCAACAGAATTTGAGGGCATTTCTTCTTAAATGTCACTGAAAACCTGCAAAATTTTGTGGAAGGTTGAGGTCTCTGAAAGCTCTCTCTCTATGTGTTCACATCCTCACAGTTTTATAACTAAATTAATTGAGTAATAATCCATTCCTAGAGTGATTGGTCTGACTCTATGCCAGGGCTGCACATCCTGTCTCTCTTGCAATTTCATTTTTCTTTTCCAGGATCCATGATCTTCTGCAACAAAGCACCATCAGCAAGAGCAGGAGGCCTCTCTTGCCAGAGCTTTTGGCACTCCATCAGTCTGGTACCCAGAATGCAAGAAAACAGCAATGCTGGAAGTTGGAGTGAAGCAGGAAAGACAGCTTGAGCTATGGGCAAAAGTAGGATGGAAAGAAGGCAGGCTGCTCTGGGCAAAAATCTTCACAAAAGCATTACGTGAAAGAAAAGGATTTCCTGAAGTGCTACTTATGTTGTTAACTGCTAGTGTTAATGAATAGCACAGTAATAAACAGAAAAGACTGATGGCCAGGAGGAGGTTGTCTTCTATAGACTCAGATCAATATGCTGTAAGTCAAATACAAGATATATATCCAGGAGACATACATCTGAGTTAAATAAATTACAGCCTGTGAACTCAGAAGATTCTAACATAATTTTCAGCTGGGGGACTGGCACCAAATCCCTGGAAACTTTACACAAATTCCTTGGAATAATTTGACCTTATATGAATAGAATCTGTCTTTTTAAGAAAGCCTGCTCTAAGGAAAGACTTTATCCCCTTTACTGTTTGAATGTAATATTTTATGCCTTGTGACAAGAGCAAAATCACATCCACGGTATACAGGCCACTTATTTAAATCAAAGGTGTTAAAGTTAACACTGCATCGTTTAATGAAAAGTGTTAAACAAAAAGGTTAACTAATCCTGAGTAGGTCATGGAGTTAATAACCTAAGAAAACTCACTGAATTAGCTTTCCAAATTTATCATGTCATCCCTTGAGTAAAATTTCAAAGTAAAGATAATGAGGCTGTGGGGAAGAATAACAGATGTGGGGTATTAGAAGCTAGCAAATTGCAAGCATTTCATGCACTCATAGAATTAAAGGATAAAGAGAATATATGGTCACACATACTGACTTCCAGATAGCTCTTTATTAAGAGCAACAACTTGAGCCAGACTAACAGTCTTAAAAAATGTTTTAAAAGCAATGTCTTGGTGTGTACCTTAAAGAATACTTGCTTACCTGAAGCAACTTAAGTTAAACAAGCTTACAAGGTGTTCAACATCAAGTAGAGAAGGCCTACTTTTCATTTTGCCCTCCTTAGGAATGGAGTAGAGTTTTTCTCATAAAAAAACAAGTTAAAAATTCTGTGGGCCTAATTACAAAGTTTTGCATTTCTGAGCTAATATTTATATAGATGCAAACTATGTACAAAAACCTTACTTCTCAATTCTATCCTACTCTGCATTTCTTCTGCATACATTCCTACAGATATTCGTGGCTGAAAAGCATCTGGTGCTCAAAGCTTACAACCAAGCGAGGTCCTTCTGCTGTTTTGGTAACTGGCAAAACTTTCATCACATTTAATGGAACTAGAAGATGTAAATTAGTGTAGAATGGAAATAGAAATACTAACATTTATCATACCATTGTAGATTATAGCTGATTATAAGATTATAATCAGACTATAAAGATTATGAACTTAAAGGAAAGACTTGGAAGAAGGAAACGTTTGATTAACGTGAAAGGTCAAGAGCACAATCTCAAACATGAGCAGTATTTTGGATGTCACTGTGGGCTGTCATAGAAGTCTGAGGTCAGAATTAGAAATCTGGTCACCATTGCTGAGCTCATTTTCCTCTTTTAATTTTCCTGCCACCAAAATGGGGGGAAAATATTCATCCATTTTGGTACCAGTGACATTCTGTGGAATGGAACTCAAACGCATTCCCGTTAACAGTAAGCTAACAGCCATCAGTGAAAGCATGGTAACTCGCTATACATCCATTCTTAACCCACAGGAGACATAAAGTCACTCACCGTAGATTAACAGTTTTCCACTCTGGGCAAAACTGAGTGAATTACCCGATATTTGCAAAAGGTAAGAGCATACAAAAGGAGAATCATGGCAGCTCATCAACCAAGCTGTAACTTGTTACTTTGCAATAACTTGCCTATGTGCTTGAACCTTTAAAATACTGTGTGCTTTGAACACAGTGACCTTCAGGTACTGAATTGGGAGGTGGGAAAGTATGAAGACCAGAGTAAGAGAAACACCTGTCAAGGAGCTAGGGGCACAAAGAAATGTCATACATATAACAAAGATATGCAGGTTCAAGAAGGTGCGGACAAATATTACAATTTAGACTTGATGTGAAAAATGGACAGGTGTCAGGGACAGAACAAGAGGAGTAGATAAAAATTGTCACATCCTCAGTGACAAAGGGGAAAGATGGTTACAACTGGACTGATATTAAAAAAAACATTTTGTTTGTCTGTCTTATTAATGTTGTATCATGTAAGTGGTTTTGTATATTTATTTAAAATCAACATTTAACCTTTCTGTTTTCTTTTTTTCTGAAAAGAAAGACATCTGAAACAAACTTGTCCCCAGTAGAAACGTACTCCTTGAACTGTCATGTATAAAAATATTATTTCTCTGAGAAAACACTCCAGGAATAAAACTGTAGCATGAAGAGTAGACAGATAACTTATTTATCTCATTTTCAGATTTGTTTGTTATTAGTAAATAGCTTGCAGTCCTAGCAGTGCTTTCATTATGCTCATTTTTCTTATTTATCTATTTGTCATGGAAATGAATTTTTCTATTGATTTTTCTAAAATCTAAGATTATTTGAATACTCCTCAAGTCTTATTTAATATGAGGAGAACATTTCTTCTGACCTTACATGCTTTAATTGGAGTTCATAACTGCTACTATCTACATTCTGTCACTACACTGTCATTTCAACATGTATCTGATTTCTGCTTTTTTTACTTTGTACTAAAATCTGAGCTCTCTGTGCAGCCTGTTTCATTCAGAATGTTAAAAGGTGAGTATCTAAGGCAGAATTATGCTTAGCAGTAAAAAAGCAGCAGCTCAGGTAAATTTGTGAACTACACTTTTTAGTCTTTTTGTCCTGTTCTGATTGGGAGATGGACATAAATTTCTGTTTATACCAAATGTTGAGCTACTAAGCTGAATAATGTTGATGCTGGAGATATTAAGCAAAGTCTGTCATAACCACTGATTTACTCTAAAAATGCTCTAGAAGACATCATGCATTATAGGAGAAAGATCAAATGGCTCAGCTGGTTTTTGCTCTAACTTTCTAGTTGTTTTATAGTTTCTAAGACTACCCTTGACACTTAGATTCTCAAAAATTAAAAGAAGTGATAGCTCATGAACAACAAATAGAATGGAAACAGTCATAATCATAGAAATTAAAGTCAAATCAGTCCTCAGGAGAGTATCTCTGCCCCAAATATCTAGGCCATTCCCCTAAAATATTGTCCTAACCTGTGGGAAGCCTTAAATTCTAAAGACTACAATCTCTGCTCCAGTTGTCTCCTATTATAACCATTAGAAAGTTTTCCTTTAAGTCCAGTATTAATTTCTTTTAATATATTACTTCACATTGTACTCATGCCAGAAAGAATAGAAATGAAGAATAACTCATTCCTTTTATGTCTGCAGATGTTTTTATGGATTTGAAGACTGCAACTATGTCTTTCTTCACTGTCTTCTGTCTAGATTAAATGGCCCTAAATTTTTCAACCTTATCATGTCTTCTAAACCACTTAATATTCTTGCTAAGCTCCAGATTTTCTCTTTTTTTGGCATTTTTTTTTTTAAATTTTCAAATGAGGTAACCTAAAAAAAAAAAAAAAAAAATCATTTCATAGGGGATTTGCATGGTATTTGGCAAACATCTGGGAAAATAGTACCCTGCTATTCTTTAATTGAAACCATTATAATAGAAGACATCATGCATTACAAGAGAAAGATCAAATGCTAGCTAGTTAAACAGGCATTACAGACTAGAATACATACTATCAATAAATAAATAGTTGTTGGAAGGTTGTAAAGCACACCAGAAAATTGACATAGACGACTGAAATCTGTGACACAAAATCTTGTATCAGTGGCACAAAGTCCAGCTGGAGGCCAGTCACTAGTGATGTACCCCAGAGGTCAATACTGCAGCCAATACTGTTTAACATCTTCCTTAATGACCTGTACAATGGGACGGAGTGCACCTTCAGCAAGTTCACAGGTGATACAAAACCAGGAGGCCTGGTTTATAGACCAGATGGGTGGACAGGCTGGAGAAATGGCAGAGAGGAATCTCACGAAGTTCAGTGAGGGGAAATGCCAAGTCCAGCCCCTGGGGTGGATAAATCATATAATCATAGAATAGTTTGGATTGGAAGGGACTGTTAAAGATCATCTGGTCCAACCTCCAAGCAACAGGACAGGCTAGGATTTACCAGCTGGAGATCAGATTGACAGAGAAGGACCTGGTAGTCCTGGTGGACAACAAGCTGACCAGAAGCCAGCAATGTGCTCTTGGGGCAAAGAAAGCTAACAGCCTCCTGGGCTGCATTAGGCAGAGCATTGTCAGCAGGTCTAGGGAGGTGATCCTTCCCTTCTGCTCAGCCCTGGTGAGACACATCTGGAGTACTGTGTCCAGTGCTGGGCTGCCCAAGAAAGACATGGACATATTGGAGCAAGTCTAGCATGTGATTATTAAGGGACTGGAGCATCTGTCATGTGATTACAGATAAAAGAGCTAAGACAGTTGAGAATGTTCAGCCTTGAGAAGAGAAGGTTCAAGGAGGATCTCATCCATGTGTATAAATATCTGATGGGGGGGGTGTAAAGAAGACAGACTCTTTCAGCAGCACCCACTCACAGGAAAAGAGGCAATGGGCACACATTAAAAAACAAGAAATTCCATCTGAACACAAAAAAACCACTTTCTTTCATGTGAGGGCAGTCAAACACTGGCACAGGTTACCCAGGGAGATTGTGAAGTCTCTATTCATGAAATATTTAAAACTTGACTGGTCCTGGTTAACCTGCTGTAGGTGACCCTGGTGTAAACAATCTCAAGAGGTCCCTTCCAACATAATGACTCTGTGATTCTGTGAAATAGGTCAAAAGAATCATTGAACTGAACATGTTCTTCTCACAGAAGTCTGATAAATGGAAAGGAGTCTGGTGAAAGAAACAAGAGAAGCATTAAAAAAAAAAATGGCAGTGGGGAGGGGTGAAAAACTAAATGAGCCCAAGGGCAGAACTGTTGCCCAACGGAAGCTCCTTGGGGCTTTAGATTTGGCTCTTTATTTTTAGATCATCTACTCCTAAAAGCTGAAATGCCCCAAATCAACAAGCATCACCAACAACAATATTGCAAATAGCAGTAACACGGGAGATAAATATAAACTTGAAAATTTTTGCTGCTTACAGCACTGTCCCCCTTTCACCTCCCAGATTATATCAGTAAGATAAAATTAAATGCCTCTAAATACTTTTTCAGGTCTTATCATTTTTTTTTTAAACCAGAGGTATTTCTTTCTATCCAAGATCCAAAGTGAGGCTGGTAAGACATACATAGATAAATATTTTTTTACAGAAAGTAAGAAAAAAATAGTATAAATTATAATGAAACACAAAAGAAGAACTATAATTTGAGTAGGAAGACACAATTCCCAAAGTAAATCATATCAAGCCCCATGTTGGCAATTGTCCTCACTTTATTCTATACAACAAATGGAGTGTTAGTGGAGAAGAACAAATCTCTGGACCTCCATGACCGCACCAAAAGCTGATGAGCTTCTATAAAGTAAATGTGGCATGGCAGGACAGAAATGGATAATAAGCCGCTCAAACCTACATGGTGGTGGGAGGAAGGAAGAGAGAATGAAGGAGAAAATACTGGAGAAAACATTCACACTCATGCAATCTCTTTGAAACTGAACAAAATGGTTGAGTGAACTGCCTGAATTTCTGATGAAAAAATGCAAGCATACTAACCCTTTTCCTGCAAAGTGATGAAAAACCACAGCTGATGTGGCCTAAAATGCAATGAACCCTATTTTCCTCTTGCTTTGCTCATAACTTATACTGTTCAGTTTCTTGCCTTTATATAAAACACTGTAGTACCTTCTTTGAAATGGTGAAGGTGAAGAATGCTCCTCTAGAGAGTCAGTCACAGACTTATTTAAAAGAGACATTACTTTCCACTTTATCGTCTTAAAATGGAAGATATTTGATATTGATGTTATTTAGAAGACAGAATTTAAGAAATACAAATAAAAAGGAGCCTGTTGTACATCCATACAAGAACTAGTGCAATTACATTTACTAATTCTTTCTGGGAAAGATTTGAATAAAAAATGGTGATTAGAGGAGGAAATTAGAATGTATTGTATCTCAGGCTTGGATCAAATGATTTAGAAGTTTTGTCATGGTAAAAGCCTACAATAGAAAAATATGTCATTTTTAAAATTCTTCTCAATTGGCACTGACTCAGAATAGGACTCTCATTTCTTTTTCATGATGTTCAGAGGAAAACATTATATTCATTCATCACGACAACTGCTGCCTGAGCTGCTGGCCTGAGAACAGATTGACCAATGGAAGCAAACTGTGGGTATGTCCTTAGGAGTGCTTCTCTCAGCACAAAGTTGGGATATACACTTGGAGCAGTGTAAGAGCTAGAAGTGAGTCCCACTGACTACTGTGTTTTGGTAAAAATAACATATTTCTTTAGTCTGAAAATGCATGAAAATCAATTGAGGTGAGTAAAATCTTCGCTGAAGCCAGCAAAATTGTAGAAATAATGAGCATGCTTTATGTTTAGAGCTGAAAATATGCTACCTTAATGCAGTGCTCATTGACATTTCCATACGATTATTTGCCTTTTATCTTGCAAAAATGAAGAGTTTTAACATGGGTGTTTGTTAACACTAATGTTTTATGACATAGCCACATTTATCTCCTGCCATATTTAATCTCACAATGTCTCTTTGCAACTGTTGTGATCTTGGGAGACACTGAACACAAAGCCCTCACCCGGCTTGTTCTGCAGAATTCTGCAGAAGTGTTCACTAAAAGGAAAATAAAGAAGGTAGATGAAGAGAGTCAACATAAGACTTCACAGAGTTTCTAGAACAATAGCAGGGAATATTTTATAAATACTTTTTCTGATTCTTATCTCTATAGTATATATACTATGACACCTCTTTATTTGCACCTGACTTGAAGAGAAATGTATACGAACTCATGAGATTCACAACCTTATTACTTACAGCCTTCAGTAATTCAGATAAATGTTTATTTCATACCCAGATATGTTGTTTTAATTTGAACAATTCTGTACGGTGCAAATTTAACTGATAATATTAACTTTCCACTCTAGGACTGAGTCAAAAATAATTAAGCAAAATAAGCTTTCGTGTCTACCTCCATTCACTGCTACTTTTAATGTAAAAAAATTACAATGATCTTTTTTTTGGTTTGTTTTGTTTAGCAGCAAAAGTATTAAAAGGTATGGGGTTTTTTTTCAGGCACAATGTTCCATAAGTTAAGCAAGCTGACCTGACACCAACAACTCTGTCATTTGGGTTTATTTAAGACACTGTATTTGAGTTCCAGCTTTTGAGTAGAGAAGATAGGGATTTCCAAATGGTCATGAAAATTGTCTTCCACACATCTTCATGTACAGGTGGTAATTATATACTGGTATAGAACAATTTCATGTATATCCCTCAAAGATCTGAATACATCCAGGTCATTTGCTGACACATGTAATGATTTAAAATTTTGTACTGCACAACTAAGGGTAAATGCTGAAATATTATGAGGAAAAAAAGCTGTGTTGCCAATATCAGAACTGAGCCTTCAGCATGTTTCCCATCTCAAACACTAATTCTGTTAGGAAGCATTAAACAGGACACTTCCACTTTTGGAAGAAATGCACCTGAAATAAGTACATCAATAATGCAAATAGTTAGGCACTGGCACTAACATTTCATTTCAAGAAGTACAGTTATTTAGAGATAGTACTTTCTAGTCCATAAGAATTAATTTTGGTTCATAGATTTATTTTTCCTAACCTAGCATAATTTCCCTCTTGGTTTCTAAATTAAACTCCTTAAATTGTCATTTTTATAATGCACTTTCTTTGGCCTCTAGGAACCTAGACAGCCAAAACAATAAAACCTAATGTAAAGCTCCAAATAATCAATGTGAACTGATGCAAATGTCATGGCACTGGGCACTGACAGACATATTTGTGTGAATCTTGGTGTGGCAGTTTAAAATGTTACTTTTCTTAGCTGTCATCCTTTTACCTCTACCAAATACAGCCACTGTCCTGAAGTGGAGCCACAACAGGAGGAATGTGTCTGCCCTAATTAGTGATTAAATGTATTGCTTTCTGCTACCACTAATATAAGGGAGCTATCTTGCTTGTAGAAAATTAACTAGAACAAAACTGTTAGAGCATTAGCCATTTAATCAAACTCATCTATTGTTTCCACAGAGAAATCCAGAGTTTCAGCCTTGTACCAGCCTCATTAGTCATAAGGTTACCAAAGACAGGCTCTGTCTTGCTCAGGCTCTGTCAGAGACCAGGAGAAAAGGTCCTGTCTACTCAAGGATCATCTACTGATAATGTCAGACGCATGAGGCTAGAACCAGTTATCTTAAATTTCTCTTAAACATTGGGAGTAAAAGTCCAAGAGAAAGAGCACCTTTCAGAAATTCATGAAGAAAATAATTGCAAGCAAATATTTCATTTGACATTTGGAAACAAAAAATGTCTACCGAACTTCTTGTAGTGGAGGTGTATATGTGCCATAATAACAAAAGCTGCATGCACAGGTTAGCATACAAAGGATCCCTGCAGTTTCCCTGTTGTCCCTCTAGCCATTCAGTCTGGAGATTTCTGAAACAAAGATAATGTGGTGTGGTACATCATAGAGAACAAATGCTTGCAGCCTGCACATAAGCACAGATAGAAAAAAGGATTACCAAGCCTGGATTTTTTTCTTTTTTTTTAATTTAGCAAAGATATTTGTATTATTTATTCAGAATAGTTACCTGTTATTTTTATATAAGAACTAACCAGATCAATGGAAACTCTAAAAGAGAGGAGGTAGACTACGGTTCACATAGTGAGCCCCAGAAGAAATTGGAAAGGGCATTTCCTAGAGTCTACGGACATTACAGACAAAGATGAAAAGAAAGGCACAGGATACAGGCAGGAGCCTGAACTTCATGCAGGGAGACGTAGAGACTGCCAGAAGATGAGAGAGCAGACAGCCAGACCACAAAGAGTACAGACAGCCAGACCACAAAGGGTACAGACAGCACTTCCCAAGGACCAGAGGTAACTGAGAAGACGTTTCTGATACTCGGTAATCTTGGTCAATTATGGAAAAAGGCCAAAAGCAAGAACTTGCCTTCAATGACACGGTGGCAGAAGGCAAATTTTCATTCACTTATTTTCAAGTATTTGTGGTCTATGCTCACATAAAAACTGGTTTGATTTTTTTTTTTTTTTGAGCTGGGTGTGTTTAAAACCCTTTCTGCCTTCTTGGGGAATAAAGAGAAGGTCTAGAAACTTCTGTCTCAAAGCTATGCTGCTGACTCAGGGTTCCATCACAACATATGAGTTTATTCTTCCTATATTCATAGTAATCTGGAAGATATTAATGATGGCATATGGCCCATTGTTCAGCACTGTAACATAAATTTTCCCAGATTATGACTTTGCATCAAAGCATGACTTTACATCCTTACATGCTGAGTACAGTACTTGTTATTAATTCAGTAATTTGTATAGGTCTAAAAGTATCTAGTGCTTTGCATAGCTCTTCAGAAAATCCAGCAGCATAATTGCCTTGCATACAACCATTTATTTCCCTTTATTCTTATTTTCACAAGTGCAAAGTAACAACTTCAGTGTCTGCCTCAAAAAACAAAATGAATTTTGAGAAAAATATTAGGCTTGTACACTTCCTTTTTTTTTTTTTCCTGATTAGATCTTACATGAAAGATGTCATATGACTCACTCCAGAACGGGTCTGTTAAACATCTGGATTCATCGTCACTGCTGCAACACTCATCTGCACAGGAGGAGAGACTAGAACCTGTATCTCCACAATCCTATATTTTCCCAACAGCTTGTTATTCCAGCAATTTTGGAATTTTTGGAAAAAAGACCACAAGCTTGACAGGTGAAAATTCTCAAGGAAATATCATAAAACAATATATTCCCAACGAATAAGTGAAACTTAAGGGAAATTTTATATCAGTGTTTTTATAATTGTGAAAACAATCATGAAAAGCAATAAATGTTTTTACTTACAGGGGATACCAGCAAGTATTCTAAGATTGATAGAACATGTTTATTTCATTTTACAAATTAAGCAAAATGGTTTTTTCCTCATTTTTCTGTCTAATGTCTGAGAATCTCCCTCCAGAAACTTATTAAGCATCACACACCTATTTATGTCAGAGCTTCTTCTAGAAGACAGATGTCCTAATTCAATCTGCTTTGTTGAAAAGTTGGAGACCAAATATAAAAGCCACCAAACTTTGACATACGATTGTATATAATAATTTTTATAGTTACGATTTTGACAAGAGTCTTTTTATTTTCATTTAGGCGTTCCACCATGGATTGAAATTAATGATGTGAACATTAAAGTCTTTGAAATGAATGTGTCTGGAAGCAGATGTATTACTGATGAATACAAATAAAACTATTTTTCATAGGACTTCCCATCTGGAGAAGACAATTACTGAATGTTCTATATTATATCATCATCTACCATAGGCAGAATTTGCAACAAGGTAGAGACACTATTAGCTCTTAATATTTCTTTGAGTTTGAGTGCATTATGATTTAAGAATCAGTTATGTCTCAATCCTGAAAATTGCTGCGCTTGTATTACATCCACAGGGAGTTACATTGAGATCTATGAATACCATAAAAATAACTCCCCAAATTAATTTCCATCTCTGGAGTTGTGGAAATCAAATGACAATTCAGAATGTAAAGAAGCTACAGTTTCTAAATACCTGTGCTGGTTTTGGCTGGGATAGAGTTAATTTTCTTCATAGTAGCTAGTACGGGGCTATGTTTCGATTTGTGATGAAAACAGTGTTGATAATACAGAGGTGTTTTAGTTACTGCTGAGCAGTGCTTACACAGAGTCAAGGCCTTCTCTGCTTCTCACACCACCCCACCAGTGAGTAGGCTGGGGGTGCACAAGAAATCGGGAGTGGACACAGCTGGGACATCTGACCCCAACTGACCAAAAGGATATTTGTCCTGGTTTCGGCAGGGATAGAGTTAATTTCCTTTCTAGTAGCTGGTACAGTGTTTTGGATTTAGGATGAGAACAAAGTTGATAACGCACCGATGTTTTAGTTGTTGCTAGGTAATGCTTACACTAGCCAAGGACTTTTCAGCTTCCCATG
>NW_008794171.1:7291-12273 GCF_000699145.1 Aptenodytes forsteri | reverse complement strand
GATGGAGCCCTGCTTTCCTGGAGGTGGCTGAACACCTGCCTGCCCATGGGAAGCAGTGAATGAATTCCTTGTTTTGCTTTGCTTGCGTGCGTTGCTTTTGCTTTACCTATTAAACTGTCTTGATCTCAACCCACGAGTTTTCTCACTTTTACCCTTCCGATTCTCTTCCTCCATCCCACCAGGGAGGAGTGAGTGAGCGGCTGGGTGGGGGTTAGTTGCCGGCTCAGGTTAAACCATGACAACACCACCTCAGTAGTTTATCTTGTTCATGTCACTAAGCCACAGCAGACTTAACTAAAGCATTCTACTCTAACAGTCAGAGCAGACCAAACTAAGTTACTGCAGAGAATTATACAGAGATGCCTTACTGCTGCTTAGTTTCATGACCACTGGAAAGCAAACCAGGTACAGAGTTCTGCATTATCTGGATTGATAAATTCCTCTCAGTTTATTATTTTTTATTATAAAATAACCGTTGGTTTGGTTTGTGGTGGTTTTGGGTTTTTTTTAAATTTCCTGAAAAAAACATGTCATGGATATGCAGATAAAAGATTTCTTATCATCTGTACTAACTTCTTGTGGACATATTATCACACTGATGGCAAACTATTGAAGATGGAAGGTTACACATTGCTGAAGCAGGTTTTCTACTCCAGTTCAGTGAACTGGATACTCAGGTGGTATAAATTCATGTGGTTTTAACAAAGCTAATGGTCAAATGTCTATTTGAAACACTTGAGGATGTTACCTGAGTTTTGTATCCTTCTTCCCTTGAAACCCACCCATAAGCTTCCCCCCCAGACATCTCAGGATTTGGATCCATGTGTTTCAAGATCCAGCTCTGATATAATCCCATTGCTTGGCTTTGGTTGCTGAGAAAGTGGCTAAGCCATGAGGCAAAATCATGTGATAAAGTCTGTAGAAAGAAATAAAAATATAAA
Source organism: Aptenodytes forsteri (assembly GCF_000699145.1). Lineage (NCBI taxonomy): Eukaryota > Metazoa > Chordata > Aves > Sphenisciformes > Spheniscidae > Aptenodytes > Aptenodytes forsteri. Next base: position 11,332 of record NW_008794171.1, on the reverse strand, counting down.
ATTACAGACAGAAAAATAATTGTTGAGACAAGTATCGCTAGTAGCTCTGGATTCAAGATGGGAAACATCAACATGAAAAGGTTTAAAATCCTAAAAGAAAAAAATCATGGAGTCTAATGAGGAGTTGTCAGACCATCAGACTGAGTTGGTGTTTCAATGTTAATGGAGGCTGGGAAAGATGGCTGAGAATTCAGTATAAGAAGCTATGGAGGTGAACTGCTCTTTCCACGAGGTGCTTGCTGGCCAGCCAAAGCCTTCAGAGTGGTGAGCACATGGAGCTCATTAAATCCCAACTACCTTATGTGTGTATTAGCCAATATGTAATTGTTATACGCATTTAAACTGAGTATATCCTGCTGGCAGATTCTTCTTACACACAGCTAAAGATTTCCAAACAAATTCACTAAAAGGAATAACAGCAAAAGATTTTACCATTTTAGAAAACTACTTAGTTCTGGGTAATTCTGGAATCAAGCTGGTTTCTTTCTTTTCCTTCCTTCTTTGCTCCCTCCCTCCCGTCCTCTCTTCCTCCTTCCCTTCCTTTCTCTCCTTCTCTTTCTCTCTCTTCCTGTCTCTCTTTCTCTCTCTCTTGAAACACTAGGCTATCAATATGGTGTTATTTCTGCTGTTAGTGGTTATTTTGGTGGAATTACAGAGTAATTATTGTAGGGCAAAATATCTGCTTTGTGATCTTCCCACATTTTATGGATCCTTGGTCCCTTTTACTTTGCTGTACCAAGCAAAGGCTCTGTATCATTTCCCTCTTTGTCTGGTGTTTGGGTTAATAATGTGTGATGTCTCAGTCAATTGAAAATTATTTTCCAGTCCCTTAGTAATTAAATGTTTTGTATTTGCAGTACATTTAGACTTCACGCCCTCAACTTTAGCATCCAGTCTGAAGCCAAAGTCACTCTGAGGATTATAAAGCACAATGCTGCATTAATGGATTTACTCTCTTCTCCTGCTGCTGTTGCCAATAGTCTAAAATTGATATGGAAGAAATCTTCATTTCCAGGGGAAATAAAGAACTAAACAGACACTCCCAAAGTCTGATACAGAAATAGCAGTGCTGTCTTGGGAAATGTTGTCATCTGACCAATGCTACAATAATAAGCATATTGTAGCGGTACATTGAAGGATACAGGATGTCCCTGAAAGAATGGTGGGCTTACTAATTTCTCTGAATATTCCCAATTAATAGTTTAATTTTGCATTTAATGGACCTGAAGTGTCACCATCAAGATTCCAATGAGAGATGAGGGACAAATACTATATAATAAGAAATCTTATCCCAAATTTTATTCACGTATTAGAAAGTGCAGATTTTAAAAATTACACTTCTTCTTAAAATACAGAGGTAATGGGACATGTTATCTGTTCCACAACTAAGAAAAAGCTACTCAGTTAAAAGAGTGTGAAGATTGTAAGAGGAGGAACATGATAGTTAACTAGCAAATCAGACTAATAAACTATCCATTGAAATTGCCCATTCCTGCACATAAGCTGTTTTCCTTGTTTTTTGTTATTTTAAGATATAGACTAACCTCTGATGAAAGGGGTAGAAAATACGCAGCTGGAGAGAGGCTGTTTCATTTGGCTTTGGTTTCCTGTGTGGGTTGTAACCTACTAGGTTACAATGTCTGAGAAAAGATTTATATGTGTACATATAAATGGTTACGTATGTCAGAGAAAGCGTGTCAGCCAATTTTACATGTAGCCCCAGGACGGGTCCTATCCCAGCTACTACTCCTTGAGATCTATTCTGTTTGTAAGGTGGGTTTTTTTGTGGACACTAGTTAAAGTGAGGTTGCATACTGATCTAACTGGTAAACTATAAACTTGGAAATGAAGAACATCTAAATCTGTTCCAGGTTTTATATGGACTTAGGTGATCTCACGCCTTTCTCAGACACATTTTCTTTCATTTTCTCTGAAGTTTGTTCCTCTTCTCTGCCATTCCTTTGTTGTCCTCTTCTTGGCATGCAGATCCCTTCTGATTAGGTATACCAGCCTCAAGTGTTCTGCATCAAGTTGCAATTTTCTCTATCACTTTCCAGGACTCATCCACTTCTCCAGTTCTTTCAACCACTCCCAAAGTTTCCATTTCATCTCTATTCTCCCCCACCTTGGAGACTTCAGTAATTTGTGACTATTCCTGCACTCTGATTCTTTGCTGCCTTTTAGCCTAACAAAATGATGTCTTTCTCTCTTTCATGCTACAAAGGTTTGTGCCCAAGGTTTTCCTTAAATCTTGATTTGAGCTTCTAATGGAGAAATCATATTAACTCACACACTGTTTGTGATTAGGCTTACCTGGTACTTATATCGGATGATCGTGTTTATCCATAAAGGGTGAACTGTGTATGGGAGAAAGTCAATTTGACAAATTGCCTCTATTCACTTCCACTCTGCCTCCTGCTACATCCCTGTTCCATATTGATTCTTTGCTCACAGGTAAATTTCTTCACACGCTTCTTACTCTGTAGTAGTTTTATGCCACTTCTCTCTACCCAGAGGTTTTATTGCCTCTCAGCCGTGCTTTCAAAGATTAAGCCCTCCTTTAAAAAAAAAGCCAAGAGGAAACAATGGATAAACTAGGCACAACAAGATCTGTGAGAACAGGCTATCATAAGCAGGTTAGTAAACTTACAAATGCCATTGTGGCTGATGATTTAATTTTGACTTCCTTCTTCTCTGTTTTGACTCGTCATTGCTAACACTCCCGTTAAAATAGTATAAACAAGAACAGCAAGCACTTCTGACATGAAATTGATAGGTTGTTTTTTTCTGGAGGGAAGTAATATTAAGAGCTTTTGGAACAAATCATGAGCATGTAGGTACTCAAAACTGTGTACTTGGATTTTTCAGTAGCTTTTAACAGAATATTCTTTCAGACCTTCACCAGAGGCTCCTAAAGAAACTGTGAACAACTATGAAGAAAGGTGTTTTCTAGGTCAGTGAGTGGCTAAAAACATCACAGATAAAGAATAGAAGTTTATGTCCGATTTTCACAGCAGGCAAAGGCTTGTGGTAGGATACCATAGGCGCTAAGACATAGGTCATTTAACAGATGTTATAGAACCCTCAGTAAATGATCTGGAAAAGGAGATAAATATTAATGTGATAAATTTTACAGATAATACAAATTTAGTGTTTTTTCTACTACCCATAGGGGGAAATTTTAAGAATAGCATTTTCCACTGTCTTAAGTTATTTTATTTTGGGAAAACTGCAAAGACGTTTACTGAAAATATGAACCTAACAAGAACAGTCAGTTCTTTGGATAAACAGAAAGCACTCTAACTTCTACACATGTGGATTTGAAAACAAAATTGTGCCTCATTTTGGTACAGTAAGCTTCAAGATTAAGGATAAAGAAGTTCTTCTAAAACTTCTTGCCAAAAAGAGCATTTGAAAATTTATTGGAATTGAGTTTAGAAAAGTGTCAAAAATGCATTAAGTGGCAACCTCTCTGCCACTCACCTCTGGTTTCAACTTTCTTTAAGACTTTCCCTGTAATTTTTCTTGAAAAATATTAAATTACTATGATTTCTTGCTATGCATAAATCCTAAAATGCACAACAAAGCTGATAGTCTGTTAGGTTTACATTGTTAAAAAATGCCAGGGCTGCATGTGTGTCACTTTGGATCTGTTTTTATAAGGTATAAGTGGAACTGAACAAGAGAAGCCAGCTCTGGGACAAGTAGCTTTCTGCAGAGCTGCACCTTGCCTAAGTAGTTCTGCTTAGAGGCTCAATAGTTAACCTCTGAATGCCTATGTGTTGTTAAAAAATGCCAGGGCTGCATGTGTGTCACTTTGGATCTGTTTTTATAAGGTATAAGTGGAACTGAACAAGAGAAGCCAGCTCTGGGACAAGTAGCTTTCTGCAGAGCTGCACCTTGCCTAAGTAGTTCTGCTTAGAGGCTCAATAGTTAACCTCTGAATGCCTATGTGTTAACGACCGGCCTGGCTGAACGGGGAGCTCTTGCTGGGACTCAGGAAAAAAAGGAGAGTTTACCACTTGTGGAAGAAGGGGCAGG
>NW_008794171.1:1127-6160 GCF_000699145.1 Aptenodytes forsteri | reverse complement strand
TTTGGGCCCCTCACTACAAGAAGGGCGTTGAGGTGCTGGAGCGTGTCCAGAGAAGGGCAACGAGGCTGGTGAGGGGTCTGGAGAACAAGTCTTATGAGGAGTGGCTGAGGGAACTGGGGTTGTTTAGCCTGGAGAAAAGGAGGCTGAGGGGAGACCTCATCGCTCTCTACAACTACCTGAAAGGAGGTTGTAGCGAGGTGGGTGTCGGTCTCTTTTCCCAAGTAACTAGTGATAGGACGAGAGGAAATGGCCTCAAGTTGTGCCAGGGGAGGTTTAGATTGGACGTGAGGAAAAATTTCTTTACTGAAAGAGTGGTGAAACATTGGAACAGGCTGCCCAGGGAAGCAATTGAGTCCCCATCCCTGGAAGTATTTAAAAGACGTGTAGATGCGTCGCTTAGGGACATGGTTTAGTGGGCATGGTGGTGTTGGGTTGACGGTTGGACTCGATGATCTTAGAGGTCTTTTCCAACCTTAATGATTCTATGATTCTATGATTCTATGAATGGAAAATGATGGCGCCTGACCGAAAACTAAGTAATTGAGATCCTCGTGATTAGGTGGTAGTTAAAGCTTATTGTCTTCTGTTCTTTTCTTAATGAAATGGTATTAATAGAAGTGGGGAACTTCAATGCTATAAGGGCTTTGCATTATCCCTCTGCCTCAGTATGACATGCATGCAGAAAATGCCAGCCGGAGTGGCCCCCAGCCTGTCCACTGGAGAGGAAGCCTCGTTAGGCTGACATTGTACATAGGAACAGATGGCAGGCTACGAACAGAAGATTACGGGTCCTTAGAATTGAATGACAGGTTTTATTCCCAGTGCCGCAGTAGTTAAAGAGAGTTTTCAAAGTTCAATAAGCAGAAGTCACATAACTTGTGACCTCATCTTGCCAATTAGGAGAGAAAACCCTTAACGGTAATAAGCTTGGCCAGATAAATGTAGACTTCCAGGGCTAATGAGGATCATATTGTATAAATTGACAGCATTCCCTTCTTTTAATTAAAAAAGAATAAATATATGGTATGTTTTGTCCCCATTTTTTGTTATAAGACATTTCAGCAATATAACATACAAGCTTATGATAACAGATGAACGAAAAAACAATGCTCTTCATTGGGCATGTAGCCTTCCTGGTGTTTGTCAAGGCTCTATAGCTGCAAAGTCATACCGAAAAAGAATTTCTCTATCATGGAAATCATTCTTTATATAATCAGTAAAAAAAAAAAAAAGTCGGAAGTGGCTAAAATATTTTTTAAAATGACAAGAAAAAAAAGCATTTTTTATAAAATCAGTAAAAAAAAAAAAAAGTCGGAAGTGGCTACATTATTTATAAGAATGACAAGAAAAATCAGGTGTATGCTGTTTTAATGACAGGTTAATAGCATGTTAATGGGTTGGAAGGGAATCTTCATATACAGAAATGTATATGCTTAGTGATAAAAGAAATAATCAGAATAACAATTAAGGTTTACATAATGTTTAGCAGCTTGTTTTGCAGATTTTTAATATATATTTTAAATAGATATTTGTTAAATATGAATGATCCTTTAATACAAAACAGAATTTCACATATGGTTATACAAGAAATTCCAGTATATGCTGCCTCCAGAATTTGTATCAACTTTTAAGAAAAGATTTGTAGAATAAAGCAAGATGTAATCAAAGTAACCTGAGCCCCTGATCTATTCCTTGTGAATAAGTTGTCTCCTTCCTCCGAGCTCTATGTAACTTTCAGAATTTGCCCTGTAGCTTTTGTGGCAAGTCAGTGTTTATTTTAATTGAAAGTATACTTATCAATGCTGAATGATCTTAACATCATCTTCTTCAGCCTGTCTTTACTTTTAGTGATCTTTAACACTTCAAAAAGTATCAAGATTTAGACATAAAGTTATAATCCAAATCTCAAGAACAGGTGATTTATGTATGCTTAGTTAAGTATAATGTGTGAAGCACCCTGCAAAGACATTATTAAAAATCATATTAATAAACAAGATCTTTAAAGTAAGCCAAAGGCTAAGTCAAACAAATTTAAATGTTTTAAAACTCAAGGCTGTCTATATTACACATTTGACACTTAAAACCATTTGTAGTGAAAGTAGTGGATTCTCTGCCTCTTGGGATCTTGAGATGAATATGAGATAGGGTCTTTTTTTTGAAGGTATGTTTTAGGAAGACCATAAATGTCAGGCTCCTTACAATGTGAAATTGCCTGAGTTTTCTCTATACAAGCATGAGTGTAGAAATCTGTATGTGTCTTTCTGGCCTTGTATCTACTAATCTAGAAGAAGTGATAGAAGCTCCTTTATGGAGGATCTCTGAAGAGAAAATTTACATTTACACATATGCTGTGGGATTCAGTTGCAAATATTTGGTCCCCTTGTGCTATTTGAAGCACCCTAAGGCACTTTGTTGGAACTGGCAAATGTGAGACACATTGCTGGAAGGTCTGGAGGTGCAGCCGAAGACTAGATAGAATAGTGCATTGTCCCTAAAATGAATTTTAGGTAAGGGAATCCTACTAATGGGGTAGGGTTGAACTGAAGTTCAAGACAAAGATGATGCATCATCTTGTAAAGATGATGGTGGCAGTAAAAATCACCAATATGTTTAACTGATAATGAGTTTTATTTGATTAAATAATACTGGTATATTGTTCACATGTTATGGGGAAGAAGCAAACGGCCAAACCATAGCTGTCACTTGGTGTTGATCACATTACAGTTGGGCTGCCATCAACCTGATTCTGAAAGTAAAGAAAGGAAAAGGAAAACAAAAGGCAGTGTCACTTTTATGTATGTCAGTAAAAGCCTGATAATCTTGGAAAATAAAGAAAAACATCTGGATCTGCAGGAAAGCTATTCTGAGTCCACTTTTTCCCTGGTACAGTCTTACATAGCGATGAAGAGTTAAACTGCAGTAATGGTAAAAGTTTAAAATTCCCATTTGCTCTTCTTCTTCTCCTAACTGTCCTGCAAACCTCTGGTTAGGAGACTTCTAGCAGTTGATTTGAACTCATGTTTTCCCTTTCAGGTAAAGGAAGGAATTAACACGACTATCCTTAACACTGTTGGTGGATTAAAAAAAGCCCTACAACTCAAGCCTTTTCATTTTGTTCCTTATGTGAGTACTTCAGAGTTAAATAATGCTTATGTCAAAAACTATAACGTTAATCCAGAAATAAAACTTAACTTGCCAGTAACATTTCTTGGAGGGGAGGAAGCTTTTCAAGTTCCTAAATTGAAAGAATTAAGGTGAAGACCCATGTATGAAAAGTCTGAAAGTGTATTAAATTGACACTATGAAGGTATGACTGCATCATTTCAATATATAAACACTATATGTGAAGGCAATAAAAAAGAAAAAGGAAAATCACAAACAGATGGGACAAAAATATCAAGTAAGATCTATGGGCATTAGGAGGAAAACTGTGACAACTGATAATACCATTTTCATAGATTATTATGCAATAATTATGGGAAGAAATGTATTATGTTAAAGATAGTAAATGAAAAAAAAAGTGGAAGGGAAGGGAAAGGAAGGGAAGGCAAGGGAAGACAAGGCAAGGCAAGGCAGCAAACTGTGGTTCAGAGGCTAAGATTTTTCATACATCAATTTAATGCAATGAAAAATTACTAAAACAAATGACTTGTATAGCTCAGGCTATTACCAGATGTAAATACTAGGCAGCAGACCAGAAGCAGAAAACTAAGCACCAAATTGACATTGCGGGGGAATCAGTGAAGTACCTACAAACCTTCTTTGGATTTTTACAGAAGAAAAAGAGAAATGGCAACTTAATATGATAGATTCATCTTAACACCACCAGAGCAGTGTAATTTAGAACCCTGTCCTGGTTTCAGCTGGGATAGAGTTAATATGAATGGACTTGACCATGGACACTATTGCACAGGTTATCCATGAATGTGAAACATGTGCTGCAATTAAACAGGCCAAGCCATTAAATCCTCTCTGGTATGGAGGACGATGCCTGAAATATAAACATGGGGAGGCCTGGCAGATTGATTATATCACACTCCCACAAACCTGCCAAGGCAAGCGCCACGTGCTTACAATGGTGGAAGCAACCACCGGATGGCTGGAAATATATCCCATGCCCCACGCCACCACCCGCAACACTATCCTGGGACTTGAAAAGCAAGTCTTATGGCAGCATGGCACCCCAGAAAGAATTGAGTCAGACAATGGGACCCATTTCCGAAACACCCTCATAGACACCTGGCCCAAAGAGCATGGCATTGAGTGGGTATATCACTGTCATGCACCAGCCTCCGGGAGAATCAAACGGTACAATGGACTGTTAAAGACTACACTGAGAGCAATGGGTGGTGGGACGTTCAAACATTGGGGGACACATTTAGTAAAAGCCACCTGGTTAGTCAACACGACGGGATCTGCCAGTCGAGCTGGCCCTGCCCAGTCAGAACTTTTATGTACCGTACAAGGGGATAAAGTCCCTCTAGTACACGTAAAAACATATGCTGGGGAAGACAGTCTGGGTTATGCCTGCCTCAGGCAAAGGCAAACCCATCCGTGGGATTGCTTTTGCTCAAGGACCTGGGTGCACTTGGTGGGTGATGCGGGAGGATGGGCAAGTCCGATGTGTACCTCAAGGGGATTTGATTTTGGGTGAGAATAGCCAATGAATTAAATTGTATGATGTTAATTGCTATATAATACTGTATATCATCGCTTCTATGGTCGCTATATGCCATATTAACTGTATTACAGTAAGAATCACCCAGATAACGAAGAACGAACTTTGATGAAACCGAGCAAAGTGCAGCGATGATAGAACCAGACAAGTGCAGTGGTGATGGGACCAAAACTGGCTTCAGCATGCAACAATGCAACACCACACACCATCTCTCCTGCCCTGAAGGACTGTTATGACAGATGGAGCCCAAAGTCATGGACTAAATGAACTCAATGAACTTTTTAGGGGGATGGTCCATAGACTAAGGGAATGATAGCTGTGTGTGTATATACCAAAAGACAGAAAAAGTGGTGGG
>NW_008794171.1:0-879 GCF_000699145.1 Aptenodytes forsteri | reverse complement strand
ACCCAAACTGGCCAGAGGGATATTCCATAGCATGGGACGTCATGCTCAGTATGTAAACTGGGGGGAGTTAGCCGGAGGGGGTGACTGCTGCTCAGGAACTGGCTGAGCATTGGTCAGTGGGTGGTGAGCAATTGCATTGTGCATCACTTATGTTGTATATTCTTTTATCATTACTATTATTAATTTCCCTTCCTCTTCTGTTACTGTCTACTGTCTTTTTCTCAACCCATGAACTTTACTTTTTCCCCGCCCCCATCCCACTGGGGGCATGGGGGAGTGAGCGAACAGCTGTGTGGTGTTTACTGCCTGCTGTTAGCTGCCTGCTGGGTTAAACTACAACAAACCCAAATTCCAGGGAGCAGTGCATGGGCCAGGCAAGCAGGAAGTTTGAAAAGGCCAAAAACTTGTACTTTTGACTAAAACTAGTGGATGCATGAATGAGGGATCTGTTGCTTGGAATAAATAATTCAAACCATTAGTTACACAAGCAAAGCAACAATATCTAGAACAGGTGGTCCAGCCCTGTGCAAGCCTGCAGAAAGTTCTTAAGATTCCTTGCATATCTGAAGATTTGGATTCTTTCCTCATATTACATGGGTGTATAAAGAAAGCTATTCACCCTGTACATCACCTGCCTCATGAAGTGCTGCAACTGTTACTCCCCTGCCTGTTTAAAACCTTAGTTACTCTCACAGTTTTCTTGAACCCATTCTGTCAAGATTATTCTTTCTTTTAAGATTTCATATTGAGAATTTTTAGAGTTTTCTTATTATCCTTCTTTCTTTTTTCTTCTTTCTCCTTCAAAAGACAAATAATAAGTCTATCGTCATATGTTACACATACGTCATATATTACACACCTGATCAACACGTGGCTCAG
>NW_008794170.1:1068406-1104274 GCF_000699145.1 Aptenodytes forsteri | reverse complement strand
ATGCCTGTGGGGACACATCTGCAAGTGTCTCTCCATGCCGGGAGAGACATGCAGCTCCAGCAGCACCTTCTCTGCAGTCCCACGCAAGCAGCCAAATTTGCACAAACAGGAGTCAGTACTGAAGAGGATACAGAGGATGGCTATCTTGTTTGAAAGGAAAGCCAATCCATAAAACAGGTGTTTTTCATTGGAGGTGTTCCCAGCATACTATACTGTGTGATTAAATTAATAGGAGGCTGCCTGTGGACTGATAACAAGCTGCACCTGCAGTGTCATTAGTGATCACCTGAGGCCAGCACTGAGGCAGACCAAGACATGCCCATTCCTCCACTGCCAGTGGAAGTAGGCTGATCTGCTTGCTTTTAATGTCACTGATCCACAAGTTCATTTTTTGTAAGATCTTCCGGGAGCTATGATTCTCGCATCTTCAAAGCACCCAAATCCCATAGGCTTTTTCTCCAAAAATCAAAGTTGCATGCGCCTTTCACTTCTGTGTCTCAGCTCCCAGCTTCCAAGGTGCAGAGTCTCAGCTAAGCTGACAAATACTCAGTGTGCTTTTTTGACAATTCCTTCCTGGTCGATATTCTCCAAACTGGAAGAGATACAAAGAGATAACAAGAACCAGTTGGTGAATATAGCTGGAGAGCTTCCACTGCCGCCTCAGTGCCAGCAGTCTGCATGCAAGCCTTCCAGCAGTCATCTGCTTTCATCTCACCTGTATTTACTTTCTGCATCTCAGCTGACTCAGGAAGACTGGTATTTATCTTCATGTTTTAAAAGGAGGAAAAAAATAATATTCAGGGTCTTACATTTTTCTTTGTTTGATATTGAACCTGACAGCTAGCAAAAGTTTCTGTTAATTTGAATAAGACTTAAAAGCCGGTGTCTGTTCATGGAGAGGAGGTTGCCATGAACATACGTTTATCGATGGAGAGATCATGTTCATACAGAAGATGTCTGAACTATGGGCATGCATTGCTTTGACGATAGCTCCAGCCATGTTCTTTACCTGGATTCTCTGTCTGATCCTTTCTCAAGCCCGCATTTCTTCATCTTCCAGGGTTCTCCCCTTTGCCCCAATGGGTCAGACTGCAATTTCCCCACAGGCCTCTCATCCTACAGCCCAAAGAGACAAAGTACACCAGGTCAAAGTCACCTCATTTGTAGCACAATAAAAGCACAACCTAGAAGGCCTGTATCTCCTCAGCAAGGCATCAGCACTGGCAATGATGCCAAAAGTGGTGGTACTGTGGGCACAGTCACACGTAATTTGGCAGAAGGGTTAGGGAAAAGTGGCCATAAGGGCTTTATATTGACATCCCAGCCTCACAGCAACACTTAGCAGCTTCAGGTGCAGCCTGTCATCTTGGCTGCCCTTAACTGCAGTGCTTGAGGTCGGACTCACCTTCCACAGTCAGGTGTCTCAAGCAAGCTGCATCTGTGCTATCGTTAGAGGCTGTGATGGGACCCAAGCTTTGAGGTGCATCTGCTGTACCTCTCCTTCATGCAAGCACCTTAAAAACATGTGAATAAGCTTCTAAACTCTAAATCCAAGACTTACTAGGAACAACCCATAGCAGTGCTGTTTTCAGAGGAACTCTCTCAGCATACTTACACTCATAACTGAGGCTGGTAGGTTGCAAGCCCATGTAGCTTTCTCTAGGATTTCCTGATGGTGATCCTTCTCACAGGACTCTTCTTCTCTCCCCAAGCTCCAGAGGGGAATAGGATATGTCCTATTGGGAATGTCACATTGGGTTGGGAAGAGGAACCTCACTTTGCCCTTCTGAGTAACTGCACAGTAGGAACACTCCCCAGAAACTGGGAAGTTCTGCATGCAAATTCCTTTCCTGAAAACAAGAAAGCCAGCTCTGCAACAGTGCTAAACCCACAATGTATATTGCCTGTGGCGTCACACAAGAGCCACGGGGCACATAAGAAATGTAGGGGTTTGTATGCCCTAGGAGAAGAAGGAGTAGCAGACACTGAAGAAAAGCAGGGACTCATGTGGATGAGATTCAGTGATGGAGGGAAGCAAGCATACTGCTTTGTTCTGCTTGAGAAGATGGGTCACACTGGGGTGCTCTAGAAACAAAGCCTCTGACAGCAACATCGGGCGAGCTCACAAACTATTCAAAGACGAGCAAGAATGTATCAGAATTGTGTGTGTGTGTGCTGAATTTGGTATCTGCTGAAAAGATGGCCCAGTTCATAAGCTCAGACTTTGCTGCTAGAGGATCATACTCTGGTCTTGCTGGAGGCCATTCCCTGCCAATGCACGGCAATCCATTATTCCTGGACCAAGTCTTCTGGACTCGTGGAACATGTCTGCTTCCAGCACTTCTCTTGGCTGCTCCTTCATGGTGGTGGCATCGTAATCAGAGACACAGAACAGGTTCTCATCCCAGAGTTATCCCCATCCTCTGCACTCCCCAAAGTAATTGTCTCCCTTGTTATTCACCAGGGAACGTCCCTGTGTACTGTATGCTGTACATTTCCTTGCACAGCAGGCATCTAGTTTTGTTTCGATATCAACTGCTAGAAGCAGCTGAATACACAGCAACTGGAGTATTGAACACCAGTTCCTCCTCACTACAGCCACCTGCAAGAGCCCAGACATCAATGCACTTTGACTTTGGCTGACCACTTACAGAGAAGTCACCAAGGGGCACAGGTCTTTGTGGCAGGAGATGGGTACCACAGTTCTCAAGAATCAGTGGGGTGGCAGGTCTCCTTCTGCAAGGACACGTTCTCCACCATACCTACTGATTTCAGTATACCCGAGGCAAAAGGTGTCAGATGACCATTTGGGCACTTGTCCATTTGGACACATGTTCCTTGTCTGCGTTACAAACATGTTTATGATTACCACAAGCCATGACTCCTTTCAAGGAGGCCATGCTAGCTTCTGTGGAAGGCCCCATGCCCTTCCCGCTGAGGCTGCTTAGGCAGCCATGGGTGCTCCTTCTGCTGAAATGAGCAGGCAGAAAAGGGGCCCATCAGCGAGGTGGGTGTTTACTTATTTTTTGAGCTGTTACTAGGGTTCATTTTCAGCTGTCTTAGACAGTTTTGAGAACAGATCCTTCTCCCAGACACAATGCAGTCGGTGAATTGCAGCCGTATCTCAGCTGTAGCTGGAGGGGATGGTTTGGGGGAGATGGAAGCAGACATTTTGCCTATACTTGGCTTCCTGAGACAGTGTTTAGAGCACTCTGCTGTCACATCAAATCAGAGGAAGATGCCATGAATGGCTCATGTCATTCCCCTCTTTCCAAGAGGGCGACATGCTGTCTTCTCTCATGTTCACTTCTTAAGGTGCTCCTCAGCCATGGCTGTAAGGAGAACACTGGAGCTGGAGAAAGGCCACCTACTCTTTAAAAAGTCAGCCTTAAACAGAAGGGAAAAGGGCTGTGTGCATCTTGGAGCTCTCCTTCACCTCTTTGCCCTGATGTAATCAGGTTCTTCCTTTTTTCAATAATTAATAGCAACAGTAATAAGGGCAATGCAAGAATAACTGAGGAAACCCGCATGAGCATATAGGACCATGCATTAACAGCAGTACAGGGGAACATCTTTTACTGTCCAGTGTGACTCACAGCCCTGTTCTTGCTATGACCTACACACAGCCAGGTGAGCGCAGTATTTTCCAAGGCACTATGGTGCCAGCTTTCCAAAGGAACTGATGGTTCTGGTTGGCTCTGGTCTTGGTTGCCCAACTCGGAAAGTTTTTAAAGGTCCCAGTTTTGGAAAAGCAGGAACAACTTCTCCAGTGAAGCGACTTGGGTTGAACATCTAAAACTCACAGGCTCCTCTCTGTTCCCTGCAAACAAGATCGGTCCATATCTCCTCTCACGCTCACAATCCTCTCTCCTCACCTAAAGCTACCAGAGTCAGGGGGCAGCTAACCCCAAGACTGCTGGTGAGGACTCTCTCATCATCACTGTCAGGACCCTGAGGGCACTAACAGGCCTTGATGGCCCTGACCAGCCCCTCCACTGGGGCCTCCACCCCCAGCCCCAGCTATTGAAACTCAGCCCTGGATCTTCAGTGCCTGAGCTATGTGGTAGGAGTGCCGATCTCCAGCTCAGCCAAGGGAACATGGCTGGAGCAAGTTATCTAGATATCTAGGCTTTCCCTCACCCTCACTGTTTTTCTGCTCCATGACATTGCTCTGGGAAGCATAAGAAAAGCCTTTGTCCTCTCCTTGTCCCTGTCTTTCCTCCACTGGCTTTGGAGTTCAGCTCTGCCTGTATTTTGGGTATGGCCTCTGCCTGCATGGGGGTGCCCTTGTTACACTGGATTGCACTGGAGCAATTCACAATTGCTATGTTCGACCTGCAATGCCACGTGCTGGCCAACACACATTGATCCATCTAGTTTTATTTCTCCCAAGTCCCATATCCAGTGTCCCCATAACCAGCACCAGGTTACAGTGTTCATACTGGCGATGCTTAGACGTGCCCCTTCTGGCTGTGATCTTAAAGATCCAGCAAAGCCATATGCATCCGATTTCCCCATACAAGGCCTTTGAAGAATAGCTCCTATGCTTCATGGAGCACCATGTTTTATTCATGAGTTTGCCAAAAGATTCAAGGCTCTTCCAGAAAAACATCAGGGAGAATGTGGCTACTTCCAAACAGATGGCCCCAGAGGGGTAGGTGCTACCGAATCAATTAACACCCACACAGTAAAGGTGATGCCTTTGGTGAGATTTTCAGGCCAAGCCATACATCTGGCATTTAACCCCGGAGATTTGACTACAGTCCCAGGGAGATGGTGGGTTTTGGGCCGGAAAGAGCTTTGCCTCAGGGCAAAAGCTCATAGGGAAAAAAGCAAACAACCAGTATCAAACTCTTGTGCTGCTCTCTTAGACCCTTGCCCAAATTTCATAGACTATGAGAGATTTCATTAACCCATGGGCATAGGTGCACCATGGGCACACCATGCCTTGTGCCTCCACTGGAAGATAGGAGCAACTCGGGGGAAACAGCTTTCTTGCAGTGACCAACCTCTCTGACATCCCAGCTCCAGAAAGGCAGAGAGATCTGGCAATCTTTGCTTTAAATCACTTGGACTCAGTTCTAATGACTAAGGCAGAAAGACGTATTACTCAGAATTTCAAATACATCTATTAAAAAAGGACTCTAGGAAACAGTGCAAAGGAAACACAAAAAGAGCATTGGGACCTTTCCTAGAGGTGGGAGAAACACTCCTGCAGAAACAAAGGATAAAAACCCATAAAGAGCTTCACCTGTAGCTTGTGAAAATATAATGTGTAGGACATAGGATCTCGAAGAGATCATAAATAAATTTCAAATTCTGGATAGAAAGCCAAAACAGCTTCATTTGAAAAACAAAACATGTTTTAAATGTTGATTTTGACAAAAATGTCAGCATTTTCCCTGGAAACAAGAAACACTGTATTGAACATTTATTGCATTTGAAACCCAGTTTCCTCTCTGAATTTTTTTTTAAAGGAAAATGTTGGCTAGCCCTGCCAGTCCTGTGTATAAATCTCTTCCAAACACAGAGAGCAAAGTGTTGGTTGTAAATCAGAATTTTCCCTGCTAAACAGATAAGGCAAAGGGAGAGAGAGAATGCACCTGCCATCCCCAAAACAAGCCTTCCCCCAGACTATAGTTCAAAAGCACCAAAATGCTTCATTCCCATAAAACCCAAGCAGATCCTAAAGTACCACGGCCACACAATCACATCAATAGCAGGTCAAATAGAAGCAAAAGGTTCAGAAAGTCACAACGAAGCACCTTTACCTATGGTAAAGCCTAACTTTTGATTAGGTTTAAGGAAACAAAGAAAATTAGAAGTGCTTGATTCAGTGCTTGCTTGTTAATACATGAGTCAGCACCGGTGCACTGCAGGGAACACTTCAATGACTTTCTGATAGCAAATGTGTTGCCATGTTGGCACCCGGGAGCTCTCTGCCACGTTTCTGTAGCAGGTCACCAAGATGCAGCCTTGGCCTTTGGATCTGCATGGATAAGCTTTGTGAGACTGTCTTGTTCTTCATGCCAGCTAACATCTGAATAGCCCTTCATGGTCTGTCTGACACAGCTAGGGACCTGCCTGCAGGCAGATCCTGCATGCATATCTTTGGTGTATAAAATGCAAGCAGCTCACCCTGGTTCCCATGTGTGCACTGGACATGGCTGGTGTCTGAGAAGATAACTGGCTTGTCAATGCATGTCCCACTTCCCAGGATCTCCAAGGGATGCAGTCTGTAGGGCAAATCATCCTCTGTATTCATACCTTTGTCAACAAATCACTTGTATTTGGAGCTGCTGAGTTTAACTTATCACTGTGCTGCCTGGAGGCAAGTAAAGAAGGTTAGCAAGGAAGCAACACGGCCTTAATTCTTTGAGAGAACTGCTCATTTCAGGGCTATCAGATGTGCTCTTTCCCCAAGGGTTAGACAACGGGAGGAGAGAAAATAAAGAGGTGCTTGATGGAAGTCACAGTCCCACCTAGCCTGCTGTAAAATTATAGAAGGTTGATTCCATTTGGCTCTGCTCTGGGTGCATCTGCCTTTCTTTTTCCAGCTACATGTTTTGTAATGAAACAATCATCTGTTTCATTAGGATGAGTATTTGCTGCATGCATTTTACTGATGGGCTGCAGCTCCCTCCTGCCACAGCCTCATCTCCCTTTTCCACTCCGTGTAGCTCTGCTGGGAGTATGGCTCTGCTGTCAGTAGGCAGAGGCTGAATCTCATGCTGGTCCTGCAGCACCACCTCACCACACTTCCTAAGAGGGTCTCAGACCAGGGAGCTGGCAATGAGGTGGTTCATGGCTGTTGGACAGCCCATCCCCCTGGTTGTGGTGATTGGGCAGAACTGAGCCAGCGGCACCACGCAGAGAGGCGCAAGGCCAGAGCAATACATGGCACAAAGAGGAGACTCCCCATGGTGTCCCCATGTGCCTGGCCAGGTGGGGAGCACAATGGCCCTAGGCACCCTGTGCTGGCCTGCCTGCAAGTAGGCTTGGGGCTCCCTTTCCAACTCCCCCACCTTGGAGGGCAATGTCTGGCATCGCTGCCATCAATGTCACTGTGCGTCAGGACAGACTGCAACAAAACCCAAACAAGCAGAACAACCAGCCTGCTGACAAGGTTATTCATAAAAAACAGAGTTTGTAATTGCTTCTGGCAGCTGTTTGCTCAGGGTTTAGTATAGACAGAGACTTGCCCATGCCACAGTTCATTAAGTGCCGTGGCTCATTAAGTGATAGCCAGTTTACTTACACAGAGGAAAGGCTGTAGCTAGAGCTGCTATGCTGTTTGCATTTCAGGACTGAGCTGAAGCCCATAGACTGCTGCTTTTGACAACATGAGGACCAGTACAGAGGGGAAGCTTGTGGGAAAAGCCAAGGACCCCAGAAGTTTATGAGCAGGTTTCTCTCTTATTACTTCTGAATGAGTTTTTGGCTCACTCAGCAGAGACGTTTTGAGAGTATATATTAAATAGATGGTTGAATAATTTGTAAGTGCTGACCAAATAGATCCTGGTACAGATCAGGAGACCAAGGGTTAAAACCCCTCCAGCTGCCAGCTTACAGCCAGTCACTGGGGCTGGGGATGCTCAGCCACTGCGGGTGGCAGCAGGAGTTTTAGAGACTGAAATCTCAGCATAGCTGAACCAAATTTAGACTAAAGCATAACATGATGGCTATGTTACCACACTGATGGAGGGATCTGCGAGGGGACCTGCACTCCTATGGAGTGGGAATAGCTGTCCTTTTAAGAAAGCCCCACCGGCTTTCCCAAAATTGTGAGCAGTTTCTTGCTAGAGGCTGGTGCTACAGGAGGAAACTGAGGGTCCTTCTCATGTTGAATGAAGCCCTCAGTTCCCCCTGGACTGGTCCTTAAAGATAAGAAGCAGCAGAATGGCTGTACTTATTACGGAGACTGCACCAAATGACACAGGATGGCAGTACGCTGCCTTTGTACAGCTCTGAGCTCACCAGAGGGCTGATCTTGCATCAATGTAATAAACACAAAGGCTAGGACACAACCCCTAATAAGGAGCCAGTTTTAGCAACTGCACAAGGCACTCTGCAAGCAACAGCACCAGGCCTTGCAACATGCTGCATTTAACCAGACAGCAGAAGACCTCAGCTGTAATAGTTAAGTACGGGAAAAGATACCTTCATCAGCCTATTCCATGCGTATTGCTCTGGGTCTGTCCTAGAAGAACTCTTAGCACCAAAGCAAGTCCTGTTGTTAAGGAGGGGGGAATAACATCTGGATGAAATGAAGAGCAAACCCTGCGTTGTCCAGGCAGATCTCTTGTAGGTTGGGTTCCTTCAGGCAGACTGTCAACCCAAATCCCAGGAAGTAGATCCTTGAAGTGAGTGGCTCATAAAGAGCTAAGGCAGTTTCTCTGGCTCACAGACCCAGTAACACAGAGTAGAACTGTTAGAAAGCCCTCATTTTTCCTGGTTCACACTGGTAATGCTATGGTTCCTAATGACATGACTCATGTTGTTCCTCAGCACACACAAAGCATCTCTCAAGCCAGCATGCATTTCATTTGTGCATAACAACAGGCTTAGCAGCGGATACTACATTTCCAGGGAGACTAAACCACACGGTTCCCTCCATGAAAGAGAATGCCAAGACATCAAACCAAATGGAGAACCTGGGTGTGGTGGGTTGACCCCTGCCAGCAGCCAAACACCTGCCCAGCCTTTTGGTCAGTCCTCTCTGGCACAGGATAGGGAGAAAATAGAAGGAAGGTGAGAAGACTCATGGATTGAGGTAATGACAGCTTCACAGGAAAAACAAAAGCTGCATGTGCAAGCAAAGCAAAAAGAGGAATTCAATCTCTACTTCCCATCAGCAAGCAGATACCCAGCCACTGCTTGGGAAGCAGGGCCTTAGTGTAATGGTTGCTTGGGAAGGCAAACACCGTAACTGCGAACATCCTTCCTTCCTCCTCCTTTCCCTGAACTTGTATTGCTGAGCATGACATCATATGGTATGGAATATCCCTTTGGTCAGTTCAGGTTGGCTGTCCCTGACTGAGCTGTGGTGTTCATGTTGCCCATATACAAAGAGCTCCTAGGCCATTCTAGGTTGCACGCCATCCACTGGGCAGTGAAATGGTTTTCCATCTATTCTCATATTCCGATTAATTTATGGGCACTCAGCTGGATTCATTGTTTCTCGAAATTCAGAAGGATGCAGTTGGTCCTTGAGGTCATACTTGCAGTCACGATGTTGTTAATTCATGCAGATCCCGTTTCTTCCACACAGAGAGTCAGCAGGAAAACATGCACACCCAGTGAGTTTTAAGCAGCTGGACTGAAAGACCATCATCTAGCCACCTCCTCTGTGTTTTGCCCTTTCGCAAATTGACTTGCTCTGCACCCTCTGCTCTGCTTAATTGATCCACTGTCCATCTCCAGCAAACAAATTGTTCTCCTGTCTCATTCATAGTATGCTTCAAGTAAAGTGTGCTTCTGCCTGAGCGAACGCCTTTCGGGGATACTTTAAATTATCACAGTGCATAAGGCTTTCCCTGAACTCTGCATTTTTACAGTGCTGGGTCTCCACAAGGGCCCCTGGAGCCACACTTAATGTATTTCAAGGGATGTAGATATTTAAACAACTTGGCTAGGAAAGCAAAGCTTACTTTAAACCAAGTTCTTTCCGTCCTCCCTTTTCCCCCAAAAACCAGCTGAGTTTTGCTTTTTCATCCTGAAAACAAAGAAGAAAACCAAACTCCAAAAAGTGCTTCTTGATCCAGCTCTGAGAACCCACCAAATCAAAGCACAATCCAGTTGAAACCGCGCAAGAGGTGTAAGGATTCAGGTCTTTGTGGGGTCTGAGGACCACCAGCCGTTGCAGTTGATTCAGCCTGGTCTTGTTGCTTGAGGAGCATCGCTGAGGAAATCAGTGAGTTTGAACCCCACAAAGCATGCTTTGAGCAAGTAGCCAGCATGCTCAGGAGATACGATCCACAACTGTGAAATCCCACTGCAATCTTCTAATTTACTCCAGACCTAATGATGGTACAGAAATACTGCTGAAGGAGCAGCCATCACTGCTGATAAATGGGGATGAGCTCAGATTTGAGCTTCTTTGCACGTTTCCCATGTATTTCCAGGACATAGACCAAAAGCAAGCAGAAAGTGCCCAAATGCCACGCAGTCTGCATTTCTTTAGTGATGCTAGACACCTCTGAACACCTTGTGTGCAAAGGAACTTAGCGAAACACAGGGAGACAAGGGGATTGGATTTTGCTTGTGTTCGCACAGATTTAGAAAGTGAACCAGCTCTGCCACATGTATTATTAGCTCAAGAAAGCCCTAAAATGCTGTCTATTTTTGCTGTCAATCCTGGTAAGAAGCATATCCCAAGAGAGGGAGCTCCCATGTTTGTGCAGGATGGTCTTGGGGAGCAAAGAACTCCTCAGTATCAGGAGGCATGGATCCAGCTGCTCCATTTTTGTCTTTCAATCTGCGTATCACGGAAAAAAAAAAAGCCCAAGACCAAGGTCCCACAGCCTCTTCCCAGGAGCTCCAAGATGGGCAGCAAGGCACAAATGCACACCCAGCAGCATGGAGCAGCGTGAAGGTCTTTCACCTTGATTGATGCTGGCAGCTTCTTGCCGCACGGTCTGCCTTGCTCAGAGCCAGTGAGAACAGATTTGGAACATGGACTTGGGCAGGATATTGCAAAAGCTGGGATCAGAGCTGCTTCCCAGCTGGAATCTAAAATAACTATGAGATTACCTCCACAGGGGTGCAGCCAGCGCATACAATGCTTGGCCTGTTCCTTTCCCAGCTTGCCACAGTCTTGCCTGGCATCCCTTCCACGTTTTTTCAAAGCCTCCTTCACTGCAGGAACTTTATTCCTGCTGAGGGGAAAGAGAGGTCTGAGCTTCCCCCCTGCCACCCTCCTCCTGCTCTCCCATGGGTGCTGTGTCCCATAGGGAGTGCTTTGCAGGCAGCCTCCGGAGGGCCCCTCTCCATGCCTGGCTGCCAGAGGCTGCCCAGTCCCTCTGCACCATCCGTACCCCACCATGCTCCTGGGAGTGCTCCTTTCCTGCCTGCACTGGGAAAAAGATCCCCAAGTCAACTGCTGGCAGGCATATGGACACCTTGAGAAAACAGCTCCAAAATTAACTGCAGGCAAATACTTGAAGGGCAGGATCAAATCTGTAAACCCCAGGATCAAACTCAAAACCCCTCCTTCTCCAGGGGCAGGAGAGGAGAAGCCTGATTCTGCAGAGGCTCCTATTCAGAGGTGAAGCTGACCTGGCAAAATGCAGCTGATCTCCCTTTGGGGATGAACTGAACCACATGGGATCACTGCAACTCAGAGGGCACCTCAGAAAAGTCCAGCCCAACATGTCTGTTACATTCAACAAATTAGCTCAAATAACTCTACCCACTGACCCCACAGGAAGGCAACAAGATCTGAGCAAAAGCAAGGATCTTCCAAAGACACTATGCACTGTGCAGGCCTCACCAGCAGCAGGGATGACAGGTTCGGTGTCACTTCTGTTCCTAGGGTTGATGTAGAGCTCAACCCACCTCTGAGCTCCCCCACTTCTTGTGCAGACGTTGCATTGCTTGTTTGCTAGATCCTCGACTGCTGGGTTCTGCTTTCTGCAAAGTAATTCCAGCTATTGATTTTGCAGAGGGCCAATGTGCAAATGGATTTTCTTCTCCCTCGAGAGCTGCAGTTCCCTTTCCCTTGTGTGGCCCACCATCAGCTTGGGCTGGGATTTTTAACACTGATGCTATTTCACTCTTAAGCCAAGGGTTTTTCTGGCATGAACTACACCGTGAAAAGGCAGCAAGCGCAGAGATGCAAACTGTTCTTGGACAAGCTCGCAAGAGCCATTTCCTCCCCCAGAGAGCCAAAACCACTAGAGATGGCTGGAACAGCTGGGGCTGGAGCCCAGCACCAATGCAGAGGACTGCGCAAGGTAGACATGACACTTGGTCCACCTGTTCAGTTTGGAAATTTTCTCATGTGTTTGAGGGTTTAGCAACCGCTGCTGACAGCTGGCAGGAAGAGGGGAATTAACGATATTTTGGGGGGTGTTTGTGGAATTCAAAGCACACATGGGACATCATGACACCAAACAGCCCTAGAACACCTCTGCTCAGTGGAAAGACATCTGGGAGACATATCAGCAACATAACAACAACAGTACATCTGTTAACAAAGGCAAGAGCTTCTCACAGTTGCAGAACAACACGCTGCCCACATGTCAGGAGAAGAGGCGAGGACAGCAATGCATGATTATAGCCAACAAACAGTGTTAAAGTAACCAGGCACAGGTGACTCCAACACCGGCAGATGCTAGATAGTTTAGCATAAAGCTAATTTTGTTCTGTCCTGAAACAACAAAGTCTCAGGAGAAGGGATCCAACAGACTTGACCTCAGTGACGCTGTGAAGGTACAAATCGGCAAAGTAATGCAGCCCCCCACTCCCCCCTAAGAAAAAGGGGTGACTCTGCAGAAGCCAAGGCCCGCATTCCTGGGGAACCGCCCCATCACAACCGCACATCAGCCAAGCAAAACCGATTGACAGTGCTTATCCATGAATCTATGCCAGAGAAGGATAGATGCTCCTCCTCTGCCTCCCCAGTCTACTAGTGCTGCGCTAGTGTCCAGCAAGACTGGCATAGGAGAGGCTGACTTCATCCTCTTGCCATCTTTGGTTCCAGATATGTCAGCAGCTCGGGTCCTTGCTGTCATGACCCAGACTGGGTACCTCAGGGGGTTGTAGTGGTTTCGCGATTCCCTTGGGCTAAATTAAGGTGAAACGACACCAGATGATCGATCAAACGTTTTATTTATGGTAGAAGCAACCTGAACTTGGAAAGCATAAAGGCAGAGGCGTGGATTCTAGTGAGACATTTACAAGAAGAAAAGGAAAGAGAGGAAAAGCGGGGGATCTCGATCACCACCCTGACCATGGCGGACGTGTCGCTCTTCCGGCGGTGGGTGCGCACGTGGCTCCTTGGAGTGGTGCCTTTTATAGTCTAGTCCCCGCCTCGCGACCACGCCAGCCACGCCCCTCGGGGAGTTACGTAACTCCTGCTCTCCTGCGCAGGCACCACCGTGGGGTGGTCGCGGGAGGGTCTTTTGGGTGGTCGTGAGCCCCTTCCTCAAATGAACTCTGTGTGACCTCTGGCCACATGTGGTACGTTGTCCTGCCGGGCCTATCAGAACACGGAGCTGCGCACCCTGCGGCCTGCCCTCTGCATCCCCTGCCTCCCACCTGCGGCCCACCGTTGCCGTGCAGACCACAGCCTGCTGTGCCACAATGTTTGAGGCAGACATTAACTCCTTCAGTCTGTCACGCTTGCCTGTTTCAGACACACCGTTGCTGGTCCCCAGGCACCTCTGGTGATTTAGATCACTCCCATGTAGGTGTTCTTCCTGCCCACCTAAAATCAAAGTCTCCTCAAACTTTGCAGAAGGTATATATATAAAACAAAAGCTAACATGCTCTGGGTTAAAAGAAACATTTCACTGGAGCTTAAACACAGTGCTGGGTTTTGACTGTAGCTTTCTAAAACCTGCCAAGAAAACCTGACAAGTAAGTTTCAGTATGAAATAATTAAACAAGGGAACTGAAAACATTTCCTACAGGAAGACTTCACATTAGCTTCAAGATTATTTTTTGTGACACACACATTTATCAAACAACATGAAAAGTTTCAGCCCATCCAAATCCAACTTCCCTAGGTCCAGGAAATAATAATGATGATGATGATGATGATAATAATAATAATAATAATACCACCATTATTCAAAAGTACCTCCTAGCTGTGAGCTGGTCATTCCTACCAGGATGTTGGCTGATGTACTGCATCATTCTTTATATTACCAGCCAGGCTTGGAAAGTCTTTGGACCTGTGAAAAGGATACACAAATATATTCCTTTGGGCAGATGACTGATATCTAATGCCCATCATACGTGAAACTCGTGGGCACAGAAGGTTGTGTACATGGCTGGCCACTCAACTCAGTATTGGTACAAAGCACTGAACATTCCAGATGTGCTGAAGTGCCTGCGTATTAGAATAGATTTATATTTCATGTAAGTTGTTTTTTTAATTATTTAAACCAAAGTGAAAGGTGTCTCAGCTGTTCCCCAGGAACACACTAGTTAACTTTACACCCACTGTCCCAGGTGTCCCAAGTCAGCATGCAGCACCAGTCCATGGCTCTCCTCTTGCCTGCTGCAGGAGCTCAGCATGGCTCTGACACTGAGCCGCAGCCAGCAAAGAGGACATGGGCCAGGCGTGGATGAACACCACCTCCCCACGTCCTCCTTCATCTCTATTTAATGCACGAACCATCAGAAAGTGTTCTGCTCTACTCCCCATGGCTCCAGCCCCCATGTATAATGGATGGTGCACGTAGGTGGTGTGGGCAAACACCAGGCTGAGCTTTTATAGAAATATTTACCTTGCTCTCTGCTGCCTTGGGGCCCTGGGAGACATCTGCTCCCAGCCTCTGTGATGCTGCCTGAGGACTGGTGGTTTCAGTCTCATGGATGCAGGCAGCATCAGACATTACTTCTCCCAGCTGGCTTGAGCCCACAGCCTCCTTTTGCTGCAGGCTGCGGCTTGCAGACCCCAGCCCTGGCCAGCATTTGCTGCAGCTTGGGAAAACAGTGGGCATGAGGGCAAAGGAGAAAGATGCAGAGAAAAAAAATAAAATAAAAAAAAAAAATCCCCTTTGCTCTCCTCCTCCCTTGCATGTATGTCATTAGAAGAGCTAAATCTGCGCTCTCCCGAGTTATAACCCTGCAGGGCATGAACAGAGCCCCGACACTCTCACCATTGCTCCCAGGTCAGCTGCATCCCCTGCTACGGGTGAGGGGACACCAGGGGCTGTTCCTTGAGAGGGCCCCGGGGGCTCACCCAGGCTCAGCCCCTCCTTGCTGCTGACCTCCATCTCCCCATCTGAGGAGGCTGCATCTCATCAGTGCCTGCGAGGCACCCAATTGGACCATAACTGGACTTAAATTTGGGCTGCTCAAACATTAACTTGACTAACAGTAAGTTGTCTTGTATCCACACGTAAGTCATGTATTTTTGGCTGCCCACAACCACATGGCAGAGTCAATGGCAGGCGCAGGGCATGGAGGCAGAGTAAAGTGCACAGAGGGTGCGGGACTAGGAGGGTTTAGGCAGAGCAGAGTGACGGGTGTAGGATTTTCACCTCCCCAGTACTGCCAGAGCAAGGCCACCCAAACACATCTTCCCCTGCTGCGAGGAGCCAGGAGGCACCACAGCTCTTCTTCCCCTTCCTCGGACAGAGCTGAGCCCAGAGCTACACACAAGCATCCTTGAATCTCTGCATCCTCTTTCCTCACACCTTCCTCGGGCTCACCCAGCTCTTCAGGGGTGAACGCATCCCACGAGACAGCACTCACCCCAGGCGTGCTAACAAGAGCACAACAGCACATCTGCCTGACCCCTCTTTTCTACTGCCACAGCTCAGTGCAGGCTGTGGATGCCTGGATACCTAATGGTGGCTGCTTCTTTGCTGCAGCTCACGCGCGAGGTTTTGCTCCAGCCAGGCTCCTTGGGCTGGCCCAGTGCATTGCAAGTCATTGCCATAAGGCCCAGGGGAGGACAAGCAGCAGCTGGTGTGAGGATGGGCATGAATTATGGATGTGCCAGCCTCCTTGGAGAGCAGAGGGAACCTGCTGCAGGGCACCTCCCACTGCAGAGATGATGGCTTTTGCTCCATAGACCTCACAGAAACACAGCACTGGGCAACTTGACGCTGTAGTCAAGTAAAGCACAGCGCCCTGGTGACAAAGCCGGGAGGAGTGCAGTCCTCCATAGGTCCCTTTGGCTGCTGGGAAGCTCTTGTGGCTGTGGAGACAAGTGGCAAGGAAGAGGAGAAACCAGTCAGGGTATTTGGCGATGGTATGATTGCTCACACATCCAGGGCCTAGCTCAAGGAGAAAGTTTGCTAGTGGTCAGGTTGTTCTCAGTGCCTGGGATTCAATGGACCGTTGGAAGTCAGTGACCTGCAGCCACAAGGATGCTGCGGTGCCTGTGCTGCAGTGCTTAGAGTGGCCATCCCTCCGTCCCCATCAGTGCGTGTGATGCCATCCTGTAGCCTGTTCCTTAGGAAGAGAAAGGGAGAAAAAGCAGAGCAGGGCACAGAAACTATGGAAGACCTAATTTTCCCAGCAGGTCTCCATCAAACTTGAGAAATGTTACAATACTGCCTTATTTTGTTATGGAAAAGCAGGTGCCACGTGGGGGTGGGAATGTTTTAAGATTTACTATTCAGAAAAACAAACCTGTGTTTTTTCTAATTTCCAGATTGAAAAAAACAATGCAGGGGAAAAGTATCAGCTAGTTTATCTTAAAAGACATTTTATATCATACAGACTTTTTTTTTTAATATATATACACACACATTTTCTATTTAGATATATCTCTATATAATTATATGTTTTTATATATACTGAGCTGCACAACTGATCTCAGAAAACTTTGCACTTTTACCCCAAACCTGAGCAAAGCTTACATTTCAAATTCCTGTATGAAAGAGAGCTTTCCCAGCCCAGCCAAGAGGAAGCTTCTGGTTCTGCATATTGCACATACCTTCTTAAATCAGGTGGTCATGCAGGATGAGCAAAAAGCTCTCACAGAAGTCTGTCGTAACCACATGCTCACCCTTTTCCATCAAATTTCTCAGTTAAATTGAAAATTGTTTCTGATAACTTTTTTAAAATTAAAAAAAACCCAAACCCCAAACCACCCAAATTTTATTCTGCATAAAGATCACACTGAATAATAAGAGCAACCTTTTCACTTTGGAGCAACTGACTGCCCTTCTGGAGAATTTGCCCTGGTCCATATAAACCCACCTGACCTGCTGGTCTCCAATTATCTCACATGATTCTTTCTAAATATCGGCAGAATATTTGCTTTTTCCCCATTCCTTTAAAATCATCAGATACTCAGATCACCAGATCAGAAATTCAGTTGATTCTTTTAATATTCCTGGGTACCAGCTCTCCAAACCTACTGAGATTTAAATATTTAGGTTGTCAGCTGCTTTTAACCTGCTTGGGTTTTTTTGAGAGACTGGGGTTCACCATCCCACCCTATCACCTCTCTCCACGTGCCTGTTAATTCCCAAAGGACAGAATGGCCGCATGAAGTCTTCTCTAGAGAGATGTCACAAACAACCTCCAGGCTGTCCCACAAGGCCTCTGAAATACTACATCACCAGAGTGTACAAATCCACAACCCACCTTGAAGACCAGGTAACATCACCCGCTGGAGCTGGCCAAAGATGCTCCTGCAATAAAAGGATGATGCTCATGAACCAGACAGGCAGTGGCTGTGCCCACTGCACAGTCCAGCCCTGCCCAGCCCACCAACCTCTCCAGCACTTTGGAAAGTGCCCCCCAGGTAGTTGTGGTGCTGCAGGCACGTCCATGGCAGGAGCTGGAAGACGGGTGGTGTGCACCTGGCATCCCAAAGGCTGTGAGTGCTTCTGGGGTGGGGTGGCTGCACTTCTGGCTGCCTGCCATCCCAACAATGGCTTCACCTTCAGTTCTTCCAGGCTATGCATCCTGCACGTGGCAGTCCCCAGTGTCAGAGGGGTCAACAATACAGAACCAAGAGCAATCGTACACAGAGGAAAGTTTCTTCTCCAGGGGCTGAACATCACCCAGCAGCAGCTCGGATCTCCCCAAGCAGAGGGCTTCTTACAGGCAGGGCTAGCAGGAGCCAGAGCCTAGTGCCCAAGCCAGACTGCACCCCAAACTCACATGGAAGCTCAGCTGCCCCTCCTCTAGTCCTTTAAACCTCAGCTGTTCACCGAAGGCAGTAGACAAAGGTCCCCAGGCTGGTCTCTCTCTACTGCATGACCTGAGTGCACTCACAGGAACAAGGAAAAACAGGTACAAGCTGAGAAAGCTCCTTTGTAGGAGCCTTTGAGGGGCTCTGCCTTCCTCTGGTGGGGGGGAAACACACAGAAGGCAATCTTTTAACCACATCAGCTGCACAGCTTGCAACTGCCTCCATCGTGCAGGGGTGAGCCCTGCCTGCCTCCCTCGCATGCAGCTGCTGTCCCGGGTCGCCAGCGGCAGGACCCAGGCTCCAACGCTGCAGCCAGCCAAACACTGACATGCTTGAGATGGGGAAGACACACAACCAGCAAGGGAGATGTCAGGGACTGAGGTCCAAAACCATTTATTGAAACAAAAAGGATAGAAAGTTCACACGAAACCAAAGCCGGACACACAGGAGGAGGGATGCTGCTTTGTCAGGTTTCTTAAAGGGTCACTGTATTTCTGATCTTTTGAACAGCCGCTTTGTCCTATTCCATAGGATGCTACTTTGGGAAGGTATGAGGGTTTCTTTCCTCCACTGGAGTGGCATAAAAATAAATCTGTCAACTCATATTATATACATATGTATGGGCTGTATTTATTTTCTGTGGGAAAATATCACTCTATTGGTAATTAAATTAAGTATCATACTTATTTTCTTTATCTTACTGAAAACTTTTTTTTTTTTTTACAGTAAATCTGAAATCATCTCCTTAGGTTAGGCAGCTCCACTACTTATCTGCAATCTTTTTAGGCACAGAAGCAAGGTATGGCTTATATGCCAGCCTGCTCCTGCTGTTTGAGAATGACCCTCGCTGCCTGTTCAGGTACTTCAGACCTCATCACCCAGGAGAAAAACTGCTTATCAGACAACCTGAGCACGTCATATACAGTACAGCAAAACCCAGGGTGTTCGCTACAGAAGGCCTAATCTGGATCCTAACAAATGGGAACACCTGGGACACAGGGAAACCTGGCAGTGGGGAAGGACCAGTGCAACACAAGAACACAAGTCAGGGCTCACTTTCTTTATAAAACAGGCAATATCTGTACAACATGGCCACAGCCACAGGTGCCTGGCTGGGATGGCAGGAAATTTAATACCAGAGGTGAAAACCTTTACTGTCTTTTTTTTTTTGGACACACAAGCCTTGCATCTGTGTTGGATCATGCATGTAATTGCAAAGCTTTGGTGAAGCTGGAGGACGTTAGCCATCAGAAACCCGCCTGTCCTTTGGGGCGAGAGCTGCCTTCCACACACACTGTCGGGGAATACTGAACCATGGGAACCAAGCAACAGCCATGGAAGCAGCCTGGGTTTCCAAAAGCCTGGCAAAACGCACCAAAAAATGCACTCTGTTAATGGCAGAACTGCAAAGACTGGTGCAATGGAGAGCTCGCTCCCTGGCTTCTTGGCAAAGTGCAGGATTTGCTGCACGAACGTCACACCTTCAACACAGCAGCCTGGTTGCTGATAGAGAGCAATCCTTTTTTTCTTTCCAGAGCCACAGTTAGTCTCCAAATGCCATTTAGAAGACAGCAGCAACCATAAAAAGCCCAAACATTTCAAAGTTTACTCCCAGTAAGATATGCAGGCAGGATGGGCAGACAGGCACCCCACCAGGAAAACAAGAGCAAGGAGGTCGGGTGGGTAGGATGGGAGATGGCAAGTAACAAATATGCTCTGAGATCCTCTGAGAGCCACACAACTCTTGGACACCATGAGATAAAGACAAGGCTGCACACGCTGGCTGATCCGCATCACAGCCCAGCTCACTCCCATGCCCTGGGGAAACCTGCCCTCCAGCCCTGCTGCCTGCTACTGCCCTCCCTAGGCCAGGGACACCTCCACAGGACCGGTACACAGAGCCTCGGCAGGGGCAGGATGGTGGGGAAATTGATAAAAAAATAATTAAAAAAAAAAAAAAAAAAAAAAAAAAAAAAAAAAAAAAAGGCAAGAAACCCCAGCCCAGCTAAAGCAACCAATATCAAAAGCATGGTCGGGGGAAGGTTTGTTATCTGCAACTTGAAGGCAGCTCCTTTCCCAGGGAATAGTCGTGCTTTATCCAGTCCGGTCTTTCTCTCCTAGAGACAGAAGTCGCTGCTGGAGGCGTGAGGGTGATCTGGCAGCGCTTCTGCCTGATGGGGCGACTTGCAGGGGGGAGCCGGGCTCCCCCCCAGCATCGGGCAGTCTCCAGGGAGTCCCATGGGAGTGCTGGGCAAAACACAGCTGCTTTCAGGCTAGGAGAAGAGAGAGAAAACAGAGCATTGAGGCATTTTGCAGCATTTTACTAGTACTGATTGGGCTGGTGCCCGGAGGAGGCTAGCAGGAGGGGAGCAGGTCTGCTCCTGCCCTACCACCCCTGGTGGTACAAGGGCTTAGCAGCGACCCCATACACATCCCCACACCTTCCCCCAGGTCTTCTCTAGCAAATGCCAACCTGTCACTTCATTGACAAGAGGCTGAAAGCACATAGAGGGCAAGTGCATCCAGCCTCCTGAGCTGGCACTAATTTTCACCTACTGACCTGCTAATTGACCTTGCAGAGCCTGACCAGGTATCACAGCCCTGCAGCTCACTCATGAAACCTATCACAGGCACCTGGACTGCATCTGAAGCAAGCACCTGGGTCTTGCACCCTTACTCCACTCCTCCTGGCAAGCCAAAAACACGCCAGCTACATGAGGTGTCCACCAAGCTCTAGAGATGTGTCGGGGCTGTTCTTCACTGGTCCTACAAACTCTCAAATCCCTAGGCAGGACCACAGTCAAGCTCTTCAACAGAGCTAGAAGGTGCCTGGTGTATTGAGTTGGAGGAGACGGAGAATGGGAGGATCTGAGGTGCAAGGTATGGCCTTCAGGAAGAAGCAGAAGATGCTTTGACAGCATCTGATGGCTCCAGAGGTTAACACAGAGATCCCTGTGAGACAGCAGGGCACCCTTCCAGTAGCAGAAGATGTCTGACAGCAAGGAACAAGCGGCCCTGGGGACAGTACTCACCAGGGCAGAGCTGGGTAAGCAGGGAGGCAGGACAGACCCACCCTAGACATCTAACCCTGCCTTGTGGTGCCACAGGCTGGGGAAGCGTCACTGCAGTGATGGGCTCCTCCAGGACCTAGACCAGCTCTCCATGCTATCAGCCCCAGCCCAGAAAGCTCATGGCCCTTGCAGACATGCATGGCATCTGCATCAGGGAGAGGGGCAAGGGGCCAGGCAGCTTTCTCTCCCTATGCCCTCTCCACGCAGCCCCAGTTTGGGCTGTTGGCCCCAATCCCAGGAGAGTCACTTGTAAGGACATCCCTGAAGGGCACCATGATGCTCGGATCCAATGCTGCAGACCTTGCTTTGTGATGCTGGAGGGCTAGCAGCAGCCAGATGGGCTCTCGATAGGGGTTGTGCACAGGCCAGGGGACACTTCCACAAGGGGAAGATCTGCTGTATCATCGTGTCTTTATCTCACACGTGCTTTGTACCACACTTCAAAGCTTATCAGTGCATGGCTGGAATTACTCCCTGTACAGAAATGGCAATTAAACAAACCATACAGAAATCAGACTCACAGACAGCCACCTTCTAAAGGGAAGAACCCACACTCTGCTCTCTTGCAACTCTCTTAAGTTGCAATTAAACAAACCATACAGAAATCAGACTCACAGACAGCCACCTTCTAAAGGGAAGAACCCACACTCTGCTCTCTTGCTCTTCAACTCTTGGTGCAAAGAAAAGCCCCTAAAGTCTTCCTTTCTGGCCATGTACCAGCTAAAGCATGGTAATTCCTGTCTACTGACCGGGCAGCACGTGCCTCCCTGCACTGAGACCCCCAGGAAATTCCAGCACAGAAAAAAACTGAGCACAAGAGTAGAGAGAAGCCCTTACCCTGTGCCTGCTCTCCTGGCTCAGTGCAGAGGCATATGTCCCATAGGAGTTCATGGGAGTCTCCAATGGGCTGCTGATGCTCCTGAAGCGCTCTGCAGACGAGCTTGGAAAAGGGTGCTGGGGCATGGAGGGAACAGGGCTCGGCTGCTTCTCGGGAATAAGCTGGTATGAGGAGAGGGGCAAAAACCCAGAGTACGGAGCCATCTCTTCCTGGGACTCCTCACTGCCTGCAGTTTCCATGCTGCCTAATCGGTTCAAGTTAAAGTGTACCACTGGCGTGCCAGGCCCTGGACTCAAGCATCCCTGGCGCTGGGAGATCAAGTCTTGGCTGATGCCATAAAAACCAGGCTGAGCTGGGGACCCCAGGAGTGGGCAAACATAGTCCTGCCACGGGCTGGGGCTGCTGCTGGGAAGGAGGTGTGGAGCGGAGTCAGGGCTGTGGCCGCACAACCCGTCCATCAGCAAGTGATGGTGTTTCAGCTGGCTGGGTGGTCCCATACCGCCCTGGAACTGGCTGGGCAGGGATAAGGACCGGCAAGCATCCTCTTGGGTGGGATGCATGACCGGGAAGTCACCCTCCAGCTGCTGAGCCCTGGGTGGCTCCTGCGGGCAGGGGGCTCTCTGGGGTGAGCCGGGCGCCTTGTCCCATGGGGTGCCCCGTGCCAGCTGGAGGAAGCAGAGCAGACCCTCCTCCCCAGCTGGCCTCCACTGCAAGCTATCAGATGGCTCTTCCTCCTCCTCAGCTGGCTCTGGCAGCAGCACGGGTGGCTGCCCTGGCATGGCATGGAGGGGCTGTTCCCACAGTGGAGCAGGGGGCTGGCCTGGGGGAATGCTGGGCTGCACCACGTGCTGGGGCAGGCACTGCGAGTCCTCATCCTCCATGTGGGCCTGGTACGTAGTGGTGCCTCCACATGGGCTCAGGGACATGCCTGGCAGGGGACAGACCTGTTGTCCTCCTTCGTGCTTGTTCACCAGAGTGGTGTGGATGTAGGAGAGAATCTTGTTGCTGGCGAGGCAGTCATTCAGGGACGGGGTGCGGTCAGAGTCCATATTGACCATCACCATTTTCTCATCCAGCAGCAGGAGCTCCAGGTCTTCAGCATTCAACCCCAGGTCTTCCAGTGCACTGAACAGCTCATTGTTGGAACAGCTCTCATCACTCTTAATTGAGAGCGAGTCCAGGGTGGCCAAGAGAGGGTCCTCCTGCTGCAAATCCACCAGCTCCTCTTTGAGACTGTCGCTGCTTGAAGAACCTGGAGCAGCACCCATACTCCAGGCATCTCCTGCATCCAGCAAGGACACATCCTCAAGGTGGTCCGTGAAACTGCTGCTGAAGGAGTGGTTAGGTGCGGGAGCTGGATGGGAGATGTACACTGCCTTGTTCTGTCGCATCATGGCACCCAGCAGAGAACTGGGGTCAACGCCATCCTTCTGGGAGCACCCTTCATGGCTGTGGGAGGTCTTCTTGGACTTGCTGGTTTTCCCTTTGTTCTGGAAAGGGTCAGGGAAGCCTGGGAGAGGGTAAGCACTTTGGTATAAGAGCGCCTCTCCTGTAGCAAAGGTAAAGGGAAGATGCATGGATCGTTTCCGAAGGTGCTCTCCTCCTTCTTCATCTCTGCAGGGCAGGAAGAGGAGACTGGGGCTTGTATATGCACAAACACACGCCGCAAACTGCTTCTGCAACGGATAACTGATTCCTGCAAGCCAAAGCCCCTTTGCTATGACCAGCATCCATGTACCGAGCAGAACCACACACATATCATAGAATCATAGAATCATTAAGGTTGGAAAAGACCTCTAAGATCATCGAGTCCAACCGTCAACCAAACACCACCATGTCCACTAAACCATGTCCCGAAGTGCCTCATCTACATGTCTTTTAAATACTTCCAGGGATGGTGACTCAACCACTTCCCTGGGCGACCTGTTCCAATGTTTAACCACTCTTTCAGTAAAGAAATTTTTCCTCATGTCCAATCTAAACCTCCCCTGGCGCAACTTGAGGCCATTTCCTCTCGTCCTAGTTATATACATAAATATATACATTTATGTATGCATTTACAAATACACACACATACATATTTTATATATACACGCACATAAAAACACACATCTGTAGCATAACCAAGAGGATACTTAAGATGCAAAGGGTAACAGAGCTCTGCCAGACAGAAGCCACACCTTTGCCCTGATCATCTATGCTGCAGCCACCCCGTAGGACAGGGATGTTGGGCTACTGCCATACAGCAGCCACATTTGAGGTCCTTGCTGTTCCTGCACCCAGCTGTTCCTACAGCTGCTGGAGAGCAGCCACCAGTCTCCCCAGGCTAAGTCTGCACTGGTGCCCAGGACACCGGGGCAGGGATGTGAGGTGCAGGGCACTGCTCAGTGCTCTCCTGTACTTGTGGGGTGGCCTTGCAGAGGGGGATGTGGCTGAACAGCATCAAAGCACACTATCCTATGGCTGCTGCTTTAAAAGGCACAAGAAGCAATGACAAATCGAACGTCCTGCCCTGCTTGGGGCATCCTAGAGCCCACACTGATGGAAAAAGCCAGCCTGTCCCCATCCCAGCCTGGGCTGACCCAGA
Organism: Aptenodytes forsteri; assembly: GCF_000699145.1. NCBI lineage: Eukaryota > Metazoa > Chordata > Aves > Sphenisciformes > Spheniscidae > Aptenodytes > Aptenodytes forsteri. The sequence goes on along the minus strand of NW_008794170.1, from coordinate 1,079,948 downwards.
TGGCACTTACACGAGGGGTCTCTGCGTGACAATGATGTACTCGGGCTTGCCATTCTTGTAGACGAGCCGTGCGTTGGCCTGCACCCACTTCCAGCGGTTCTCCTTTGTCAGCAGGCGGAAGACCGTCAGGCCACTCTCGCCTGTCTTCATCACTGCCAGGAGGAAGCACATGTGCCGAGGGCTGTCAGCACGTCACCAGAGGCAGGGCTGCCTCCGGCGACGCTGCCATTTCCAGCCAGGATAAGCAGGTGGGGTCACAGCAGTAGCATGGCTGGCACATGCAGGGGACACCATCCCAGCTAAATACTCTTCACTACACACCACCCCAAGCTCCCTGCAGTGACAAGAGCATCACAGCAAGGCATAAAGCAAAGCATCCTATGGAGAAAGAGCTGCCGGGCTTGACATGGCAGCCAGTGGAGCTGCCCATAGCCTAGCCCACTCATCAGCCTCAGAGGTGGGCATGAGGGACCAGGGAAGGGACTCTTACTCCTGACGTGGTTCTCGGCACAGTACAGCATGTCGGCAGCATGGACAAACTGGTAGCCGGTGCCACGCATCCGCAGCTCTGCCTCGGTGTAGCCCAAAACAATCTTCCCCCTGTGGGAGACCGAGAATGCACCCAGCTCAGAGGCAGAGCCGCGGTGGGACATCACCCAGGCAGGGTATGGACTGACACGCTGGAAGCCTGCAGCATTGCCCCTCAAATCAGCTGTGCTGCTTACTTGGCATCGCACGCCAAGGGGGTGAAGTCCAGCTTGTGCTTCGTCCTGAAGATCATGTTCTTGGTTCGGATCTGCAGGATGGACGGGGACTGCAAGGGAGTGGAGATAGCGAAGAGGGCAAGCTGGGGTGGCAGTGCAGACCCGTCTTCAGACCTTTTGTTCTGCCCATGAAGGAATTTCAGCCTGCCTTGAAGGTTTAAAGCCTGGGAAGAGAAGAAAAGTTCAGTGTCACACAGTAAACTGGGTGGAGAGAGAAGAGAGGGAGGACATCTGCACAGAAAGCAAGCCATCTTGCTGCAGAGTTGATGCAAATAATCCCTTGCAACTTGTCCCTTGCGATTCCAGTGCTCCCTTCTAAAATAAGATGGAGGATCAAAGTAATGCTATGCTGAGCTCCCTGCAGCAGCAGCTCACTGCCTTCTCCCCCTGCAGCCACTCACTGCCAGCCCGGGGTTTGGATGCACAGCAGCTGCAGGACCGAGCACATGCTGCAGTTGCATCAGGGCATTGCGCAATGCACGGGCTGCTTTGCATTTTAACTGAGCTATATCACAGCCCCATCAGGGATCATAGCGTTGCTTCTGAACAACAGACAACCAGGACTTTTTCTTCATATTGAGTTTCCAAACGGAAGCAGGATGAGAGAAAGAGAAACAGCATTGTTACACCTGTGGTTATGAAGGTGTTATGAAGGAACCCCATTAACTTGCAGCAGAGGGGAGGAGGGATGAACACCGCCTACTTGGTCGTAAGAGACGCCTTTAACACAAAAACCTGGCAAAATGTGTGGAGGAAAAGCACTTTTGTTCAAGATTCAGCATCTCTGATAAGAGAGAAACAAAACCCACACAGAGAGGTTGTAGGTACAGAACAAACATACGAAAAACAGCAGAAATATCTCCTTGTTGAGACAGGCAGGTGCCACATGCCATGTTGAGACATGGCAGAAAGGAGCGCTGGGTCTTTCAAGGCCAACTTTTATTCTACAGCAGTGGCACGGACCCCTCAGGGTAAGCCTGCGCCCCTCCTGCTGTGGAGGTCGCAGCATGGGTCTGTACTCACCAGGAAGCCGGAGGAATTATCCAAGAGGCAGCGAAAGCGGCACACAAAGCTCCTTTCCAGAAAGGAAGAGTTTTCTGGGGGCAGCTGATCTGGCTTGTAGGCAGCAGCAGAAGAGCCGAGGCTCTTCCCCCCTGTAGGAGAGAGGGATTGGGAAAGGAGCAAGCAAGGATGCCCAGCGAGGGTTGGAGGCCCCAAGAAAGGGCTGGAGGTCCCCAGCATCGGGGACTGCAGCAGTTTGCAGAGCACAGCAACAGAAACTCAACTCAGGGAAAGCCACAATGTTTGGATGAAGCCATGGCTTGAGCCACAAGGATGCAAGCCCCATGCAAGTGATGGCAAGGAGCTGGGCTCCTCAGTTTACATGGGGAGCTACATATCTCATGCCAACCAGGATGCCTGGCTCCCAGCCTGCATTTACCTTCTGCAGAAGGTGCACCCTCAGGAGCGTGGGGTGGGTTGAGTGCCCAGTGGAGGTTGCGCCTGAATTCCTGCTGGTCCTCGGTGTGGATCAGCTCAAAGACACTCTGGTGCATGACATCTGTCTAGAGGAAAAAGGCAACGCGTGAGCTCTGTGGCCTGCCCCCAGACACCAGTTTTCACGTCCCACCTGGAAACAGCCTGTCACAGCCCCAATTGGCCATATCTCACCCAATTTCCCTGGTGCTCAACTAGGTCCCTGGCTGAATGAGGTTTGACACCTTCCACCAGAGCTGATGCTAGTGGGAACAGACAGCACATCTGGCTCTAAGGACCCCTTGCCCATGTTGAGCCAGACCTCCCCCCCACCCAAAGAGCCACTAGCATCAGCAATACAGCTCCCCTCTGACAAGCTCATCCCTGTAACATGGTGTCCTTCAAAATCCTAGTGCTGACTTATAGGATGAGATGAAAACATGGGTTTGGAACAAAACAGCAGCAAAGCCACCCCAGCCCTACACTGTTACTGAGAGAACAAGGCACCTGCTCTGGGACTTGCTCCCTCTGCCCAGGTGGACAGTCCACATCTACCCCAGATGTCAGGAAAAGCCAGCTGTGTGGGAGCAACACCAAACCACAGTAACTAAAGGACTGTAGGTAAGTCCCACCTCCCTGTAAATCTGACCTAGTGCCTTCCAGGTTACCTGAGTGCTCAGATAACCACAAAGCATTGGAGCCTTATGGGATTTGCCAGGGGTCACCCAGAGGAGTGGGTGCCCAAAGGCACACTGGGCAGACAACCCCAGACATCTCACCATGGCATTACACAACGGGGACATGAACCTCATAGCCTGTCAACATGGCTGGTGGAAAGCATCTGTGGGCTAGCGAAGTTGCTTTGACACCTCCCCACGACCATGTCTGGCAACATGGGGTCCAAATTCACAAGACCAAGGAAAAGCCCCATGCAATCCCCCGAGACCCTGTGATCCCTGCAGAGCTTCCTCCTCGCAGGGAACTTGCAGCTATTCTCCACCATCAAGGAAAAATCCACTCTGCAAACCCACCACAGCGAGTCAGAGGTGTCCCACCAACCTGATGAAATCCCAGGTAGTCCTGAATCGTATGTGAGGAGTAAAATATCAGTCCTTCTGACGTCACCACCAGCACGAAGCCATTGAGCGCCTAGGGGAGAGAGGAGATCAGCAGGTACATGCCACACTCACATCACCTTTTTCTAACTGGATGGTGAGTTTCACTCTGCTCAGACACTGGTCACCCAAGTCCTGGCTGGTCCCAGCTAGCAGGCAGCTGATCCACTGCCCTACCAAGAAGAAGGTGTAGGGCAGGAGACGAAGCATGGGAAGCCCTGGAAGGAAAGAAAGCCCTTCCCAATGGCATCTCAGTGCCATAACACTGGGTACTGCCCTGGCTCTCACCAAATCCTCCGATGCACTGTTCAAGCAGCTTCTTCATTTCATACCCTTCTTGCAGGATGGGAACAGCACCAGAGACCTCAATCATTGCAATTGCCTTTATGCACGTACCTTGCCGCGGTGCCAGAGCACATGCACCTAAACCACAGGTTTTCACAGACCTGATGAGTCTGCTTTACCTAGCAGAGGTCAAAGCCTGCAGTTCATTCCCAGATTTTCCTCCTCTCTGCCTTGTTTGAGTAAACTCCACCAGCTGAAGGCTGGCCAGAGAAAAATGGGGATACACTCTTCTGTACAGCTGCCTGAGCATATCCTAATCCAAACTGATGGAAAACTTTGCTTCCATCCCGGGAGCGTTTGCTCAGACTCAGTTTTGGACATTTATACTCATCCTATGCAAATAAAAATCTCAGAATGGTTTGCAGAACGAAACCGAACACCATCAGGAACTGGTCTATTCCGGTATTCTGGCAGAAACAAGCCTTTCTGACAACCTTGAATCAAAACAGCATTTCATGTCAGCTGCATTTAATGTTGACTTGCATCTACCTGGGTGGCTCCGTTCATGTAGTTCCCATCCTCCCCATAGTCCGAGAGGGTCTTGGCAGCCGCGCACGGCTTAGGACAGTGTGAGGCTGGAAAAGCCGGGGGATGTTCAGTGGAGAGCAAACCCACCGCAGATTACTGCATGCTGCCAGCATTGGCTGGGCATTCCCTACTGCTGCTTGGCCCACATGGATGGGGATACTCCTGCTGGTTTGGGAGAAACCTGCCCAGCTCCTGGCGTCATTTGCATCCCTCCTGTCCTCCCCAGGTGCCAGAGGAGAGGCCCGGAGAGGGACTGTGGTGTGCCTGCCTGGGCTGGCCATGGGCAAGGAACAAGGCCTAGAAAGGTGTTGTCTCCACCATCCACTCCCTCCCTCCTGCATCGCTCACCCTGTAGTCGAGGTGGCCAACCCAACGCTGCAAAGAGCCTTAACCCGTGAAAACAGAAAAGGTGAAAGCTAAAGCATAAGAGTTTGGTCTTTGAAACCTTAGCGAAAACATCTCATTTCTGAAAAGCCATTTTCTTCCAAAGCAGGAGAGAGGACAGACTGAGTCTGGTCCCTGGACTTGGGGGAAAACCACAGAATTGCTGGTTGACCTCAGAGTACCTTTTCCTTTCGACAAATAAATGGTTCACCCCAAACTCACACCCGGTGACAACCTGCTGCAAGGCATTCATCCAACCTGCACAGCACCGTCCTTCCAAAGCACCACATGGCAGCGAAAGGGCCAAGCATCAGTGTTTATTGGGGGAAAGTGATGTCTGCAGCCATCCGCGCCTGGGATGCACACATTAGCCACAAGATGCTCTCAGCCACGCTCCTCTTCCTCTGGAGCGCTCTCTCTGTGTGGTGTACAGATTTACACAATGCAAACACCCCGTCCTGGAGCATGTGATCATTCGTGCATGCCCTCCACCCAAACAGGCTGAACACCATGCTCTGTTTTCACAAAATAAATACTCAAGCTCCTTTGCCCATGCAGGCTCGAAGCACTAAGCCCACCCCACAGAAAATAGCAAAAGCAGCCATCAATCCAAAGTTTCCAATGCATTTTTAATGCTACACAACTTACATATTTTACAGTTTGCTGGCCTTTCCATCCTCTCCTTGAGCTTCAGGACCGCAAAGTCAACATCCAAGGGAGCACTGCATTCCCAGGCAGGAATAGGCTGAGCTGACTGGAGCCTCTGTCTTCCTCAAGAGGAGCTCATCAGCTTAACAAATTTGGGAAGTAATTTGGGTGTTTTCTCCAAGCCAGCAGCCCCAGGGCTGGCAGGACAGGACACGGGAGAAGGGACCAGGGTGCTGGCTGATGGTGTCCTTTGCACCTAGAAATCCATGAAGATTAGAAGGTGCAGAGGATCTTCCCTACCAGTTTGGGAGTGCAGCTGCTGTCCCAGGAACCCTGGCTTTTCACCCCTGCTCTCTGGCACCAGGCAGGAGCTGGTACGCAGAACAGCATTGCTAACACGGGCACCATCAGGATCCAGGGGAGCACCCCAAAGCACTCCTAAGCATTGCAGACACTGCACCAGCCTTTGCCAACCATGGTGGTGCAGAGCCCAGTGCTTTGAAGACCATGTCATCATTTTGCCAGGGCTGGGAGCAGGCCCACAGGAGTCTTCCCTTGACCCTGAGTGGTAGGCATTGCTCTGTGACTCAGTTTCCCCAGCTCTGAAATGATCCCGATAGACTTCCAGTAAACACCTTTAAGCCCATGGTGCTGCCTAAGAGCAAAGGCCATGAAAACCCATTTTAGCTCCCCAGAAGCTGAACAGCTTTCACAGCCGTGACAGCACCACCCGGCCACCCCTCCCTAAGGGCAACAGGTCCCTGTGGGGACACTCCTGCCAGCTCGAAGCAGGAGCCCTCTAGAAGGCAGGAGTCCTCCTGCAGCGTGGACCCCAGAAGCCCTATGGCTGTCCAGAGCCAAAACCATCCTGTACCACTAACCTGGCTGCAGGCAGGGAAGCCACAGTAGCCAGCTCTGGCCTGCTTCCCCCACTTCATAATGTACAGACATCAGGATTAATTAGGGTCTAGCATGTAGTCTCAGCCAAGTCCAGCTATTGTTGCTGCCAACTCCTGTTTCATTGTCCAGGTCTGCATTTCTCCCCCCGACTCCTTCCCTTTATTCTGGGCACAAACACTCTCTCTGTTTACTGGGGTTGACCTCAGAGTGTGGGAATCTGCTGCAGAGGTTAATTAGTGTTGCCAAATGCACTTTAACCCTTTGAGCAGCTTCAGAGGCATCACTTTGCCATGGCAGCAGCAAGCAACATCTTGCAGCACTGTCCTTTCCTAACTGCACCGATCAGCAGGCTGATTTAATACCCTGCAACCAGCGACATGTACCTGCATCGCTGTGCACCTGGGCAGAGGTGGTCCACCCAGTTCTCAGCCTTGCTAAGGCCTTGGCCCCTTTAGAGGGATTTTCATGCTTAAACCTAGTTTAAGATACCTTCCTCTGCTGAGATTGCTGCTGGTGAGAGTCTTGGTGGAAAAGGACAGGCCAAAAAAGTAAGGCTGGGAAATTAGAGGAGGGGAAGCGAAGAGTCAGAGTGGACCAAGAGATGAGACAAAGGAGGTTAGGACGTCGAAGGTGACAGACCAGGTGGAAGTAGTTTTTTAAACACATAGGAGCACTTCCTTGTGGCACGGAGGCAGGTTCTGAGCCCCTGCTGTGTCCAGCATCACACAGACGGGCCCCTGGAAGAGCCAAACATAAACCCAGAGCTTTTAACACCCAGCTTGGTACCTCTACAAGGATGGCATCAAGTTGATGAGCAGGACATCAATCCCTGGCAAGCCCTGCTGAGCATGGTTTTGTTATATCCACAGCGGAAAACCCTCAGTTTTTTGTTTATTAACCACCTTGGCTTTAGCATTTCTCTCACTAGACACTGAGATCCTGGCTCCCCAGCTCTCAAGCAGGACAGTAATTATACTTACTGCTAAGAGCTGAGCAAGCTTTTGGAAAGGAGCTGGGGCTGACCAGCATGCTCACCCCACTCTGGATGATAGCCAGGCAGGGGACAGTGCTGCAGCTCGTGCTCGGGTGCCAGGCAGGGAAGGAAGAGGAGACCCATGTCCTCGCAGGACCTCACGTTGCCAGAGCCTGAACTCTTCCTATTCACCATGTGCGGTTTGGAGACAGGAGGTCATCTCCTGGTGTCTCTGAATAAACCATGGAATCAGCAGGCTCAGCCCAGCCATGCTGCAGCATCACCAGTGTTGCCTCCAGCGTCACCAAAGGAGCCAACTATATGCCTCTCGCAGAGCTCCCAGGATACATCCACGTACCCTGTGTATACGGGCTAAGCATATGGCCCATCAGCACCTATCTATGTACTCGGTGTCATGTATCACTACCTGAAAACCAGGGAAGACTTCCATGACATTTTCTTCCCTGCTTTCACCAGTGTTTGGACAACATCCCCGAGTCGGCACCAGTGTGCCCATGTTGAAAACCACACTCAAAACATCTTTCTCTGCTTGGCTCCTGTGTCACATCTATGGCCCATTTACACAAAAGGGCAGAGAAGCAGAAGAGCTGAATCTCCGTGGTCAGAAGTTTAGCACTGCTTCCACCGAGATGAAGGGGGTTCTGACATCCAAATGATTTACAGGTGGCAATTTTCTCCAGGAAGGATGGGAAAAGGAGAGGAGAAGCAACACAGTTTCTGCCCCAGGGACCTGAAGAGGTCTTGAACCTCTGCTCAGTCAGAAGCACTATGAGCTACACCACGTGAAATCACTGCTTCACCAAAACATCCTGCAATTGATAACAGAACAGCCTGCTCTTTGGGCAAAATTCAAAGGAGCTGGAAAGGGGACAAGAAGAAAATCCCTTGAAGGCATCTGCCAGGGAGAGATGGCCAGCGAGGAGCACTAACCTGTAGGAGCAGTTCACCCTCCGGTACCGCTGCTGAGCCCAGAGCTGGTCCGTTGCTGCAGTCTCCATCCCTCACTGCTTCTTTGGCACCATGATTCTTTAGAGCAACTGCACGAAACAAAGGGAAGCGACTTCAGTGCTGCAGTAACACATACAAGTTACCATCACGAACGTCCAAAATGTGGACCTCGCTGCAAAGCTGGGCAATGCACTGCCAGGAGAAGCTGTAATGTACTGCCAGCCTTTTACTTCACCCCTCAAAAGAGCTGATTTTAACAGAACTTTTTTCACCCACCCAATACCCTCAACTTTTTTTTTTTTCCTTTTTTTTTTCTCCCAGACCTTTAACAACCAATATTTTCAACTTCCTTTTTTCTGCCCCTAAACCTTTAACAACCTACAAGTAAAGAGCAGTTAAAGTCAGGGATCAGACAGGCATCAGCAGAATAACTACAAGGTCCTGCGTTTATCAGCAATTACCTGCAACCAGTAGCACAAAAGGACATAGGACACATTTAGTGAGCTCACCAGCTGGAAATCTCTCTTATCATTTAGCAATAGCAACCATGGAGGTCTCCAGTCCTGATGTGGACACAGGGTCAATGCCTCACACCACTCCTTGCAAACAGCAAGAGCCAGCCCTTGGTGCCACACCATGCACACCCCACTGGCTCTTGGGGCATGGCAGCAGCTCTGCTCTTGCTGGGGGAGTCACTGCACCCAGCATTTCTTTGCGATGCTGAACCAGAACGGATCAGCTCATGCATGCCCTGACTCTGCGAAGGACAGCTGACCAACAGCAGTGAAAACCTGCCCTATGTGAAAGGCATTGCAGCAAACCCCACTCTCTTCCAGGGTGAGGAACATGCCATTTTGAAGGGTACAATCTGGATAGTCCGGTCGACGATGTCTCATTACAGTTCAGCAACATAGTGGGTTTATTCAATCAAATTAAGGCAAGCCACAGCTCACAGTGGGAGAAAAACAACACGGAAAAACACACACATGGATACAAGTGGAGACACCCGAGATTGCAGGCAACCTAATATCGATCAATGGACAACATATACAGATGAGGAAATCTGTCACACAGTTTAACTAAAAGACGTGCCTGTAAATTTTGTACTGTGTTCCTCAACAGAACAAATCCCAGGGATATTTTCGGGTGGGTAATATTTAAAGAGTAAGATGACAACAAGACTGTGCATGGCAGGCCTGTCCAGGAGACAGCGGAGAACGCAGCAAAGCCAGGAAGCTTCTTATAAGCACTGCAAGGACAGAAGGCGGCATTTGGCTGCTGATAAACCAGCTGCTCCCACCAGTACTTGGGAGGAAAGGTGTGAGGCACCACCAGCAGCTACCACTGCAGCCTGCCCTTGCTCCTGCTCAGAGAGAGCAAAAGCTCTTTTGAATTTTCTTTTCCCAGCTCCTGTGCTACATGTGCCAAGGAGCTGCCATGCTCAGATGTGACGGGAGCATCAAGTGGACCCTGGAAGTAATTTAACACCCCATAAAGCTGTCAACAGGAGCAAAGCCACAAGCCAAGACAGAGCAGCAAGTCAGAAGGCACAAGGCACCAGCATGTAAACGAAACCAGGCTGTGTAATGCTCACCTTGTACTTTGCCAAAGCAGCTGCTGAAACTCAGCTCCTCCATCCATGTGGAGCAGATCCTGAAGGACCCCAGCACTTGCGTGCAGAAGCTTGTGGGTGAGCAGCTTCCCAGCCACTGCAAAAGGTGGATGCTCCAGGTGCATCTCTGAGCCTTCCAGGACCACAAGGTCCAAAGCTGAACCCAGCAGTGCCCGTGTTCACAGGGCAGCCACGAGTGGAGTAGCTGGTTCGGTCTCCAAAGTAGAGTCCCCCCATCTGTCAGCATCTCTCTGCTGGGATAGGCAAGCATGTAGCAAAGGCATGCCTTCCCCTGCAGACCTGCTCTCTTCCACTGCCAGGGCTCACCTTCCATCCCAAAGTCCTCCACATCCTCCGTGGGCATTTGCCAAGCACTGGCTAATAGGCAGGTGGGAGCAAGGAAGGATGCTGTGGTCTGCAGAGCCTCACTGGTATGCACGTGAGGCTTTGGGGACAAAATGCACTTCCACCAGACACAGGACCATCCCAAAGATCGACTCTGCTCCATAACCAAATGCAGAGTATGTCCTGGTTCTAATACTGCTTTTAATCAAAAGAAAAAAACTGATATGGCAGCAAAACCCCTGCTTCTGGGAGGTCTGGGAAATTCCCCTCGGAATTGCTCAGCCCGCACAGATTATTTCAGGAGCTATTTGAACACTGAGGGGCCAACAGCCTGGGATTAAGTTTACAGCACATGTTTGTGCAACAGTGGGTTGGTCCCAAGCGTGCTGGGTCAGTCCCAAGCATGCTGGGTCAGACATGCACATGCTGCCACATCCTGACTGCTCCCCCACCCTGAATGCCATCCCTCTGCGAGCGCTGCTGCCCAGGGACTGCCCAGGGTCCCCTGCCTGTGTCGGAGCCTGACAAGCCTGCACAAAGTCCTGGGCACAGGCAGGCCATCAGGCAGAGGACCATGCAAGCACGGCAGCCACATCGCCCAGGCAGGGTCCTGTGGTGTGCATGGAGCAGGTTTCTGACAGCGCCCTTCCAGCAACTCACTTTTCTGATCCCTGGGAGCAAAACATAGGAGCTATGAATTATTAAAGGTCTTCAGTCCTCCTCTGCTAGCTCCCAGACTGCTGCACTGGAGGTGCAAGATAAAAATAAACCTGGATGATAGAAGAGCGGCTGAAGGGTGCTGCCCTCTACTCAGAGGTCTGATTTAATGGTTTGATATTTCCCCACAAAAGGAAAACTTGATCACAACCGCTGCCTAAAAATAGACTTTGCTATCAGCATGTGGGCTGCTCCTAAGCAGTGGGGCCAGAGGAAACACAAGTTAAAATCAGAGGATGGCCCACTGTCTTCCATGCAGATGCCTGCCACCAAACCCAGCCTGCTCCTGCAAACAGGATCAAACCACCAGGACCAAAGGGCTGCTCTCATATAAACCAGAATCCCCGTGGGGGTTTTCCCATGACCTTCACCAAACAGCACGTTTTCCATCAAGCCACCCAAGGAACCCCAAAGATGACCCGCTCTTGGCTGCAGACATCTCAGGCTGGCCTCCTGCCTGGTGTCCCCTGGCTTTGTCTCTCCATAAACAGCCCCGCGCAGCCCCTCGGGTCAGCAATTCAGCAGAACTGTCACAGCACATCAGCCTGATGGAGTGGAGACGAGCCGGAGAGCCACCGCGGCATCCCCCCGTCCTGCCCGGCTACCCCAGCGAAAGGCAAGGCAGGAGCGGGGCGAGCTCAGCACCGGGGGAAAGGTGGCCTTCCCAACACAGCACTTGCCTTCACATTGGGCAGGGAGACAAGGTATAGTCTTCACTCTCACTGTGTAATTGGGGACAGGCATTTGCGGGGGGTGGGGGGGTGGG
>NW_008794170.1:1066658-1068094 GCF_000699145.1 Aptenodytes forsteri | reverse complement strand
GAGGGGAAGTAGAGAAGTGGCTTTTCCTGGGCTCCCTCACTCCAGCCACCAGCATCACCTTTGCCGCTGGCAGCTGTGGAAGGAGGAAGGTGAGGAGAGAGAGGTTGGTCACCTGAAAACAGCAAGGCTTGCACACAAAGAAAGAAAAAAATATCTTCTGCCAGGACCTGCAGGCTATTTTGCCACAAAAAGGCTTTTAGCAGAGAGGAAGAAAATCTCTCCCCACTTGGCCCCATCTCTGAGGATGCCTGCATCTACCTCCCCACAGGAGGAGGATGCTTTCTGCACCATGGTGGTCCTCACACACAGGTGCCCATGTTGCTCACCAGGTCTCTGTTGCCTGGCCCTGTGCTGTCACCCCCCAGGAGCAGGAGGTCTGCGGGGCCAACGGGGGTGGGTTTCCTCCCTCTATCTCCAGGATGGTGCTTCCCCCAGCACCCAGCCTGGGAAGCTGTTTCATGTGATGCTGAAGGGACACCTCACCGCCTACCAGGTTTGCCAGTGAACTCCTGAACCTGCCAGGGCTTTGCAGACCTGAGAAATCTCTGCACCAACAAGTGGGTATTAACATTTTTGAGAGGTTATCTCCCAGCCCCCTTCCCTCCACATGGCAAAACCTCCAAGTGGGAATAGGGTTCCTCATCGGCCACTGACTGCAAAGGTGGAAAATGAGATGACTCGGTCCCAAATCCACTCCAGGTGTTGATGCAGGAGAAGTAGTAGAAGGAAATCCAACCGCTTCATGGCTCTTCAAAAGCAGCGAGGGGTCACGTCTCCCCACCACTACTGGCACCATTTAAACAAGGTGAGGAAACACCAAACCCAGCTGCAAGTGATGGCAGGGACATCTGCATGGCAATTATTAGTCTGAGCAGGTCTTGGGCAAGGAAAGAGAAGAGGGGTTTTCGTAATGATGCTCCCTGCAAGCATGCTGCCGTAGGGCTCAACGCCCCATTGCATATCAGTCACTCTCTGGGGGAAGGAGAGATTGGTTGATTTATTTGTGAATGAAATTGCCTTCTATCCACCTCTCTCTTTCTGTCATTTGTGCCAATTCCCTGAAAAGCAGGTCTTCCACTCACAGTCTCACTCTCAGTAAAAACCTTCCTGTGAGATATCTCCAGATCTTCTTTTCCCACCCACCTCTCCAGCTCCGAGACGCTCATGGGCAGAGGGACCTGCAGCTCTGCTGCTCGGTACACACACCCTCACATTAAATAGTCCCTCAAAATAATAGCCCCCACAACATCCTTCTCTCTAAACTGGAGAGGTATGGATTTGATGGGTGGACTGTCCGGTGGGTGAGGAATTGGTTAGATGGTCGCATCCAGAGGGTAGTGGTCAACGGCTCAATGTCCAGATGGAGACTGCTGACAAGTGGCGTCCCGCAGGGGTCCATATTGGGACCGGTACTGTTTAATATCTTCATCAATGAC
>NW_008794170.1:1065773-1066296 GCF_000699145.1 Aptenodytes forsteri | reverse complement strand
AAAGATGGGGGCAAACTTTTTGGCAGGGCCTGTTGCGACAGGACAAGGGGGAATGGCTTTAAACTGAAGGGGGGTACATTTAGGCTAGATATAAGGAAGAAATTTTTTACGCTGAGGGTGGTGAAACAGTGGAAGAGGTTGCCCAGAGAGGGATGGGGCATCCACCACCTGGAAACATTCAAGGTCAGGTTGGATGGGGGCTCTGAGCAACCTGATCTAGTTGAAGATGTCCCTGCCCACGGCAGGGGGGTTGGACTAGATGACCTTTAGAAGTCCCTTCCAACCCAAACTATTCTATTCTATGAAAATTGTTTTCCTGCACTTTATTGCAAAGAAGCAGAAGAATATTGGAAACTTAGAGGGAAAAAAAAAAAAACCTCTTCAGGTTTCTTTTGAATAAACTGAGGTTGTTTCATTTTTAATAGAACTCACACAGAAAAGTGTTTCCAACCCAGTAAGAATGATATTTTCCTTAAAAAAAAAAAAAAAAAAAAAGGGGGGGGGTCCCCCCCAAAAAAAAAAA
>NW_008794170.1:1057405-1065387 GCF_000699145.1 Aptenodytes forsteri | reverse complement strand
AAAAAAAAAAAAAAAAAAAAAAAAAAAAGGGGGGGGGTTCCCCCCTAACATAAGAAAAGTTTTGCTGATGAGCTCACACAGGTCCCAGGTAAGAGGCAGGTGATGCCTCCCACAACCCGCTGGCAGCGTGGGAGCAGGCGAGTTCCCTTCACTACTGCAGCAGCCTCAGGTCACCTGTATCAAACATCACCCATCTCCCTCCTCCCTTGGCAAGGTCCATCTGCTAACAAGGGCTTGCATTGCCTGCCACCCTCCCTGGGGCACTGCTGGGGACATCCTCCAGGACCTGCCCCATCCACCCACAAGAGCAAGTGTATCCACCCAAAAAAGCCGAGGAAGAGCCCAAGCTCCCTCCCTCCAGCATGATGCATGAATTCTGCAACGCTCCAGTGAAACCAGCACAAGAGCTTTCGTTTCCACTGGTGGGAACCCCGCAGGTGACAAAGTCACAGCTCAGTAGGGGCGTGCAATGCAGAGAACAACGGCATGATGATAAGGGAGCAAAATTTGGCCCAAATACCTTCTTGATTGACACACTCAAACTGATAGAAAGCTAAATTGCTGTTGCGAAGGCACTGCGACCTCCTCTCTGGCTTCCCCAATGGCACCTACGCTGTCAGCACACCAAATCTGATCATTGCTCTGTTATTTAATCCACATGTTTTACAGCAAGCTTACATGTCTCCAACTATTTTGAGAAGCAAAGAACAGGAACATGCACTTAGTAAAGTATATCCTATTCTGGGGTATTTTTTTTCTTATTGAGCATGAACTGAGCTCTTCCTAGCCAATGCAAAATTATTCCGCTTCCGCATACAAGGAAGACTTAGCGGATGTAGCCAGCAGCTCCTCCGATGTGCGGTGTTCGAAATGCATTAGAAGGAAAGAGCATCACGGAAACATTGAGAGAAGCAGGCAGAGATTTGCTGAAACCAGGCAGCAGAGCTGTCTCCGCCCTGGCTTGCTGAACCATCAGTTTATTTCTCACCACTGAGTTGTACAGAGCCCATTTTCTAGCCACTGGCAAACATTTATTGAGTTTCCCTTTGCTTATTCATAATGGATACTACGGTTTTACTTACCATTTCATAATACCTGCCACAGCTCCCCGTTGACGCAAATTTCATTAAATAGATGAATTATTTATCCCTTGCCTGAACGGTATGGATACACCACTTTCCATGAGCACACGTGGTGAATAATGGATGTCCTGTTAAAAGATCTAATTGCACTTTTAAAAGCAAGGAGGTTTTGACTCCACATAGCTTCCTGTTGCGTCTCCGAAGGCACTGGGGTCTCAAAGGAGGAGCACGTGCAGAGGTTTAAACAAGGACAAAGATGACAAGGACCTGCCAGGCTTTCCCTCCTTCTTGCAGCATCAATAGCGGTTTGAACCCTTCCACTCCCACCACTCATCCCCCAGGAGCTTTAGGTGTGCATCATCCCAGCCCGAAACCTTAACCTGGAGTTTCTTGCCAGCTCTGTTCCCATGCTTGCGTTTGAAGGAGCCTTGAAAGACCCCGTTTGCTTGTAGGCAGCAGAGCAGGCAGCAGGCAGCCACCAAGAGCGCAGCGTGAACCCTGGGGACCTCCGACAGCTTTCTACCAGCTACTCTCATGAGAGCCAGGGAGAAATATTTGGCAAGGAAAGCACACAGCAGGAAAATTGCCTACCTAAGGGAAGTCACAAGACTTTCCCGGCTTAAATTGCTTCTCCAAGGCCAGCTCATTACCTCGGCAATTAAGAAAGCAGGGTGATCACAGGACTAGGCTTTATTTTCTTAAACAGTCCCTTGGGCTTTATTGCTATAGCTATCTGCAGTATGTGGCTGAACAGCTCATAAGGTGGGAGAGCAGACGAAGCAAATGAGCAATGTTAGTCATCTCTAAACAACCACACATCAATAAACACACGTTCCAATCTCACATCCTCACCCCTAAGCAGAGGTTTCAGGGGCACAGTTATACGGTCTATAATAACTATATAATTTAAAGCACTTTTCCAGCCTGACCCAACGGCCAGGGAGCAGCGTAGGCGCTTTATGGGCCATCACAGCTCTAGCAATAACTGTCTGGATTCGTACCATAGTTTAAAGGGTTAGGCCCAGCCCTGAGGCTGCACATCGACCCTGCAGGTGCCACCTGAGATTTTAAGAGGACTCCGGGAAAACCCCCAGACTCTCAACACCCGCAGGAGCATTATTTTTTTTTTTAAAACATGTGGGAGGCAAACTGCTTGGGTTTTGGATACACAACACTAACCTTCCATATAAAACTTAATAAGCATAGCTCAAAACCACATACAGCCCCAAATGAAAGCTACATCTACACTCTGATCCACAATGACAGACTGTGCAGCTGATAATCCATCTTGAGCCAAAAATTTCCAATGCCACAATACATGCCTGGGTATTTTCCTCCTCTCCTCCCAGCCAGCGATGCACCTGAGCCGCCCAGAGGCTGTGCCTTGGCTGCTGATAAGCCCAGCTCTTCAGGTAGGATGCTGCACACAGGCAGAGGTGCATCTGCATCCCCGAGGAGCCCCATTTCGAAGCAGAGTTAGCCCATTACTGGCTTACAGCAAGGCTCAGCAGTGGGGTTCAAGCATGCACTTCTTGGCACCATGGACCAAGCTTTTCTTATCCCTCTTCCTATGGTTTATAAACCATAGGACTCGATTCAGAGCCTCGTGTGAAATGAAGGCTGAAGGTCAATCGCTGGATGTTGGTGCCACAGCAACCACAGCCACCTCAAGAGCGTTTTGATTTAAGCCAAGCGAGCAAACATCTGCCTTCCCAGTAGCGTGCCACCCCATGCTACCTCCTCCCCAGCTTCAGTTTGAGGAAGAGCTGGAAAAGCCATGCTGCATCATAGCCCTCTGAAACAGCACAAGCCCACGAAAGCCCAAATGAGATCAATTCAGGTGACCACTGAGTCCTGGCAAAGTCCCGGTGTGCAGGCACCTGGGAACAGAACCATGCAGGCACAGGTCTGTGACAAGCACGGGACCCCCTGGGGACACAGAGCTGGCCCCCAAGGGCAAGTGAGTGCTCGGGGGGGGCTAGCTCTCACACCCTGGGAGGGCCAGGCTCACTGTAGGATGAGAAGCACAGCTTGGACAACCTTCCTAGCGGGCTGCAGGAGCAAACTGTGAGAGATACTTCTCCAAACTGAGCCCTTGCCCATTTTGAGGTCTGTCAATTGTCTTCCCACCAGGTCTTTAAGTGGACCAAGCAACACAGATGTTATCCGACAGCCACACACAACAAGGTGTCTTTGAGGCATCTTCCTTTTTGCTAACAAATCACCATGCAGGGCAAGACCCAGGAGCATCTTCCCTTCTTCTCTGCCCTCCCTTCCAGAGGGCAAGGAAGGCAGAAGAAACAGGGACCCCCCCATAAGCCAGCTGTGTTTGCTGGGCCCTAGCATCAAGGAGAGGAATGGGAAGGGATTAGAGGGGAGCAGCCCGCCAGGCACTGCCGGGCTAAGCTGCCAGCACTCATCTGGTATGACGTGCCGTGCAGAGCCCAGCACCGTGGCACCGGCCACGGGGTATGAGAGAGGGAGAGGAGGATGGCAGGAGCGAGGCTGCTTGGAGGCTTGGCTTCACTGCACTGCTCCGAGGACGGTCCTCAGCGTCAGCAGGGGAGAGAGGAGGGGGATCCCGGGCTCGGGGGAGATGCACACCACTGCGCCTGGCTCCTTGGCTCTGGCAGCGGAAGCCCTGCAGCATGCTCCCACCTCTACCGAGCCACACGTGCTGAAAGAGCCTCCTGCAGAGCAGGGAGGAAGGTTAAGACAGTGAACAAGAATTAAAAATATTTGTCTCACCAAGGGACAATAAAGAAATAAGACATTTGGGGGGACTGTTGTAGAAGAAAAGACCTGGATAGGAAAGGAGAAGGTAGAAGCCCTTAAGTCAACTTGCTCTGACGTTTGGATAGGACCCTCAATTTGGGAGCCAACTTCAGCTCCTTTTGGTCCTCCTGGTCCAGGCTAACAGCGCTGGGTTCGGGTCAGTGCTGCTTTACTCAGTGGGATGGGCAAGGATGGGCTCCTCACTGGAGTCCACCTCCTTGGTGGGACATCTCTCCCAACGTCTTAAGTCCTCCCATGGCCCTGCTCCCCCACCTAAGTTCACCTCTGTCATGGTAAGCAGCATTCCCACGGACAGAAAGCATTCGTATACGCTTTGAGCTGCAAGTCAGGGTAAAAGAAAGGCACCTGGTCATCTTGCAGAGGACAGCAGTGCTGCTCCATCACAAGAGAAGCCTCTTTCACCCCACCACGGATCAAACCTGGCATGCTGGGGTGTGCTTGCTGGTGGCACAGCTAGCTCCCCACCATCCTCGTTGGCCCTGCACTGTGCCACAGGAAAATCTGCTGTCCTGGGGGGGGCACTCTGCAACCCCAAGGCACTTTGCTGCTTTGTGTCCTGAGGGCCAGAAAGTCCTTCAAATGGTCAAAATCAGAGAGAACCTCCTGTCTGACATCAGGACACCTGTCCTCCCAACTTGCAGCCCAACGCTCATCTAAACAGTGTTATATCATTATTGCTGTACAAGGCAAAAAGCAGTGCCTCCTTCCAGGAGGAGACCATGGCCAAGAGCTATCATGGCCAGGAACCCTCCTTCCCCAGAGATGCTGAATGCACGTGGCAAATTCCTGGCACTAAACTGCTTCCCACTTTGTTAAACTGGAAATATTTGCCAGACTGCAAAAAAGGAACGGAATTAGTAGACAAACATACACACAGATGCTCTTGTCCTTTAGAAGAAGACAATCTGGCATTAGGGGCTTCACAGCAGAGACGCCCAACACAGTACTTGGCATGTCACCCTGAGGAAATGTTTGTTTAGATAAATAACCCTGGCTTAACAAAGACAATGTTTGATGGTCTCTAAACGCCTCCAAAGATTAAAGAACAAAATACTGAATGGCCTTAAATCCTCTGATTTCTATCACCTAACTGCAGGCCTAAAATCATGCTCCCAAACAAGCAGAAAGGGAGCAGGAACAGTTTCAATTTAGGCCGTATAAAATATAAAAATCCTCATGCATGAAGGAAAAACATGCCTTTTTAAAAATCAAAGACCTCCTGGCAATATCTCCCCAAGCCAATGTTCAAAACTCCACTGTTCAGATAAAAGCACGCGCAGATGCTTCTTGCACGCGGTATCTCAGCCATCTCTGACAGCTAAACAGCATATTTGCTTCCACTGCACGGCTCAGTCAATCCACCCCAACCTGTGGGGTCGATTGGCCACTGCAATGTAAACATAGGTACGTGTTTAACAACAGCTGTGAAGCCTGCTCTGCATTTTGAAGAATTTATCATGTGGACAGAAGATGATCAGGAACCCAAAACAGAATGAGAGAAGCTCCCAAAGATTTTACCAGTGACCAAGATCTAGAACCCACCTGGATTTTAATCACTTATGCCTGTACAAATTTCCCCATACACAAGCTATGCATAAATCAAGATGCTAAAACAAAATTAATTATTTTTTAATTTTCAAATAGCCAGGAGAAGGAGACATACAACGAATTATTTAAGACCGGGGCTGGAGAAACAGCAGCTGGCATAAACCTGCTGGGTGGATTGATGTCAGTGATCATTCTCACCACCTGAGACCTACTCCAGGAGGACATGCTGTGAAGATGTTTCTCCTCACAAGGCATGGCAGCACACGCTAGTTTCTGCCCTTGCTTTTCCTTGGTCTTCTTTCAGGGAGCGCTCAAGCAGGGACACACTTGAGCGAGGGAGAGGCCAGCTCCTCCTTCCTCCCTGGTCAATACGAGGGTTTGCACTGCCTGTTTCTGAGCTGCCTTCTGACAGCTCTGGGACTGGCTGGCTGCTCTCAATAAACACAGAAAGACCCCAAACCCCTTGCATTTTCTGATCCAATCTCACACAGAACATATCAGCATTCAGCAGCTAAAACAGCCTCCTTGGGATCCCATCTCACATAACCAAGGATGCCGAGCGGGAGTTGGAGCACACGAACTCACCCGGCCCAGCAGCGAGCAGGCAGGCAGGCAGACCCTGGGTGCACCTCCTAACCCTGTTCCCTGACAGACCAAGGTAAAAAAAAAACAAACCATAAACATGTGGATCAAAAAAAAAAAAAAAAAAAAAAAAAAAAGAAAAAAGAGGCGAGGAAGGATTAAGCAGAGTATTTTGAACAGCAGCCTTCCAAAGTTGAACTTTATCTCAGCTCCAGCACAGTCTGTCAGAGAACAACATCACTCCAGCATTCACACTGAAAGGGACTAAAGTCACTTAAAATAATTTGATTTTGTAGATGGGCTTGCCCAGAGACTCAAGGAGGTATGCAATCACTATCTGCATCTAAAAGGATGAGACTTTCCTCCTTCCCTCCCACACCTGAATTACTGTGACCTGCCTTAAACTAGTCAGAGACAGGTACCATCCCATAGCTTCAGACACATTGATGCGCTCAGTGGTTGGGAAGTTGGCATCATGAAATCAAACCAGATGGAATGACAGAAAAAAAGAAAAAGTGAGAGAGAATCTCAGAACAGGATTTCCTGATTTCTCGCAATGCAAAACCAAAGTAACCCACCATGCCGGGGATGCAGGAACGTCAAACCCCAGGATGCACAGCCCTAGCAGGATGCTCGCAGCACAGGGGGACCATCCCCCCCAGAGTCACCCTGTGCTCACTCTTCCCTAGCCAAGCTTGCATGGCATCCCGGCAATAATCACTCTGGAAAGGACGACAAGCCCCAGAGCAACGCCTGATGTGATGCTTTGCAACAAGACCAGCCATTTCAAAACTGCCATTTTAAGGAATCGCTACCACCCCTCCGTTTTATAAATTCTTTAAGCGGTGAACTTTAAATTATTAATGTTTCAGGGGAAGTGTGAGGCCCGCACTGCACCACGGACTTCCACCCCATGCAAGAACAAGCCTGCTTCAGAAGCACCAGCACCATGCTGGTCCTCCTCTGCTTCAGAGCATCATCGCAGATGATGGGTTTTGGGCAACACGTTCAGTGTTGCAAAGGCTGACGCAGCAGAGCTCCTTACCAGGGCAAAAACACTGAGGAAAACACAGCCGATATAGTCAAACAATTTGACCTGACGCTGCAAGGCAAACAACTCCTCTCCGAGGCCATTCATTTTTCATGTCACCCGCTTGCCAATCCTACAAGCAGGGTTTAAAAGAGAATGGAAAAGGAGGGGGGAAAAAAAAAAAAAAGGGGGCATTCAATACATTCAATGATTTGGAGTTAAAAAGAGAAATTATGGTGTTTCTGAGGTCATATGCAGCATTCTCAAGCCACTGCTATTTCACCAGGAAAATCCAGGGCTGCCTAAATACCCTCCTGCAGGCTCGTATTAATTACAACAATTATAGCCCAGTGGAATGCAGACATGCCTTTAACACAGTCTATTTTAAAAGGTTCCCAAATAAACTGTAACCACATCACAGGTAATTATTATTCATCAGCAGCACACTGAGTATTTCACTGGCCTATTATAACAGGGGAAAAAAAAGTCACTTGCATCATTAAACTTTCCAACTGGGCTGCACAATATGCCACTACCCTCGCAGCTCTGCCTGCTAAAGCCTCAGCCCAGGATCACGGTGAAATCCTCCAGCCTAAACCTCAATTTTCTACTTCAGTGGAACCCACAAACAAAATCAACTTCATCTGTCCAGACCCCTCTAATTCCAAACAAGCGCGAGCTCTGCTTTTGCTGAGGTGCGATGCATCCCGAAGCCTTGCAGCTTGAGATTGCAAAGCAAGAAAATCCGGTGTTAGAAAGGGAAAAGAAAAGCACTTCTAGAGGAAAAAAAAAAGGGGATGCTCCCGCCGGCGGTGCCCCTTACCGCTGAAGAAGCTCTTGGCGCGGAGGTAGCCGGCGCTGAGGCGCAGGACCGACAGCTTGTCCAGCCCGGCCACCACCTCCTCGGGGAAGGGCAGCAGCCCGGCCAGCCGCTCCAGCTCACG
>NW_008794170.1:1017374-1056266 GCF_000699145.1 Aptenodytes forsteri | reverse complement strand
AGGAGTGGAAGTGTGGGGGGGATGATGGCTGGATGGGGGTGAGCGGGGGATGTGGGGGGAATGACAGCTGGATGCGAGGATATGGGAGGAACGATTGGTGGATGGGAGTGAGCTGAGGTTGTGGGGGCAACGATGGGTGGGAGGGAAGTGGGGTTCTAGGGGCAATGACAGGTGGGCGGGGTGAGCAGGGATGCGGGGGGCTGAAGGAGGATTGGGAGGTGAGGGGGAATGGGGTGATGAGGAGAGGAAATGGGGCAGTGACCCCCACCACCCACATCGGTGAGGGGTGTGAGCACTTGTGTCACTGCAGTCATGTTGGCATGCCAGGATGACTGTCAGTGTGACTGAGTGCATGTCAGCGTGCATGCCACTGCGAGGGTGTATGTCTGCATCAGGGTGTGTGTCCGTGTGCGTGAGAGTGAGTCTGTGTCTGTGCATAAGCATGCATGGCAGTGACACCCAGGAAGCTGTGCATGCATGTCAGTGTCAAGTGTAACCATACCTGTGAGCCCCACCATTGCACAGGGCAGTTAGGGGGTGCAACAGGGGGACACTGTCACACCCCTGCTGCTGTGTATGCCCGTGGTGGCTGGGGACAGTGAGAACAAGTGTGTCACACACCCACCCTGGGCTGGGCACACACTGCTGCACACACACCCGGAGGCAGGGGATGTGTGCATGCCCCAGCCGTGGTCCCCCCAGCTCTGTCCTTCCAAAATGCTCCACTGAGTCACATGCAGCAACAGGGACAGGCACGGAGCAAGGTCAGAGCACAAGCACACAGGGCAACCACCTGTGTTTTCACTGCCTGTAACATCAGAGGGTGTCCACATGGCTGCATTCCTCCCCAAAATTACCCTGTACAAGGCAAAGCACAGCCCTTCGCCATCCGTGATCCCTGCCCCGTGTCTCCCTGGGTGCAGGAGGAGGGGGTGAGCCAGGACTGTCCTCCTCCTTCAGCCAAAGCCCAGAGAAATCAGACTCCGGGCTAAGCTGAGAGGAGGCTTTTTCAAATACTTGCTCAGTCGAGGCAAATGGAGAGACACTGTTTCAGGTCAAAACAAACCATCACCGCTATACAAAGCAAATTGCCTTTTAATACCTAACCAAATACAGGGGGTGAGTTTCAGGACATCTTTTTCTCCTCAGCAACATCCGTCTGCCAAGAGCAATACAAAGAAATCACAAAGCGTAAAACAAGACACTGCCACAAAAATAGACATTATATGCTCGTACACAACCTATAAAGAGATAAGACACAAGTAACAGAGCACCAGGGGTCTGTCTCAGCCCCAACCAGCAGAGCCTGGCGGGGTCCCCGCTCCCCAAGGCGCACCTCTTGCAGGACCGGGAGGTCTCGGCACCCCCCAGCTGGGGCCATGCACTGTTTCACATCACCTTACAGGTGCCAGGACAACAAAGGCTGGTGAGTGGAGTCCATCCTGCTGCTTTTTGGGTCTGCTGATTTGTAAGGCTCTGTATCATGGCCAGTCAGCTCCTTGCCCCATCCTAGGTGCTCCTCCAGGCCACTTTGGAGGGGTCTGGCACATTTCCAGCATGGCTCTGCTCCCAGCCTGTAGCCAGGAGCTCAACCCTTCCTGAGCCCCATCATGCCCTGCGATCAGCCCCGGGAGCCCTGGCACAGCAAGGCAAAGCAGGGCATGAAGGAAGAGACCCAGGGAGATGAGGCCACCCCACACCAGGACATGTACAGACTTACTGCTGGGCAAGCGCTGCAATAATTACCTAACTTGGCAAACAGTACATGCTTAATACTGCTGTGACAGGCAGATGTGATGCTCAGGGTAACGGGTACAAGGGGGGAAGATGTGGAGGTCCCCAACATCTCTCACCTCTCTGACCAACCTGGCTTGCCACATCTGGTCTTTAACCAAACCCCGCCCCTGCCCCATCATTGCTTTTTCTGTAGGTTTTCCCTGACAGATCTGGGAGAATTTGCCCTGTGGTGGGAAAAACAATAATTCACATCTCAGGTTAAAAAATACAAAAGAAAGGGAATTCAACAAAGTGGTTGTGCTGGTCTCCAGGACAACAGTTTGAAGGGCACAAAGTTTGTCCGAAGTGGAGAGGCAGACGGCAGTCACTGCACCCCTTACTGCCTTTCTTTTTCACTGCTTTGGCAAAACCACACCATCCTGAGCAACTGCAGGAATAAACCCCATCATTCCTCCACCTGATGGCACTGGTGAGCACAGGAGAGGAAGGCAAGGACAAGCCAGTGACAAACCCAAGGGGAGCTTGGCTGGACCTTCCCCACCCTACTGTAAGGAAAGGACACAGCCTAATACCTGCTTCTCCCAAACTCCCCAGGAAGGCTGCTGAGGAGCCCAAAATCCCAAGCTGCCTCTGCTCTCACCAACTCCACCTCCCACAGAGACCCTTCAAACACTGCTGAGCTTCTCAAAGTGCTTGGTAACATCCCCTTTTCTAAAGGAACTGGGTCATCAGGGGCTCGGGAGGAGAAGAGGAGATGGAGAGCACAGGAGGGAGGGAGCAAGGAGCAGAGCAGAGGGGCTCAGGCAGGCTGAGACGATGCAGGGGACTGAACAGCAACATGACAAGTGTGGTCCACACACACAGGCAATGAGGAGACCACGCTGCATCAAGAAACAGCAATTCAGTGTTGTGGTGCCTGTAAGGCCAGCAGATGTGTCTGCAAGAGGTTGCCAGGAACGCATGGACTGGCAAGCAGGGGGTCCTTTCCTTGACCCCGAGAGTCTGACAAACCTCCCTGCTGGCAGGGCTGTATCTCCCTGAAAGACTTTTCATGGAAAAAACGCAAACCACTTCATCCTAGGCTGCCTGAAAGCTCTGCTAGGGCATCTCGTTTCAGGCACTGGAAGACAAAATCCTGAGCGACTAGGAAGCATGGGGCACCACTTGCAGGTGTGCACAGCCAGAAGTGCTCGTAATTGCTGGTGGCTTTTCAAAATGTGGCTCCTAGTTCACAGTGAGGCTTCAAAACAGGCTGCCCACAACCAATGCTGTGCCTGTATCCCCATGGCACCACCCCTCGCTCCATCCATGCGAGCTGGTACACTCCTCAGGTCCTGCAGCCCTCACACCTCACCTTGAGCTGGACCTCGCAGGCACAGAGAGGCTGCCTGCCTGCAAAGTATGCTGATGGGAAGCCAGGGCCCCGCTCAGAGGAGGAGGGTGCTCCTGCACCCACCTTCACAGGGAGAGCTGCTGAGCACCTGAAAACTGAGCCCAGTGAGGAACATGATGCTCCAGGGTGGCTCTCACTGGGGCAAGGCAAAGCACCCAGCTACTGAGGAAGGGATATTTTAGAGGCATTCCTAAGAAAGGCGCTTTCATGTCCAAAAAGGTTATTTCTGTACTGGCACTCAGGCAGCAACACATGGTCCACCTGGTGAGTGCTGGGACCCGTGTTGGACCCCAACAGGGGGCTGCTATGTTGCATCGGACCTGCCCCACCACATCTCAGGAGCTGCCCCAGCCTGCAGGAGCCACGGCTGGCGCTGCATGAACCACTTGTCCTGCTCCCCTTCCCAAGAAAAGCTGGGCTCCGGGGGGAGTACCAGGGGCTGTTTGGGGAAGCCACCATCCCCTGGCAGCTGGCTGACTCCTAAGGGTGCTGACGCTCGTTCAGGGAGAGCTGCCTCCTCATCTTGGAGGTCCCCAGCCCCAGAGAACAAGGACTCATGCAAGCCCCATGCAGGGCAAGGAGTGGATTGGGAGGACAGCAACCACAGCCCAGCCCCTGGGGGGCTCTCAGGGCTGCCAGCCAGCAGAGTTTGTGACACCATGTGTATTCCTGATGCTTCCAGCTGTTTTGGAGCTGTGGCCATCCAAGTCTTCAATGGGCAACCTCCAGGAGAAACACTCTGACCCAAAGCATTGGCTGGGTTTGCCTGGACCGGGACATTGTGCCACTAAGTCACTAGTGTGTTTGAGTGCAATGGAGGTGGGCAGCTTGAGCCCACCAGCTCGCACCCAGGCTGGCTCTGATCATCAGGAATAGTGTTATCTAGCAGAGGTGGTAACTTCTGTTTGAAGAACTTGTCCCAGGTTTGCCAGCTGAAGTGCTACAGAGGGCTTGCTGCTGGAGCCCGGGACATCCAGAACAGTCTTCCCCACCAGCCTGGCTGAGTTAAATAGGACCTGCTGTTCTGGTTAAGCAGAGCTGACCTCGGATGTAACAGAGACTAGAGAGACCACAGCATCTTGTCCTTGTGCACCAGGTGCCTGGGGCTGTGGTGGGGCTTGAAACGCTGAATTAGTTGCCCAGCAGTGCTGGAAATGAGCCGCAGCACTGTTTTCCTCATTGCAGGGTGATGCACTGCAGTGCGGGAAGTCCATACTCTTCCCAGTGTCCTCCCTGAGGAGCATCTGCTCCACATAGGAGGTCATCTTGGTGCCTAGGCTCTCGCCAACCTCCTGAGCTGGCGGCTCCTCCTCTGCACCCAAGCTGAGTAGAGCCTCCTCCCACCGCTTCAGCTCTGCACTGTCCACGTTGAGGCTCTGGATGGTCTGGCAGATGTTTCCATCCACCTTGCTCTTCTCAAAGAGGGTTTCGATAACAACCAGGAGGGAGTCACTGTCCTCCTTGGCATCACCAACTTCCTCATTATGGCTCGGTCCATCGGGCTCAGTGATGAGATCTGGCAAGGAGAACTGAGGCATGTTATCAGCATGGGAGATGTATATGGATGCATCCTGCTTCATCGTGGTCCCAAGAAGAGAGCTGGGGTCTACCAAGCACTGCTTTGAGTAGGAGTGTGCTTGTGTCTGCAACTCCTCCTTAACCTGGAAGGAGTCCAGGAACTCAGGAAGGACATTCTTGTACAAGACTGCTTCCCCTGTGGCAAAGCTAAAAGGCAGCTGCAGGTTTCTCTTCTGCAGATGTTCCTCCCCTTCTTCATTCCTTCAGGGTGGAGGGAAAGAGAGATGAAAACAGTGTGAGCACCTTCTCCGGGCCAGGCAAAACCACCCTCCCAACAGTGAGATGGGAGCTCACAGCCCTGCCCCGGCTTTTCTAAAGAAAAGGGTGCTGGATTGGGCTGGCTACAATGCTGCTGGTGGAGGACTGGGGCTCTGGGGAGCCCATGGGGAGGTCTGCATGGCTCAGGGAAGGGCTGTGTGTCCAGGGCTCACCCCAGGCAGGAGCGAGTGCATCTGCAACCACCTTCTCAGAGCTGTTTTGCTCATGCCCACCTGCTACAGGAGGGTATGAGCTGCAAAGTGCCAACCATGCAACCCAATCACCCTTTCCTCCCCATGCCCTGATCAGCCCCACAGCCACCCATGCTGAGAGCAGGTGAACACAGACGGAGACCCAGAGATACTCACGACATGGCTCGCTGCCGGGCAATGATGCAGTCGGGCTTGCCCCCTTTGTACACCAGCCAGGCATCGGCTTGCACCCACACCCAGCCGCTCTTGGTCAGCAGCCGGAAAACTGTCAGCCCGCTCTCCCCTGTCTTCAACACTGGGGCAGGGAGAGAAGAGAGGTAGCACCAACACGGTCACTCCGTGGGGGGACATAAATGGCACGGGC
Organism: Aptenodytes forsteri; assembly: GCF_000699145.1. Lineage (NCBI taxonomy): Eukaryota > Metazoa > Chordata > Aves > Sphenisciformes > Spheniscidae > Aptenodytes > Aptenodytes forsteri. The sequence goes on along the minus strand of NW_008794170.1, from coordinate 1,050,724 downwards.
AAGATACCACGATGTTGACCATCATCTTGCGCCCGTGATATGGGGGCAGAAGAGGCAGGACACAGCCAGCACACGATGCCGCATGCTGTGCTGTTCCCCTGCCAGCTTCCTGAGCAGGTATCACCCAGGAGGGCAGAGCCTTTATCACAGCTGCTCCAGACCCAGGACATTTGGCCCACCAAGGAGCAACAGTACTGGCATGGCCAGAGCTGCACCGGTGCCAGGGACTCCACGAACGCACCTGCACCGATGACCCCCCCAGCACTCACTTCTCATGTGGTTCTCTGCACAGTATATCACGTCAGCCGTGTGCACAAACTGGTACCCAGACCCCCTCCTGCACAGCTCTGTTTCCATGTACCCCAAGACAACCTTCCCCCTGGAAACAGTGCAAAAACCCAGTGACACCAGGGATGGATCCCCCCGTTGCACCCCACCAGCCAGACGTGATCCCCTGCGCAGCACCCAGGCAGCTAGCCAGAGCCTCCCACTTTGGGTGGTGCAACTCTCCATCCTGGGCTGAGCTGCATCCCCTCTTCCACAAAACCCCACGCTGGGTTTGCTGGGCTAAAACACGGCAGCCAAAAAGTGCTGGCACCCAGTTAATCTGCTCCCCATGTTACTGGGGGGCTGCAGAAATGCCCAGCAGTGGATAGACAAAAGCATCAGACAACTTGCCACAGGATTTGGGTCAGAAGTGTCCTGTTCCCCATGGGCTCTGGCTTTCTGTCCAGCACATGCAGCCATGGATTTTGCCACAGGGAAGGCAGGAGATGCCCTACCAGGAATCACAGGCCATGGGAGTGAAGTCCAGCTTGTGCTTTGTCTGGAAGATCAGCATCTTGGTCCAAAGCTCCAGGATGGAGAGCAGCTGGAGGGGAGTTGCAATGGCGAAGAGAGCAAGTGGGGACCTGTCCAACGCCCTCTTCTGCTGCCCGAGAAGGAATTTCAAGCACCCACAGAAATTCAAGGCCTTAGAGGGGATTAGAAAATGTGGGTGTGAAACAAACAGGGTGATGGGAACTGGCTGCGCTCCCACCCCTATGGGACAAGTGGCCCCTAGGGAACACTCTGGATACAGAGGGGTGTCCTGGTGCAGGGCTGCATTACCAGAAATCCTGAGGAGTTATTGAGCAAGCAGCGGAAACGGCAGGTGAAGCTCCTCTCCACAAAGGAGGGCTTCTCAGGGCAGAGGTGCTGGGTGCTGGATGCGGTGCTGCATCCAGCCAGCAGCAGCTGGTCAGCGGGAAGGGCTGGGAAACCAAAAGGAAAATGAAGTTTTCCAAGCTGCACACCTTGAACTCATGGCCTTGCAGACCTGCTCCTGGTGGAGACTTTGCTGCTCAGGTGAACCCATGAGCTTCACAAGATGGGTAAGACCTTGCCATGGGAAATTACTAGTTCATGATAGTTTCTGGTCCCCGCAAGCTCAGCTTGCCTCCCAGACAGGAGCAAGACAACAAGCCGCCCCCACTGAAATAAGTAGGATTTCAAACGCTGAAAAGCAAAAAGGCTTGGGAAGAAATGACCCCATCCCTCCAGCACAGCTAAAGACAGCACATCATTGCTGTTGCCTGCTTTTGGTGACAGGGGGCCGTGCCAACCCCTGGGATGACTGCGATTCCCAGGGGGAGGCTATGGGATGCTCCTCAGCACAGGGCTGTGCTTGGTGGCTATAAATGCCAGCAGGAGGGTTTTCCAGCACGGGGTGGCCATGCAGAGGTGGTTGGCTGGTCCCCAGGGATCGCCGCTGGGGACTGCCCCTGCACTCACTATTGGCAGCGTGCGGGCTGCTGCCGGACGCCAGGGCCCCATGCAGCTGGCGGTGGAAGGCGGCTCTGTTGTCTGCATGGATCAGCTCGTACACGCTCTGGTAGACGAGATCTGACTGGAACCACACAAGGGAAGAAGAGTGTCAACTCCTGCCCAGCCTGGCAGAGGTGTCTGAAGGAGGACACAGCAGGAGGCTTTCCTTCATGGGTACTAAAAGTGGAGTGATTGAGCATAAAGAAGCAGGAACACACAACCAGCTTTGTGCGCCACATGGAGATCAAGGACCAGGAACCGGCTGCTTTTTTAGGGAGGGTGGCTCAGGAAGGAGGAAAAGGGAGCAGAGAGTGGGTCTGCCTGGGGAAACCATGGGAACAGCTCAGAGGTTTCTATAAGCAATAGCAATGGCTGTGTCTCAGTAACCCTGGCTGCTCAGTACTGTCAACACCACCCATTTCCCCAGTGTCCCCTGGCAATAGCTAAGCAGAGCTTTCCACCTCATTCCCCACACCAGCAAGGCTGATGTTCTTCTGGTGTCACCCAGCCCTTCCAAGGATGTTTCACACTGGCTCCTGATCCTTAACCGCAATTCATGGGAAATGCTGAAACTCCAGCTCCCTCCCCTGCCATGGGAGCCCCTGCTCTTTGGGAAGCTTTGCTCCCCATCTGTGGGGTGAACGCTGCAGCAGCGGCATTTGCCTGGCATGTCTTAACTTCTAGTATCTTCTTGGGACCAAATTCAGACAAAGAGCCAGAAAGGCTGTGGGTTGTCAGAGGGGAATTTGTTTGTGGGGTACAAACTGCCAGTCTGCAACAGCACACAAGATCTCTCTTGCATTGCCATCCCTAGCCCTTTGCAAATAAGCAGTTTTGTTTCTTCCACAGGCTCAATGTAAAAAATAATTTCAGGCTGATCAAAACATTTTGGCGAAACCAAACTTTTTTTTTTTTTTCCCAGACTTATGCAGGGGGATTTGCTGTTTTAAAAAAAGTTTTTTGTAGGTTTTTTTTTTTTTACTCCAAACCTGTGGGAAGCTGTAACCCAGTGCAAACCATCTTCCTTCAGTGGGCCAGCAGGCAAGACAGACATACTGATGCTGGGCTGTAAAGTTGGCCACACAGCAGAAACACTGGCAAGTCCTCAAACCTCCTGCCTCCCAGAGCCCCCTTCTTCCAGGGCCATGCCTTGGACCGGACTCTCCCATCCTGGTCCTGCATGCTGCCATGGGCAGCGTGGCCCTGCCAAGCCCACAGGGAGGCTCAGGCCATGGACTGCCATGTCCCTACCCTCAGAAACATGCCAGAGCAGAGCCTCCTGCTTAACCAGACATACAGGTACTTTGAGAAGACCACTTAGAATCAATGATTCTATGATTCTACTTCCTGCCTCTGACAGGTGTTTTGACTTGGTGCGTCAGCCCATGAGGATCCTTCTACAGTGAGCTGGGAAAGGGTGCAAACAAAGAAAACACACCAGTCTCTGCAGGTGCACCGGGAACCCACGCAACGAAATGGGTTGGGCAGCCTCATAGCACTCCTGTTGACCCACTCCTTTGGCCAAAGGAGCTGGATGTCAGCGGAATTGGAGGTAACAGGGTGGATATGGGGAGAGACCTGCTTTTTCTCGGCATCCCGTGTAAACCACGGTACTTCAGGGCACTGACACTACTTACCAGCATGATACCTTCAGCCCTCTAAGTGAAAGCATATGTGCCCAGCAGCATGATACAAGAAAAGTCTCACGCCCCTCTTGCACGCAAAGACAAGAGAATACAGAGACTGACATTGCTCAGCTTGCATCTGTTCCTACTAAAGTCACAAATGCGCTTGCTGGCTTTCACAGCCCCCAAAGAACATGACTCATTTGAAAACATACACCAAAAACAACCCAAAGGGTCTGGGAGGGAAGAGGAAAGCCCTGGCATTGGCTATCAGCACCTCCTTCCCAGGCCTGGGCTGCATCCGTCTGTTTACAGCCAGGAAAAAACAGTACCCACCTGATGAAAGCCCAGGTAGTCCTGCACAGTAGGGGAGATGTAGAAGATGTAGCCGTCTCCAGTCACAGCGATGACAAATCCACTGAGTGCCTGAAAACATAAGTTGAGCCCAGAGTTACTCTCCGTAGTTCCAATCCAGCTGCTGAAAGATGAACTTCTCCAGGTGTTTCTTCAGCATTCAGGGACAGGAAGGGACCTTCTTCGTCAACAAGGAACACACAAAAAAAGGAAAGCACCTTGCGACCACATAAGACTTTTAATCCTGCTTAGTTGGTTTTTTTGGGGGTTCCCCCCCGCCCCCGAGTGTTAGCATAAGCAATGATCAAAGGTGGACTGACCATTTTTTCTAGACCCATTGTTGAAGTCTTCTCACCACAGGGCAGCTCCTGCATCAGGAAGGACCAGCTAAGGAGAGGTTTCATGGAGGACCTAGTTACCTCCTCTCCAGCTGTACCAGCTGGGTATAGCTATACTCTCTGGGGCTCTTCTGCTGGCAGACCTGATTTTCTCTAAGGAACTTGCCTACAACTTCAACAACAAGGACCAACAGGCAGCTGGGAGGAAGGACTGCCCTGAGCCGTGCAGGAGCCTGGTAACTCCTGGAGGAGCTTAGCTTCAGTTCAAGCATAATGAAAGCCTTCAGAGATGGTAACCAAACTGCAGTCGCTGACCAGACATATTTATCCTCTCTTTCATTTTAAGGATGACCTCCAAAGATACTTTGGGCCCTGCTCCTCACCCTGAATTTTACAGTTAGGGGGTTATACAAGCTTATTTCTGCATTTCTGTATGCCTTCTCCCCACGTGTTCTCCAATCACCCCACAAAACCTGCCTTTTAATCCTTAGCACCTGAGGACATCGCTGTCCCTCGGACTCCTGCTCTCAGATCCAAGCGTACGTGAACAATTCATCACAAAGTACATGAAGTAAGAAGAAATCTAGTCACTGCTATCATTCAAAGATGGTAAATGCAGCTAAAACCAACACTCACCTTGAAAGCAAAAGAGGCGGAAAAATCTGGAAACTCAGATCCCAGATTTGTGAAGGCCCTGACATCGCATCTGTGACACCTGATGTGGCACCCCCTGGTCTTTATAAGCGTGCAGACAATTTGACACATCTTTGAGGAGGTGAAAGCATCCTGTTCTCATCTGTCTCTCATTACACAGGACCACAATCCCTTCCCATCTGATTTTAATCTTGTTCCTGACAAACATCTCAAGATGCCCCATTGCTTTTGAAGGCCCTCAAATACATCCTGGCATTGAACTGCCACTATGAGACACCATGCTGGGAAAGTTACTCTCCTCTTGCCTATGTTCTAGATGATAGAAGATAAGGCTTTAAACACAAAAAAACCCCCTAATCTGTATTAAAAAAAAAAACCAAAACTTTGTGCTCATACCATCTGCCAACTTAATTTCTCACCTTGCACTCTGCAATTACATATGCATGGCCTGCAGTTAAATCCACACCCAACTGGTAGCTCCTTGCTTGAAGACGACCAAACCCACATCAAATTAGAGAAACTATTCCAAAACTATGGGAGATCATGGCTGGGCCAGAGGGAGGGGAGCTTACACATCAAGTGAATACCCAGAAAAAGAGGCAAGATGAAGGTCCAGAGATATCTGGTGACCATTTCAGGCTGATTTCCTCCAAAAGGAAGGTACTGCACTAGATAGTAATTCTTGCCCCCTGCTCATGTCTGTAATAGATTTAATTTATTGGTGAATAAAAGGAGAGAAATTGGGAAAAGAAAACCCTAAGTGGAAGTCTGGGTTTAATCAAGAGGTGGGCAGAAGTCTCAGCAGGTCTCATAAGCATCAGGCCAGGACCTACCACAAATACAGACTCTGCCCTCGCTGCCCAACTTGGCCATGCTGAACTGCCCCTGGGGGGGACCATGGGGACATGCCGTTTGCTTGAGCCAGGCTGGAGAGGAGGGTCCAGTTACCCATGCTGCTCCTTCGGCTCCACTCAACCTCTCCCCCCATGCAAAGAGGAGGTAGGAGCAATCTGCTGACACAGCTCATGCATTTGCCCATTTACAGCGACACTTAGGCTCGCATGGGATGGCTTTTTTTAGTCGCTTGGATTATTTGAGGGGCTGCTGGATTGAGCATGTTGCTTGATACCATACAGATCCAGCTTGCAGCAGGACCGGTCCCTTTCCTTTGTGCACTGCAGCCCCCAAGGGGCCCTGAGTCAGTTTTCTGCAAATTACAGTATCTGATTAAAATGCTCTTTGGGGGAAAAAAAAAACCAACCAAAACCATCAGGCAGCTCAGCTGGGGGATTTCTGTCACACTAACACCTCACAAGCTCTCCAGATGCCTTCAATCACTCAAGGCTGCCAATGCTCTGGTGGCTCAACAAATTGCCATCATATGGCCCAGCTCAAACCCCTGGGGAGCGCTTGGGAGCAACTCCATTGTGGGACTGGGGCAACCCTGGTCTCCCTCCTGGCTATCGTGTTATTCCAGCTGTTCCTCCGTGACTATCACACTTGCAGACAGCTGAGACCGCTCCAGGGAGTGAAGCCCACATGGGAGACTTCATGCGGTCCAAGCTTCATCACCAAAAGTCATGCTGGGCTCCCAGGAGTCACCATCTCAGCAAAATCCCCCATGGGGACTCCTGCTGGGGCTCTGCTCACACCCGCCTGCCTGTCCATAACAGTGGGCATTCATGTAAGCCTGTGCAGGAGCAGGGTTGAAGGCACCAAAGTCAGACTTTAAGAAAAGCCAAGCATCCGTCTGCTAGTGTTCGGAGAGGTGGAAGAAGGGAGAAAAGGACTGAAGACCCAGAAAGCACAGACATGTGATGTCAGGAACACAGCCACAGAAAGATTAAAGGTCTTGCACAGACTTGCCCTGCAGCCCCACGGAGCAGCATGTTTTCAGTTGACATGCCCAGATGTTTATTCAGAAACCAGGCTTTCCATGTGACCTTTTTATCCCATTTCCTTCCAGCTTACATTTATAAATTGCAGTCCAAACAAACAGCATTCTGGCCAGCTGATTCACCAGCTCCTTGTTCTCTGAAGTTCATTGAGAGCTATTTCATTAGACACACACTGGCCTTTCTACAAAGCAAAGCTCCCACCGCCCACTAATTTTGTCCACCACTGTCTTCAAAGATCCATCTTCCTTTCTTTCCCCCCCCCAACCTACAAACTGAACCTGGGCTTTTTCCATCCCAGGCAGACTGTGAACTCATCCTAGAGAGCTCATGCAATGCGCCAGGTAGGGCAAACAGTTCCTGGTGGATGTTTTATCCTGCAGTTATCACCATTCTCCTCTTGGCATTTACTAGAACACAAGGAACCCACCACCTCAGAGACTAATCAGGGATCAGTCCCTACACTGCTGTACGATACCCCTGCACCTCTTGGTTGGGATGGATGAGCTCGTGCACGTTGGGTCCATGAGCTGCAGCGGGTCCCAAGGAAAAATGCCAGGTGTGGGTTCAGTGACAGCTAACGCCTGCAGCTACAGGCGCAGACAGCACCCGATGCCTTTGCAAGAAGGGCACAACCCACCACCCGGAGCCCTGCTCTGTTCATGGATGCAGTTTACGGTACAGCCCCTACAGAGCCGCTGCAGAGTAACCAAAGGGGCAGCAAACTGCGGTGGGGGGTGGGAGGGAACAGTGGGGACGGGGACCCATCCCAGCCAGGCAGTGTCACTGGTCCCTGTCCCAAGGTGCTCAGTGCCTGCAGCAATCACAGTGAAGCAGGTCCTGGCAAGGCAGGGTCTCCTCTTGCTCCACACGTGGGACTGCATGCTCCATAGCTGCTGTACAGTTCAGCAGACAGGGACCAGCCATCATGACCAGCAGGTAACGGGAACCAAGGGAAGACCCCAAATGACCGAGCTATGGCACGATACCTGGAGCAGCAGTTCCCCCTCAGGAAACAGCTCTCTGTCGACCTGTGGGTCTGTTCGTCTGTTCCCTCCTGGGGCTCTGGGCTGATCCAGCACGCAGTCACCAACGTCTGTAGCTGTGGCTGCGAGCAAGAGGGCAAGAAATCAGCATGGAAGGGGCAAGCCAGGAGCCTCTTCCTCCTCCTCCCCACCCCAGTGCTGCTCGTGCATGGCTGCACCATGCTACCCAATGCACGGGGACCCGCCTCAGAGGAAGATGAGACCAATGGTAGCTGGAGCAGAGACCCTTTACAGAGCCATCCCCAACTTGCCCAATGCTTCCTCCAAGAGATTATTTCCCCTGCTTGGTCCCATTTCTGGGAAACCTCGCTTCTGCCAAGATCTGAGGCAGAGATGCAAAGGATAGAGGGGAAGTGAGCATTTTTGGGCTGCCCAGGCCAGGAAACACCACCCAACACAGGAAGAAGTCTTCAGGTTACAGCCTGGTAGAGCTGGAGTTGGCTTCAAGCTGCCCCAGTGCCACAATATCTGCTTTCCTGCCCTTCAGGGCTGATGAAAGACAGTGGCAAACCTTCCCAAACCATCTGAGATGCCATCAAAGCACCCATATTTTTTCTCCCTTCTGCCTTTGGCTGCTTAGAAGCAGATCAGAGGGCTGGTGGCCACAGCACTCCCAGTGAGACACCTGAGCAGCTCTCTGCTCCCAGGACTTGCTGCCATGACCTCCCTAAGCTGATTCATGTGCTGCCTCATGCTTCCTCGCTGGTGCCTTCAAGACAACGCCCATGGGTGCAGCCAACGTGAAACCTCCTGCCCTGGTCGCAGGACCTCAAGCATTGCGGGTCACACAGAAAACTGGTTGTTCAGGGAACAGGAATGAGGACGGCAGCTCCCAGGGACATCCCCAGCATGGTACTTCATCTGCTGGGGAATTATTCTTGAAAAACCTCAGTCCAAACTCAGCTTCCAACAAAAGGACAATTTTCAAGGCATGTTTTTGTGCCAACTTGACCAAAAACCCACAGGAAAACCTCAAAGCAGCCCCCGTGTAGGAACCACCCCACCTCTGTCACTGCCACAAGCTCCTGCAGCACCCTGAGGTTGGACAGAACTCTCACGCCTTGTGCACAGCCGCATCCCAGCAGAGCATCACCGCCTGCCCCATCTGAGCCTTGGGTTTCTGATGGTGCTGCATGACCTTGGCTGGATCCAAAGGGAAAAGGTCTTCTGAATTTCAGGGGGTGGTAGGAAATGAGGAAAAAACCCCAAACCATCCCAAGTCTGACCACATATTTAATTTTCTCCATGGTAGAAGCTCTCACCTCACCACTGAAAGGTTTTAAAGGTTTGTTTTTTTTTTTCCCAGTAGCACCAAGTTCAAAGCCAAAATAATTCCAAACCTAAAAAAAGTTTCATCTGAAACTGCTGATGTGAGACATTTTGCTTTTCATCAAACCATCAATATGCAAAAGCATTTTCCCTGACAGATCTACATTTGTGTATTAAAAACCAGCCTGAGGTCAAAACATCACTCAGATCTATTTACATGGGGAGCCTGAGTGACAGCAAGCACCCGCCCATGCAGGCTTTCAGCTACCAGGCGCATGGTTAAAGATAATTAGCTGAAGGTCTTGCATAAGGTGACACAGAGGAGTCACACTGTTGCAGTCACACAGGTTTAAATGAAAGTGGAGAGGATGCTCTGAGCCCATTAAGCAGAACTAGCCTTGATCTCTATCGCTGATAGAACTGGGCTACTTCAGCCTCCCCCAAACCTTGAGTGCTCCTTGGAGAGCTCAGGCAGCAGTTGCATCTTCTGCCCTTTCCATCCTGTGCCCTCACTTGCTGGAGGAAAGCCCAGCTTGTGGGCAACTCCCACAGGACATGCCTTCCCCTCCCTGACAGCTCCCCTGTGGGTCAGTTTAGCCCATGCCACAAATCTGCATTGCCCCCTGCGTAAGCTCACATTCCCATTTCTGCAGGAGACAATGCTCTGCATATATACTTCCCAAATAAGCAAGAGGTAGATCAGCTGGGCCAGGGGATGCAAGACCTCTGGGAAAGGTAGGGAAAGATGAGGTTCAACGCCAAGAAAGCAGTCACTGTGCTCAATTTACTCATCAGTCAAGGAAAGGCATGTCCCCAGGAGTTTCGAAAGGCAGGTTTGAGGCAGTCACGAAGCAAAAAGCCTCCTCACACGATTGCCAAGCGATCCCCAAGGAAAAACATCCAAAGCCCATCTGGACCACGGGTATGGCTTCAATTTGCACATGATGGAGCAGAATAGTTTCAAAATGAAACATTGATTCTTTTTTAAAATTTAAATTCTTTTGAAGGGCTGACTCCTCTCTAAAGCATTGAAATGACGCAAGCTGGCAGGGAAATTCAAAAAGAAACCAAGTTCTTCCAAAAAAAAGCTCCAAAAGGGCAGAGAGTGTTTTGAGAGGATGCATGTCCCAAGAACACATGGTCTCCAGCTCTCTGCCAGTGTCCACTGGCAGCATGTGCACAGAGAGCTGCAACGAGCTGGGGAGAGCTGCTGTGGGCTTACAGCATCCAACATGAAACACCTATTTGCTCATTTTGTGCTTTCCAGCAAAATTATTTCTTCCAACTCTCCCACCGATCTTAGCAAGGGGCTTTTAATCTCCCATCAGAGATGCTCACTTCCTCTACTCTCAAACACAGTGGTCCATTTCTGCACAGCTGAGCTAGAAAATCCTGCAGAATCTATCTCCCATGGGACACACTATGACGACCTGGCTTGGGGAGAAGGCCTGGAGCACAGAGAGAGGATAGGAAACCCAAAGAGATGGTGTCTGCCAACTGCTTTGCCACCAGGCATCACTGCACAGGGGTTGCAAGGTCCTAACTGCAGGGCATGGATTGTAACTGGTGCTTTTAAGTATTGGTGGTATAGAGCAGCTAGTGTTCACATCCAGCCCAGTCCTCACCATCCACAGCCAGAGGCCAAGGAGATGCTGAGGCCAGTGCATGAGGCAAAACGCATGGTGCTCTCCCACCAAAATAATCCAGGAATGTGTGACATGAGCTCCCCTTACTTCATCATCACTTCAACACCTGTGGCCCAGTCTTGTTCTTGCAGAGGGCTTCTCTGCTTCAAGAGACAGCCGCCCTGCTGGGGATGGCCAGTGGTGGAGTAAGCATCCAGCAGATGGGCAGGGCTGAGGCTGCTCTCAGAAGCCACAGCCATTCCTCAGTGGTCTAGATGATCCAGAGACCTCCTGTACCCATTTTCAGGTGGTGACCCTCTTCATGACTGGGTATCCTCCTCAACCAACAAGTCGGGAGCAAAGTGCCCTGTTGCTCTCCCCCTCCAAACAGGTCACTGAACTCATCCTCACTCAAACTGCCAAGAACTGCAGGGGTTGGGAGCAATCCCAAGAGATGCCTGAGCACATCCACATAGAGGACTCCAGGCCCATGTAACCACCAGGGGTACAGAGGCTATTCCCAGTCACTTTTTTACTTGGAAAGGAAAAAAAAAGAAATCCTTTTAACCAAAGTGCAGAAAAAAACCCCACCCCATCTGCAACACGGGTAACCTCATGGGAGGTAGGGATCACTCCTGAAATGTCCCCCATTTGCTTGAGACAAGTTATTAGTCTCTGGGGAATTTCACCAGCACATAAATCCACACTCACCAGAAACAACTTGCAGGATGATCACCCCATGACAGGCAACGCTGGTTCCATCTCCCGATGACATGGGGTGGTGGCTTGGAGCCCTCCTTCCCCTCCTGCTGGCTCCCCGACACAGCTGGGTGAAGACAATGCAGAAGGCATCTCTGGGACATGCTGCAACTCTGGAGCAGAGCTTGCGGCAAGGTCAAGCTGGAGCCGGTGCTACCAGGAGTGGGGAAGACCAACAGCCAGGGTTCTCCACCCCAGCAGAGCAGGCTACGTGATGGGGAGATGCCACCCCCTGGAATCCCACTGGGAGCCCCGGGTCCCTCAGCCTGATGAAGTCACGTCTCCAAGGGGCTGATGGCTAAGATGCACTGAAAATAACTGATGTCAGGAAGAAGAGGAGATCCCTGTCTGCTGCAAGGCAGGAAAAAGCAGGTGGCAAGCCATATTAAAAGCTGGCTAATTCACCCCCTGTTTAAGATACTCATTGTAATGGACCATTATGTGTTGAGACTCACTTCCACATGAAGCAGCTGGGACCACGAAGTTAATGGGATTAAAAGAAACAGGTCTGACGTGTATACAAGCTATAATATACCCACAATAAAAGAAATAACTATAGATACAGGGACAATGCACATTTGCTGTTTGTGCCCAGCTTTTTCAGTCTCCTGCTGTGCATCTTTGAGAATTAATGGGAATTAATGCAAGATTAAAAAGACCATGACAAAACTGAACTGCAGTCACTAGACAAATTCTAGGCATTTGCTGAAGCAATTTGGTGATCATTTATATTTTCAAAGTGCTGGGATAGAGGCTATCAGTGTGTAATGTTTAAGACAGGAGGGGGAAATCCAGCTCTGTCCTGAACCCCTACACCAGCCAGAGCACTGGAGGAGGCTTCCTGCTGCTGGTGTGATCCCCAAAGACTGGAAGGCTTTCATTCAAAGGGAAGCCAGGGAGATGTCAGCCAGGATCAGTAACATTTTCAGCATTAATGAATCAGGATGTGTCCTGCACATCCCCAAGAGCATCCCTTTGGGTTGGCTTTCTTGCCTCTGCAAGGAGGTTTCTTAGCCCTGCAATGTGGAGGAAAGACCTCAAGCATGAGAAAGACAGACAGACAGACAGACAGAAAGACAGAGGATCAAAGCAATCTAATCTCTTCACTTTTTGCTCATCACATTCATGAAGAAAAACACAGCAATGCAGCCATGGAGGCTAACATGTCCCTTGCCTCTGACATAGTTTTGCCACTGAAAAAAAAAAAAGTTATTGGTAAAAAAACCTGGAGTCAGTTCTGTTCCCATAGACTGAGTTACATTGGTGGGAGATGACAGACTTCACCCATGGCAAGCATTTGTCTTTGAACAGACTCCAGAGATGCCTGGCATCAAGAAACCAGGAGCTCCCAGCTCTTCCAGCAACACCAAGCCATGCACAACCGTTTTCCTCTTGGACCCAATCCCAAATCCTGTCAAATCAGCACCAACCTTTGCCTCAGCTGTTTAACAAAGACATCGTGCCAAGCAGAGCAGGCTCATGCCATCCAAGTAAAACAGGCAAGTGCCAAAACCACAGATTATAAACCTATTAGAAAAAGTCACCCAGCTTTTTTCCGAGGAGCACGACAAATGCCCAGGGGAGTGCTGGCAGCCCTGAACCTGCTGCTGCTGCAAATGCTCCCACACGGTCCTGCAGGATCTTGCCCAGGGAGGGATTTAAGCTTGACTCCTTTCACTGCATCAGTTACTTCAGGTCCAAACCCCTGCAGCTCTGGCCCATAGTAACAGCAAACAACAAGGAGATGAATAAAAAAAAGCTAATTTAATGCTGACTGCAATGAGATTACCCAGTGAAACCTGCTGCCAGCTGCCCCACAGCAGAGCACTGCAGAGTTGTACAGCAGCAGAAGTGGAAAGGGACCTGGCGACATCTCCTAGGCCAACCCTCTACTCGAGCAGGTTCAGCCAGAGTGGGTTTCCCAGGACCATGAGCAGTCCCTGGCACAGATGGCAGATGGGGATCTTGGATCTAACCTTCCTAACTGCACCAGTGCAGGGACCGCGAATGTCTGAGACTGCTGGTGGGAAGCACAGACCTGGGAGGATTCATCCTGCACTCGTCCATGGGCAGGTGAATGGAGACCCACCGAGACTCCAGCTCCCATGGTGGCAGGACCATGCCACCCAGCACATCCTCATGGATTCCATCTCTGCACTGGCACCTGCTGGTGCTCAAATGCTTGCCTGCAAATGGCAGGTCTAGGCTTTGCTGTGGAGCTAAGAGGCTGTCATCGTGACTGAAAGGTGGCAGCCAGGACCACTTGGACCTTGCACAGATGAGCTCAGCGCAGACCAAGCAGAAGATCCCATCATGGCTGTCTGGAGAGCCCTGCATGCCCAGGGGAAAGACTGCATCATGCAAGACCTTCCCCAGGTTCATCCTAAATACATTGCAACCATGACATGGGCACAGTCTGAAAATAAATCCACATATATAAATGTCAGCTGCAACGCTGACTACTCTTCACAGCCTGTGACCTGCCACCTCTGGTACACCAGCATGAAGAACAGCCCCTGAAGCAGGTCCCACCTGGGCAGCTCCTACCTGCAGCCTTAACCACTTCTCTCCACCAAGCCAAAATGCCCAACAACCTTGTAGGCATACCTCTAGGTCTCCAGCTATGCTTGCAAGGTGCAGAGTGACGCCTGCAAAGGAGACAGGCTTGCCATGTGTCGGTTGGGGCAAAGCCCCCGCAGGACACTATCCTGCTCTCCCTTACGCTTGGGCAGCAGCCCAGACTGGGTGTTCAGTGGAGATTTGGCAGGAGATGAAACAGAACAAGGACACGTGTGGACCGCACGTTCTCAAAAACACACACGTGGAAAATAGCATCTCCTGCCCCAGGCTGACACTGGGCTGGGTGTGGGCCAGTGGGTTACAAGGAGGTACCCCACTATTTGCCATTTGTTATGAGCTGTTAGTCATCTCAAGCTTTTCCAACCTCCAGAGCATGGTCTCATACCAGGAGAGGGGTTTCCACTGGTTCTCTCTATTGCAGACCTCACCACCTGGGTGACCTTAATCTAGGAAGAGGGCATGGCAGCACATACCCTAAGCACATCCTCTCCACCCCGCAGAGCATTTTAAGGCCCATTGTCTTGCTGCTCTCACCCTTGGCAGAGCCACGTCTGCAACCCCCAGCATCTGCTTCTTTTGTTACGCAAACCCTAGTAAATGAACCCCAGCACAGATCTCCAGCTAGCTGGAGGTCTTCCAAGCCACTCAGCACTAAACAAATCCATTCAAGCTTTCATGAGATCTCACTGTTTGCAGCAAGTGGAGCTCCTGTCACACCATACAGAGCCCAGAGCATCATGGCAGCCAGCAGCACTGCAAACGTAGAGACAAGCTTTTCTCCTTGGGCACTCACTCTCAAATAGACAGGGATCAGCAAAGTCACTCCAGATTTATCTGGGAGACCATCAGACATAGGTCCAAGTAGCAACCACTGCAAATTGGTTTGCAGACAGAAGCTCAGCGCAGATCTGGCAGTGAGGTTGAGACATTTTTTATACAAGTGACAAAACCTTTAAGTGCCTTCAAGGCAGGTTTCGATAGCACCAGAATTGTCGTTGCTATCTACCAGCACTCAAAGGCTGGATCTGATGAGCAAAGCTTGGAGGAGACCAAACCCTGAACCTCCACCTTGCCATGTTTTACCCATATAACCTTGGGCAAGATTGAAACTTTCCTGATGCTCAAAGCAGGCTCTGACCCTGGGAGCATGGAGGTGCTTCATCTAGTTCAGGAGAAGAGCGAACACAGGACTGCTCAACTACTGCAGGTCCCTACCCGAGGTATAGCCAACTGCACAGGGCAAGCTGTTCCCCTAGGTGTGCATCAGCCACAAGCTGGTGACAAGTGCATGCTGCAAAGCAAAGGAAGAGGGAAATCTGGACTTCTGGGTCTATTCCTCCTCCTGACTACAAGGAAGAGTCAGACCCAGGGGGCATAGCCAGCAACATCCTGCTGGCACTTGGCACACATCACCTGAGGGCCACCATGGCTTGAGACACACATCCGCCATACACCAACCCTGAGACAGTGCTGCCTTCAGCTTCACCAGCAGTAGTTTATGCACCACGCTACTCCTAGGAGAGCGGGGAGACCAATCCTGCCGACTTTTGTACTGTAGAAGAGCTTGGCTAAAATATGCTGAGATTTTAGCAACCAACCTCAAAGTCCAGTCCCATCTGACCCCAGGGGAAGGAGTGGTTCAGGAGCTGACAAGCATGGCCAATGCAGGTGATTTCCCTGAATACCCGACTCCAAACTCGCATGCCAAATTTTCTTTTTTTTTTTTGTTTTTTGTTTTTTTAATTTGCACAGGGAAGACTGTGATAACAGGCAGAAGAGAGCTGTGCAACATCTGCAGCGCTTGCACCAGGGGACAGACAAGTTACAGCAGATGTGTGTATGCCCCAAACAAGCTTATGGAGGCATGGAGCTTTGAGAGCTTTCCTCTCAATGCCTGAAGCTTGTCATTTCCAGCAAACTACAAGTTTTTCTGATTTCTCATTAAAGCACGGACAGAAGAGAGAGAACATTTAAAAGCAAAGCAGATTTAAAAGATGATCCAGTGAGTCACTACCCTGCAACAGCACCTCCTGGTTTCCAAACAGCCTTGTGCTCCAGAACCAAGTTCAAATCCCAAAAGTGCTTTCCTTCAACTTCAAAAATTAAATCCTTGCGAGCTTCCAGCTGCAATCCTGCTACCTGCTTATTCAACTGAAGACCCCAAGCATAAATCATGATAACCATGATCCTCCCCAGGTGGGAGAGGGGAGGATGCAGAAGCTCCTGTGCATGTGCTGCTGATCCACAGCTCTCATAGCCTTGGCCACCGCCCTCGCTGTGCCCACCGACCAGCTCTTCTTCACACCCTGAGGAAGGTGATGGTGAGCTAAAAACAGCATTACAGAGGAGTAACACAGGGATATCCAGGAGGGAACATGAAAGGTTCACACCAAGAAAGTCTGAGCTTTGGGAGCAAATTTCCTGGACCCTTTGGCCATTGATTCCTTTTCTGCTTTGAGTTTGTTGATGGGCATGGGCAAACACCATCAGGAAGGGGTACCCCAGCCAACACACTCTGCTCAGCACCAGCCCACTACACGGGGCAGCCAGGCAGGCAGAGCTCCAGCACGGGCCCCAGATGACCTGGGTCTGATCCCACGCAGATGACATGAGACAAGTCCCTTTCCCTAGTATCCACCATGTAAGCAGGCACTGATACCAGCATACAAACCCACTATGGGTTGCCTTCCACTCTGTCCCACCCAGGACACTGCCCCAGACCCTGCTGCCTGACTTCCTAAACCCCATTAAATGGGTCTGTCCCCAAGCCACAGGCACATAACACCCACATATCAGAGATATCAGAGAAGATGGAGAAGGTTAGAAACCCCTTCCTCACATTTCTGCTCATGTAAGCAGCCAGGCAAGTTGCAGACAACACAGGGAAGCTCAGTCCTATGGCTGGAGTGAGCATGAGAAATGCAGCGCAAGAAAACGAGGATCCTCAGGGCATCACTCTGAGCCCACTTGCAATTTCCTTTCTGAAAGGAGAGTTTGGACACTGGGTATAAACCCAAGCCTGCAGATGGATTTAGAGGCCAACACAGCCAGCCCAGAGCGTGGTTTCCTGAAGGGTGACCAATTCAGTTGTGTGGTGCTGCAAAACTCACCTCTAGGTCACCGAGCTTTTAACGTGAACCCATCATGAATCCTGTTTGCTTTGTCCATCAGATAAAGCAACCTTACAAAAGTGACTGTGCAAATATTTACAGTATGCACAAAAATCTGTGCAAACCCAGCCCTAAATCCAACATGCAAAATGGGAGCTGGGCTCATTCCCTCAAAGTGAGAGCCATGTTTGGTCTGAGATGCAAACTGGTGGAAACACCAGGAATTGGTCATTTTTTCCATGAAGAGTAGTCAACCCCAAAACCAGCACAAGATCAGAAAAAGATCAGAAAAGCTTTAGAGCTTGTCAGAAAATGCTAACCATCCCTGCTGAGCTTTCAGTCCATCTACAGAAGTTGGTACCATTTCTGTCCTGCTTAGAGGAGGTCTTATAAAACGTTTCTAAAACAGATCCTTCTCCACCAGCTGCTGCTTGTTCATGGCATCTGTGTGGCAGATAATTTATACTGACCCGGGCCAGCATCACAGGTGCCACGTGCATTTTTATGAGACTGCTGGTTACAGCCCTGTCCACTGGCATCAGAGGCAAATGCTCCATGAAAACCTGAAGTTTCTCGGAAGTTATCAGCAAAACCCCCTGCTGGACCTACACAGGTCTCTGAAGCTGTCCAGGGAAGCCTGTGTGCTGGTTTTCTTGCTTCAGGAGGCCTTGCAGTAGGTCAAAATGGGATAACTCAACAGCTCTGACTGAGGACTGCAGTCAGACAAGCTCAGCCCACATGCAAACCTGGCACGGCCAAAGTGAGCTTCTGGACACCAGCACAAAGCCTGGCCAGCTCAACCTAGGCCAAATACCCGTGAAGTTTCACTGATAACTCAAGTGGGTGTTGCATGCTCTGCAGGACAGTATAACCCCCTCCATCTGGAGAGGAAGGTGGGTGGATCCTTCCACCCCCCCACCCCCCACCAAGAAGAAACCAGCTGAAGACCTGTCACCTCTACAGAGTCTTCCTGAAAGGGTTTCCAAGCCATATCACAGGCAGCAGGAGGAAATACCAGCTGATGTAGATGTGTTGGGGAGGACCAGAGGTTCAGAAGAAGCATCGTCCATCTCTCATCTCTTATCAATCTCTCCCCAAACATTTGAACTGAAAATAAAAAAAAAAAAGCCAAGAAACCCATCACCAGCAACAAAAAGCCAAACCCAGTTTGGTTCGTCTCTACTCCCAGAAGCACTGCCACAGGGTAGGCTGTACAGGAGACTTGATGAAGCAGGGAGGGAGAGCTAGCAGAAGGACACCAAACGGTGGGCAGCAGCTAATTCCTCCTGCCTTTCACAAACGATTGGTCTATCTCCTGCCCCAAAGACTTGAATGTCTGCTCCAAAGGCACGAAGCCAAGAGCAGGCAGAGCCTCGGATGAGCTTTTTGGCACATGCTGAGTTTCTTGCAAGAACCGTCTCTAGCAGTACATGGGATTTTTCCTTTTAACCTGTGCCACAGCCCAGGCAGGCATACGTCCAGGGTCACCTACTGGCATCTGCCTCCCTGCCAGACTGGTTATAACCATGTACATTGGCTCCACATAGGCTCTATTAACCCTTTGTCTAGGAGAAAGGGCAAGTGCCCGGACTCGATAGAAATGCTTAAAAAGAGGAACTCTTTATCAACATGGCACCAGTTAAAGCTGCCTGGAGACAAGGCAATGGGCTTGGGCTGCTGATGGAAAGAGGTCAAGGCAGCAGAGGACAGGGATGCTCGGCCAGGCAATCCCATGCTCTCCTGCTGCGGGAGAGGAGCCTGCATGAAGCAGAAAGCAGATGACAGCAAAACTGAACTGGAAAGCATGGCATAAGGGCTTTCACCATCTCCCCCCGGAACACTTGATGTGATACACCACGAGCAGGCCACCGAGACTTGCAGATGACATGGGTCTTCATCAGGCAGGGCTTGAACCGAGGTGAACCTTGATGAACTGGTGGGATGATCTGAAGTCAAACAAGATGAACTTCAGGACAGACACAGGCAAAGCAAGGGGAGGGAGTTGGAAATCACAGGCGCAGTGGCCAAATGGGAGTAATTGGCCTGGAAGAATGGGTCTCCAAGGAGGGGCAAGGCTGCCACCGAACACAAACCCATTCAATGATGATTGCTTTTCCAAAGCAGCTCTCAGGCTGGAAAGCACATGCTGAGCACCTCCAGTGGGAACCGCTCCTGCTTGGAGGCAGGGGTCCCAGCTGGAGAGCTTGGCATAGGGGTCTCCTCCTGGGGACCAACTTCCCCAGCTGGAGAGGGCCCTGGGAGAGCCTCAAGGGACTGGGCGTGGGGCAAAAGCTAAGGGAGCCAAGTTTATTCAGTCTTGGGGGGAGAAGACACGATAGGAGCCTCTAAGTATAGAAAGATACTGATGGCTTCCTGCCCCCCACAAGCTCTGTCTTCACCAGGGTCAATCACCCATTCCATCAAGCCCAAGGCACTGGAGATGAAACATGTCCCTGTCCACACGTCATGACCCCCCTCCATGCCATGCCACGCACACACACCAGTCCGTGCCTCTCCCAGCTGCAGGAGTTACCCAGTCCTCAAGCGCTGCTCCATGGTGTTGAAGCAACCGCTTTTTTAAGCGGGTTATGAAAGCAATCCCTGGCAGGCCTTTCAGGCTTTATTTGCACTGCAGACTGCAGTTTGTGTCCTGCCGGCAGGCAGGGGAGTGTGGTGACTCACAGGCACGGTGATTACCCCTCCAGCCAGGCTCTGCACCCCCATTTTCCCTCTTAGCCCAGACACGTGCTGGGTGCCGCAGAGTCCAGCCGTATCAGTAAGGAGGGCTGATTGCTGCCTTTCTTTGAACGTCAATGGAGAAAGCAATGCAGGTTAATGCTACACCAGCACTGCCTTGGATAGAAGGACCTGTCGCATCCCCAAATCACCACATCTTGCCATCATGGCATTAGGCTGCCTAACCAGCTACCCACCCTGCATCTCATAGACAGGCAAGGAGTGAATCCTATTTCCCAGGTTTGTCCCCCAAAAAGCAGACAATGGAGGAAGAGACATTCAGCAAGGCTTGCTCTCAGTCCAACTTTGCCTTTGAGGAGCCCTACAGCATCCAAAGTGCATCCAATGCTGTGCATGCAGCAATCACCCCTCTTGTGCAAAGGCAGCCAGCACAAGACATTTTCCCTCCGCAGCAAGGGGCCTCTTCACGCCCCCAGCATGTCCTTTGGGGTCCTGCTCTGAGGAAAGACCTCCTGGGTCACAGCCTTTCTGACCCAGCCATAGTCAGCCGGCACCAGCACAGGCTCAGCAAAGCCTTCGGCAGCCGGCAATGCTTAGGAAGATGTGCCAGAGATGCTCGGGGAACAGCTAACACCACAAGAGAGGTCAGGCTAGCACCTGAGGCCAAACAGCCAGCATCTCCAGAGCAAGAACGAGGGTCCATCACACTCACAGACACACTGGGTGGTCCACCAGCCACCCTTGAGTCCTTTGCAGAGGCAACACACTGTTGTGATGCTCCAACACTGCCCCAGTGATGGGATTTGGAGGAGCAGGAGGGAGCTGCTCTGGTTCCCACCTGAGAAACCAGCTCTGCCAGAGAGATCCCACCATTGCAGCCCCATGTGTGAGCTACAGCTTCAGGACTAGGAGCTGAACCATTTGCAACTCCTGGGCCTGGGAAAGGCTCCTCAACAGGGTATGGTGTGAGCACATCAGCATGAAACTTCCCTGGGGTATGGCTGCAGCGAGAGGGCGGCCAGCAGTAGCTGTGCATCCAGGGTAGCTCGGCTGATCTCTTTGCAGTGTTTTTCTTGCTCATTGTTGTGGTTTAACCCGGCAGGCAGCTAAACACCACACAGCTGTTCGCTCACATCCCCCGCAGTGGGATGGGGGAGACAATCAGGAAAAAAAAGTAAAATTTGTGGGTTGAGATAAAGACAGTTTAATAGGACAGAAAAGGAAGGGAAAATAATAATAATCATAATGATAAAAGAATATACAAAATAAGACAAAAGAATATACAAAGCAAGTGATGCACAATGCAATTGCTCACCACCCGCCGACTGATGCCCAGCCAGTTCCCAAGCAGCGGTCACTGTCCACCAGCCAACTCCCCCCAGTTCATATACTGAGCATGATGTCATAACGTATGGAATATCCCTTTGACCAGTCTGGGTCAGCTGTCCTGGCTGTGCCCCCTCCAGTGTCTCGCTGGCAGGGCATGAGAAGCTGAAAAGTCTTTGACTAGTGTAAGCACTACTTAGCAACAACTAAAACATCAGTGTGTTACCAACATTATTCTGATACTAAATCCAAAACACAGCACTATACCAGCTACTAGGAAGCTGCTCCCCTCCACCCACGGTGCTATTTCTCTGTCAGACACTCCCTCCGAAAGTGATGGGGCCAAGGTCTTCTGCTCCCTGCGCTGCTCCTGACCTCCCCCAAGCCTCTCCCAAATTGCTGGCCTGCCTGCTCTTCACCTCCACGACTCAGTTTCCAAGACAAAATTAGGTGGTCTCACTTTCCCAAGGATGTTGCTTTTCCAAGACACCAGGCACCCATAACTGACTAAAGAAGATTAGATTTGGGTGTGCAACATCCAAAAATGAAGGTGATTCCTTCCAGAGGGGACATGGATTAAATCTGTGTCATAGCAGCAAAAGGCCTGAGGGGTAGATGTCCCATGAGCATAGCACCTCTCAGCAACCATTGCCAGCTCCTCCACATTTCTGGAGACATGGCACTTTCCTCCCCAGTTTTCTAGGGCATTTTTAGGCCAGTACATCAGCTAAAGATCCAACACTGATGCATTAACAAACAAGGGCCTGATACCAAAACTCATCATCCTACCTTCAGGAGACACAAGTCTCCATCCCAAGGCAAACACGGCTCAGGTGGGATATGAGCCATGCAGTGGGGACTGACCCCAGGAGCTTTTCACCCCTTGCAACACAGACACTCACCCATCAAGTAGCTCTTCACCTTCAGGTATCTGACAGCCAGTCGGAGGATGGAGAGTTTATCGAGCCTGGTGCACACATCTTCAGGGAAGGGCAGCAAGCCAGTCAGCTTGTTCAGCTCCCGGTTGAGCCTGTCTCTATGCCGCTTGGAGGGGTTGGACTTCACACCCTCAGGGGGTGGTGGTTTGGGGCTGGAAGAGGCACAGTAGTAAGAGGTTAGTTAATGACTTTAATGAATCTGACATGTCACCTTGTCTCCTTTGGTTTTTAATGTTGATTTGAAATTTCTAGCTTGAAGAAAAGCCCTTCAGACTCCCCCTCTGTATTTGGTTAGATTGCATCCCCTAACATGCAACACATATTGTTTTGATGTAATTTGTCTAACCACAAACTCCCTCTCCACAGGCACCCTTGCTTCATAAAGCAGCTTTGGATAACAGGGTCTGCCAGTATTTAGCAGCAATTTAAGCTCTCCCCTTTACTACCGCTCTTGAATCTCATCTGGTGGGACTGCTCACATGTGTGACAAGAGGAAATGAGTATAAAGGAAATGCAGTGAGGTGCCTGTTGAATTTTCACTGCAGAGAGCTACCAAGGGGTCTTCTAAGCACAGATGGAAAATTGTAGCATTTCTCTGGAAAAGCTCAGTCATGCTGTTTTGTAACATAAGCATCAGGAGGAATATACTCTGCTTCTCAGAGAGGTTGGGTGCAGCTCATCACCAAACTTGTCCATACAAGCTAGGCAAAACACACAGGCACCTGTGCTTTTAGGTATTCCATCAGCTAGTGGCTTAAACGCTTTTGAAATCAGTCACTTATTAGGAAGGAAAAAATGAAATAGTTTTCCTTTGACTCTGTCTCTGATTAAAGGATATTTGAGGAAACTCAGAATAATTTTCTTCACCTCTCTCTCTCTCTTTTTTTTTTTTTTTTTTAAAGAAAAGTCTCTGCCCACTCACTATCCAAATCTAGCCCACAAACAGCCAGAAAGAAGAGAAAATGAGACTGGAAATGAGCAAGGAGTGCTGCTCTTTATGGGAGTGGGTAAAACGCAGAGGTGTAACAGGGTCTCTTGGATAGTCTGGCCAAGCACTGAAAGTGCTCTGGCTGAGACACGTGGGGTGACGCAGCCAGCAGCGAAGCACCAGAAGGCTAAAGGAGGACACCCCAACGTCTCTGTTCCTGCATGTCCCCAGCTGCAGCACACAAGGTGCTTCATAGCCACCCTTGAGGGAAGGCATGATGAAGAAGAAAAGGGCTCTGGTGATGCCAGGCAGCTCTTTTGGTAGCCCATTTCCGTGGGCAAATGCTGCACCCTGCACCCAGGAACTCCCAGGGCCAGAGGCTTCACAGTTCTCCATCCTTAGGGATGCCACAGGGAAAGAGCTTCCAGGTGCTCATCGCTGACAAATCTGTTCACTCTCTGCCAGGCAGTTATGAAGCTCCCTTGAGCTCTGTGCAAGCCAGCAGGCAGGGCCAGGAAAACCATCAGCCCACATCACACACACTTACCAAGAGAAAGGCATTGGCTTGAGCACAACCACACTATTGGCCTCCAGAGAATCTGCACAGGTGAGCACTGCAGGAAACAATGTTTCCCCCGCTCACGGAAAAAGTGAAGCTTGGTCTAGATGTTTAAAATCTGTTTAAATTCCCTGCCCTTAGGACTGCCTCCATCCACACTGCAGGGCAAAGCTCTGGGTCTCTGCAGGTCCCAGTCACGGTGCAAGGCTGTCCCAGGGAGTGCTGCTACCCAAGCACAATCCTGGAGTTCAACGAAGCAGCTCAACACCTACGCAAAAAGCAAGGTAAAGGCATTTTAAAGAGGTCTGAGTCCCCATTCTGTTTGCAGGAGCCCTAATGTGGCACAGTCTTATGAAATGGATACGGTGCAAAACTCAGCGTGGCCGTGCCACGAAGTTCATGATGAAGTTGCTGAGAAAAGCTGCTGACCCCAGTGTAGACGGGCTGGAGCAGAGCTGCAGGGAAAGCTCTGCTCCCAGTGGGGCAAAGGCTGTGCTGCTGCCGCAGTGTTGTTTCTCCCCAGCTGCCCTTTGAACGGGGAACCCAGCAGGAAGTTTATCACTTTTGCAAGCTGGCAAGTACAGAGTGATATTAACTATTAACAACAGCTGAGGTTGCCTGATATGATACATTGTCTCCTAATTTTTATTAATTTTTTTTAATAAGTAAAAAGCCCCGAGCAAATTGCAGAGGGACCAGAGAATTCCCTCACCCCATTCCTTTCCTCCCCACCCAGCTGGCCACACATCCTGCTGCTCCCAGCCCTGCTCACCTGGCCTCTCCCAGCAGGACCCTGCTGCAAGATCTGTCCAGTCACAGAAGAAAATAATCGCTTCTGATTCCCAAGGTTGGCCATGCAGTACCAGGTATAGAGGTCCCCTCTGCTCCAAAGAAACACCTTCTCCCGCTCCCTGAGCCACACAAATCCAGCCCAAACACTCACTCTGGCCACACCAGCCCCACCACGGGGCTGGAATCGCTGCTCTGAGGTGAGCAGCAGAAAGGCTTGACACAGAGCAACTACCGTTTGCATCTTCACACTTAAGACTCCCTAATAAACACCCAAGAGAGGCTCTAGCTCACCTTCTCACCATAGATTTATAACATTGATGCTCCCTCCTTCATTCCAGGCTTGGGCTCAGCTCATCTGTCTCCCCCCACTGCCTCCCAGAAATATTTCCTATACACCTAGTAACCTGAGGTCAACAGGCTGATGTGACTTCAGAGCAGGTATGGAGGGAGGCATGGGGGTCCCAAAGTCAGGAAACTCCAGTGACACATCAGGGGGGCATTATGTAACAGCTATTGAGCATCATGCTAGTTAATTATTGAGGAATAGGAGATCTTTTGGTAAATAGCAATTGCTGTACGTTTAATTTACGCAAGCACTAAAATGTAAGCCAGCCTGCAACTCAAACCAGAGGACAGCTGAGCATCTCAAACTCCCCAGTGAGCTTCCTCACAGGAACACTGAGGATACAGGACAATCATCATTGGGATTTTTATTTTTCCTCCAGCATGCTAGAGCCTACAAAGCACTAGCTCCAATTAACCCTAATTAAAACAGAGAGTAGCTCAAGCATGCTGTCTCCCTATCTCTTTTGCTTCTTCAATGCTCGCATCTGAGAAGCTTAACACACTTCCCCATAACCAGTTTGGCTCTCGCAGACCGGTTTTCTGCCACCCTGCCCGGTCCCACACGCCTGCCCCAGCTTCCTCCACCTCCCCAGCGGCTGCCAGGCTGCTGGCCTCGGGTGTTACCGGGGGAAACACCCTCCTCCCCCCCCCTCGCTGCACCCACCTCTTCGGCACCGGCTTCTTCCTCTTCCTCCCGGCGTACATCCCGCCGGCAGCGCCGAGCACCGGGCGGGCGCGCAGCGGGCTGAGGGGAACGGGCGGTTGCGCCCGGAGGCGGGGTTTAAGGCGCATGGCGGCGGGGCGGCCCCGGCCCCTTCTCCGCACCGGACCCCGCACCGGACCCCCGGGGACCTCGGACCGGCCCCCGGCAATGCACCGGCCAGGGGAGGGCGGATCCGAGGCGCACGGTCCCTGGGTCACCATGGCCGGGAGCCGCGGTGGACAGGGGACAGCTGCCACCGTGGGCAGGGACCACCGTGCCCACAGGGTCACCGTCCCTAGGGAGCCACCAAATCCTGAGAAACACTGTGTGCACGGGCCACTGTCCCCAGGGAGCCACCGTGCACAGGGGACACCTGCCACCGTGGGCGGGGACCACCATGTCCTGAGGGTCACTGTCCACAGGGAGCCACCAAATCCTGGGAAACACTGTGACCGTGGGCCACCATCCCCAAGGGGCCACCAAATCCTGGGAAACACTGTGACCATGGGCTACCGTCCCCAGGGAGCCACCAAATCCTGGGAAACACCATGCCCACCCACGGGCTACCGTCTCCAGGGAGACACTAAATCCCAGGAAACACCATACCCACAGGCCACCCTGCCCAGGGAGCTACTGTGCTCATGGGCCACCGTTCTCAGAGGGTCACTGTGCCCAGGGAGCCACTGTGCCCAGAAGTCACCATGCTCACAGTTCACTGTGCCTATGGGCCACTGTGCCAGTTAGCCACTGTGTGCAGGGGGCCACCAAATCCTGGGAGCCACCATGCCTAAAGGCCACCTCTTTTTCCTGCAAAAGATGACCACTTCACAGCAGTTTCCATGCTCCTCTCCTGCTGCAATGCCTGCAGGATAATGTTCACCCACAGGCTCATGTTGCTGGTCTCCATGCATCATGCTTGGTGGCTGCATTGTCCCTCCTGCGGCACACCCACCAGCCCCAGCCCCTCCCAGAGCAGCCAGGACAGTGTAGCCCAGGAGATGTAGTCCTGCCTGACAGCTGCAGCCAGAGAGACAACGCAGAACTGAAGGCACCTGAATTACTGTTGTGTTTCAACATCGAGATGTTTTGTCATGCAGTCACCAGCAAAAAACAAAAAACTGAGCGGAAAGATGCAATGAAATCCTTCATTGTCCCACTCCATAGAATAAACCTCCCCTTCTTCCTAACCCTGCAGGTACCCCTACATGCCATGACTCCAGGGCTTTGCAAGATAAGCCTCCCCACCTCCCAGAGCCTGATCTCCCTGCTGGTCCCCATCCAGGAACAGCCAGCCTGTTGCCTCTTGCTTTGCATTTCCTTGTGTTAATGGTGCCCAAACTTTTGCTCTTCCACCCAAGAGCCACTTTCATCTGCTTTTGTGAAAACAGGGGTGACAGAGGCAGGCAACCATGAACACAAAGGACAGACTGTTAAAACAGAGACATCACATCTAACCATGGTTTGTTTTTTACCATAAATTGTTTGTCTTAAAAATCAAGCCTGTTTATGTCCCAGTGGGAGGAAACCATGGTAAACAACCACGTGCTTTCATGGCTGCATTGGTGGTATAGGCAGCTATGTGCCACAGCACAGAATGGTGGTATGGTGGGAGGCGAGTCTGTCCTATATTGAGCACAAGCAGAAGCCCCAGGAAGACTAAGGACAGGGCAAGCAAATTTGATACTTCCCCTGAGGACTCTCCTGGCCTCCAACTACTTTCAGCCTAGGAGGTTTCCTCAGCGAGACATGGTTCCCACCTAGTAATGCTCTTCCAGGCTCCCCTTGAATCTCTGTAAACATTTAGCACCGTTTAGCAACAAGTTGCACAGCCCAACCATCACCGCACAGAGCCCCACCTCCTCTGATCTGGTTTTAAAGCCTGGCTTCCACCACTCACGTGGTCATTTGGATCTTTGATTGTCCTTGTTTGCCTTTCCATCGTGTCCTTTCTGAGACAAGAATGATGATGAGAAAACTGTGGGTTCATATTGGTGCCAAATGATGTCCTTTATTTTCTTCTCTCCACCTTTCCTTAGTGCTTTCCTTTTTTGATCCTTGCTGAGTTGACATTTTCAGGGACAAGATGCTGCTCCTGAGCTGTAAGGCTCAGCTCAGAGCCCTGTGTTTTATGTGTCCATGTGGGACTGCATATTCCCACCTGCATCACTTTTACAGTTACCTACATTGAACACGACCTGCTGTTCTATTGCTCTGTTCTCTAAGACCCTTTTGACCCCTTCCTGGCATCCTCCCCTGGATGAGTAACTCATACCATCACCAAACGCAGCCACCTCACCGTTCACACCCCATTTAGAATGTCGGTGTCAAACAGCAGTTTTCAGCACCAATCGGGCAGAGCTTGACCTCCTGGCGCTGTGGGAACAGCTCTCTTATTCCCATGCAGGTACAGAGGAGCATGGAGTGATGGTCCTCGAGAGTCAGCCCATTCCCTTCCCTGGTCACCCTTTCAGCATCTGGACAGCCCTACAGCCTCCACTGCAGAGTTTTTCCTACCCTCTCACTGGAAAGACTCGCCTGACATGCCAGCATGTTGCAGACAGAGCTGTTAAGGATAGAAAGCCAGACCCAGACACTTTTTTTTTTAAGCCTTTTGCAAATTCCAGTGATAAATTCTTGAAATGAAATGTGATTGCTTCTTGCCAAGGGGCAAAGCAGAAGCAGCTAATGGTATCAAAAATGTCCCAGGTCAGCAGAGCTGATGTCAGTTTGATGGGAAGTGTGTCAATACATTTGTTTATGACCTTCCTAGACCATGCATAGAGACCCAGTAATTTAGCCATGCTTTTTAATAAGGCAGGCAAAGATCCAGCTCAGCCCTGGAAATTGCACTCCAGTGTCTCCATCAAGCAGAGAAGGGAAGCTGCGGGAGGAAGGTGTCCCAGCCACCAGCACCGAGGGTTCCCCAGCCCTCAGGTGTCTCAGTGGCAGGAAGGCAGTTTCCAGACCCCATGGGACACCCCCAGATTTGGGAAGTGCACACACGGTCTCTTGTTCGGCCAAAGCCCTCAAGTCCCTCTTTGCCCCCAATGCTCTTTTCCTGGGCTTTTCCTCCCCAGCTCCTACAAACCCCAGTGCCCTTGCAAGGCAGCTCTACATTGCTGTCCTACACCTACTGCCAGCTTTCCTCTGAGGAAAACCGCCTAATTTACCTCTTTCCAGCCACTGGGGGTGGACTTTGTGTCAGAGATGGAGCAAGACGTAGAGCAGCTTTAAGCAAACAAGCTTCGTAAGGCATCTCCTGCAAGGCTTGGGGCACTGCACACATTTCAAGCCTAAAAACCAGGAACCCTTCAGGGGTGTCTCTGGCACTACTGAATGCAGCAGGGAGGGGGCTGTGAATGTGCTACCTGAGTTCCAGGCCCCAAAATCAGGTGCCTGGAGCTGTACTGAACAAGAGGCAAAACCATACAGCTATACCTGTTTTCTCCCTGCTCACCTGCCTCAGATTGCTCACCACCCACTGTACACAGACTCACGGAGGTCTTGGTGGGAAGGGACATCTGCAGGTCTCCAGTCCAACCTCCCAGCTGGTGCAGGAAAGGCATGAGGCATCAAAGTGGGTCAGCAGGGAGGTTATCCGAAGCACACAATCCTGTGGGTGAACAATGGAGGATGTCACCGGGGCTGTCCCTGCCTGTTCATGTGGGCTCACCTGCAGGCAGGGAAACTTTGAGATGCTGGTCAAGCACTCAAAGCAGGGCACAGTGGGAACCTGGACAACTGAGTGTACAGATGTTGAAAGAGACAGCAGCCCAGGCAGAAGAAAATAATCTCCCTGCTGCAAAACTGGCCCACTTGGACAAGTCAGTTCACCTGGAGATCAGCTGCCTGCTCTGCAGCCAGGGGAAAGGTTGCTGTGGACATCCTCGGGTCCAGATTTCACCGTGAAACTCGTCTGTGCGTCTCTATCAAAGCAAAAGGCAGAAATGAGTGTCTGTGGGTTTATACCAGTCTGCCTGTATCCATCTCTCCTGCAAACACGGAGCTGGGAATAAGTGATGTGTGAAGGGAGAGACGCTGGCTGTTGTGCTCTATGAGAAAAGTGCCTAAACCTAATCAGGGCAGCGTAGGGGAAAACCTTCACCCAGCAAAAACTGGTAGAGCTGCCTTGTCTTTGATGATACTCATCATCTCCAGTGGATAGCTAGGAGGGTCAAAAGTCTGTTACTGGCTTTCAGCAGGGCACTGATTTTCGGCTGTCCAATGCCAGAGTATCCCTAGAGGTAAGTCTGACTGTGATGGCCTTAAGGACAGCAAGAGATGGCAGAAAGGAAACCCTCTTGTCCAGTTCAGAAGCCATGGAGATGCTCAAGCTGAAAAGGAAAAAAATAACTCATCTCTAGTATTGAAACAGGTCCAGTGTGTAACTGAGCATTTGCTGTGCTCAAGACTCTGTGCTCAGCAGAGTGACGGCATCCCTTTCCATCCCAGCTCCATGCCAAAGAGCAACAAGAGCCGGGGGCAGGATGAGCCATGGGTGCCCTCCTTAAAGGAGCATGCAAGGGAAGAGGCGGTGGCAGCATGGGCAGCCTCTGGTGACAGCCCCAGGTAAGGTGAGCTAAGGAGTATGATTCAGCCTGGGGGAGCCCAGGAGCAGCAGGAGATGGAGGCTGAACAAGAGACGAGGCTGCAGCGTAGGTCCAAAGTCCATCTGGGAGACAGGACTGGGGACAAGGCTACCTGCAGCATAGGTCCAAGGTCCACCTATGCACAGGGACATCAGAAAGGGACAGAGATAGACACAGGTAAAGTTACAGCCTAAGACCAAGCCTAGGTGCTTGGGGCTGACGTTAAATGGAGCCTACAGAGCCATGAGCAGAGGGTGAGGTTGGCCGGGGCCACTAAGACCTGCTGGTGCTCATAGAGCCCTGGCAGATGGTCCACCAACATCCCTCATGGAGGGAGTTGTCCCTTATGAAGTGCTGTGGGTGCTGCAGGTTACCATGGGGCTACGTCAGGGTGACACAGAGCCAGGGCAGGAACATGGCATGGGGTCTTGGAGCTGGGACAGAGATGGGGAGTCATGAAGATGCCCCAGAGGCTGGGTGGGGAGGGGGTGGGAGTCAACGCTGAGGAGCCCCAGGGCTGGGGGTAGTTATGGAGCCCAGGGTCACAGGCAGGCAGGGTTTGGGGGAGTGAAGGGGGGCAAGATATAGGGGAGCCACAGGGGCAAGACCCTGCAGCATCTGAGGGCCAGGGCTCGTGGTGGAGGCAACGAGATGATGAGCTGGGAGCCAAGGGGGACCCTGGCACAGGCCCCACAGCCTCTGCCAGATGAGGCTCAGGACAGGGCTGGAAGCATGGCCATCTCCCCGGCAGCACTGACAGGGAGCTGCCCTGCTCACCCACAGGTGATACAAGTCCCCAGAGAGACAACAGGCTGAGAATTATGTGATGGTTGAAACCAGGAAATAAATAGATGAAGAAATCTGATTATGGAGGAAGAACTTGGGCAGAAACCAGCCACAGGTTAGGGAGCAGTGCCGAGCCCTGCCACATCGGCAGAGCATTGCAGGGACTAAACCTGCAGGTGACAGCAATGGTTTTCTGCCGGCCCATCTCTCCAAGCTGGCCTGGAGTGGCAGTGGATGTGCTCTGCAAGGCAGCACAAGGGAGCACTAAGCCTCCACTTGCTCCCTTTTCTGGAGGAGTTTCTTTTCCAGCAAATGAAAGAAACCCCAGCTCAGGGAGCGTGGTCCTAAGTACATAGGAGACACCTGGTATGGGGCACAGCCATCCCTTCCCATCCTGATGTCTCCTTGATCCTTCTGCCTCCTCACTTGTTTCAACGAGGCATTTCCAAGATCTCAAAGCTCAGTCAAGAGCTGAGCATTAGAAAGCCAAAGTCTCCGGTTCATTCAGAGGTTTCTCTGCTGTTTTCCACTCCTTCACCAACATGGGAGGTCAGGCTGGCTGGGCAGATGGACCTTTCCAGACACAAAGCAAATTTGCTCTCAATGCTTCCCGAAGCAGAGCGGTTTCTCCAGTGTTCCTGTTAGCAAACATGGAGCACAAAACCAAAAAAAGAAGGAGAAGCAAAACCACCCACATGGTTTCCAGCAACCGTGCATTGCAGTGGTACAGAGACAGGAGCAGCTTCTACAGAGAAGATGCTTTGAATGTGATACCTCGAGATGTCAGCAGTGTCAGCAGCCTTTCCCAGAGTCTCCAGTGAGCCCTGGGCAAGATGGGGACTTGTTGGTGCTCATAACACAGCTCCGTGGGACAAGCCATGGTGGCGGGCAGGAAGAGCTTCCCTTCAGCATTACCCAGCTCCATCTTGTGGCAAGGATCAGCAAAATCTCCAAGAGCAGCAGCGAGGTTCACGACCGTCATGTCTGCCTGCTGTGGGCATCAGGGGGGCTTCCTGGACATGTGTTCTCCTGCCCTATGTGTCTGGTTAAGGCATCCCCTCTCCTCCAGCATCCCCCATCCCAGCCGCAGGCAGGAGTGGCAGGGTTGACCCGAGCTGCAGCCAGCCAGCTCGTGTCTTCAGTTGCTGTCACCTGAGCCCTGAGCCTGCTGCGGGGTTTGTGCAAACAGGCTGGGCACGTCTTGACTGCAGAAGCACACATTGGTGAGTTATCTCCCATCTCCTCTCTTTGCCATCTCATTGTGGTCTCCATTCCCAGTCCACCTTTCATTTCTGGAGGCCATCAAGGTAGCTCACCCCCTTCCCTGCTGAAGGAGGCCCAGGGAGCTCTGCCACAAGCAGAGAACAATGGTGAGAAGCACCAGGCAGATGCCCTTCTCTCTGTAGAGAGCAACGGTGGTCCTCTCTCCATGGTGGCCAAGCAACTCCAGGCTGGGAGCAGGTAGTGGCATCACAAAGAGTGACGAATGCATATGGGGGTTGGTGGACCTTCACCATCCTCTTCTTTGAGAACAGCGAGAATCCAGACAGGGATGGGATCACTCAAAGGTGCCAGTATGGAAGGTGTCATGCTGTCCCCAGCTAGCAATGGCTATCAAACACAACCCAAATCAAAGACCCAACGCATAGGGTAGGAAGTGTTTTAGATGGGGAACTGGAAATTGTCCCAAATCACCAGGTCCCATACAGCTGGAGAAGAAGGTAGATCTTGATTTCCACCTCTTTGGCTTTGCAAATCTGGAATGGTGTGGATAGCCAGACATTGGGGCCTTTGTTGTAACAGCTGGGTACCCACCAGACTGGAATGGGGAGCGGTGGTCTTGCCTACCCCCTGCCAGGTAAAAGAGGGGACAGGAATTGGGGCTGCCTTTGATGACCCCGGCCAGTGGTGAGGAGGCAGGGGCAGCACACGAGCTGCATCCTTCACATCCGATTACATGGCGGCTGATGGAAAGTGACATGACGGACACGAGATGGCTGGTGTCCGGTCGCATCCTGTTGCAGCAGAAGAACCACAAATAAGCAGTTAATCTGCAGCAAGACACGGCTTGCTTCACCAAAGCTCAAGCCCCGGGCATACCATTCCTCCTGACTCACAGACCCAGTGGGCAGAAGGAGCATGAGGGGCTTTGGCACGAGACCTCCCATCCATTTTGGCTGAGGGGTCAACACCTGAGGAGCCACCAGGGACATCGGTGCAGCGGTGTCATTGTCCCACCACTGGTTCTCCTCCCAGCACCTTGGGACTTGCAAAAGGAACAAAATTTGCCAAGGAAGTGACTTTCTAGGTGTGAGGAAGCCAAAGTTGCCGCGTGCGGAGGAGGCCAGGATTTCATTGCTTCTGGTGCTGCCTGCCCCCCTGCCAGCTCTGCCTGTACCGGGACTCCCCCAGGGCAAACCTGGTGCCAGAGAAAGGGCAGGGCTTCCTCTCTCACCCCTGGAGCTCCCACCCCACGGCATGCTCGTCTGCAAGGCAATGCGCTCCTGCCTGCCTGCTGCCTGCCCTCCTGCCTGCCCCGGCTGGGCTATCCAGGGGCTGACAGCACCGGCGCAGGGTGCCGGGGGGGACAGAGCGGCGAGAGCCGTTACCAGCTCCCGCCGGCAGG
>NW_008794170.1:963111-1016779 GCF_000699145.1 Aptenodytes forsteri | reverse complement strand
CGGTGGGCGCGGGCTGTGGTGGTAGCGCCCTCTCTCCGCCCCTTAGGAGTGGGGCTGGGCCTCCGAGCCGGCCTCCGCTCCCAGCAGCGTTCCCGTGCTCGGGAGGGGCCGTGTCTCTGGAAGGGCTGAGGATGGTCCTGCGGCGCGGGGGAGGCTGGGCTGCGCGGTTCCTTAGGAGGGGACGTTCCCAATGGGCGAGTGCAGGGGCTTCGGAGAGGAGGCGAGATTTAAGGTAGAGGCACAAGTAAATACCTGAGACCAGAGTGTGATGACCCAGTGACCTTCAGCTTGTGAATGTGATTTCTGGAGGTGCAGGCAGAAGAACATTAAATAAAATCTCATGTGTGTAAGCGAGGTCACTACATTGCTCAAAATAAGGCTTATTCAGTTTTTACCAAAGTCTCTGGGTGGCTTTGCTGAGCAGGGCTCAGTAAGGTACTGCCTTCAGTTTTATAGGCCAGGTGAGTATTTCTTTCCACCTTTGTCTAGGAACTGTGTTGTGCAGAAATGAGGCTGTAATTCTCCTGAGAGACTGGGAGAGGGTTTAATGTTAATCTCTATGCAGCAACAAACAAAAATGCAAACAAAAGCCTACTCTAGGATCTCTCTTGGGAACGCTGGGCACATCATGTGTTTGTGGCCTTCAGGAGCTCTGGGAAGTTTCTGTCACTGTAGATTCAGAGCAGAGTTCTGGCAGAGCAGTCCTGATTCAAGCTTTAAACACACTGAAAATTGTTTCTTCGTTTCTGTCTTCTCAGTCTTGCATTTCATAAACAGCTTCTCAGCCTAAATACTGCTTCAGCTGCTGAGTTGAAATGACAGTGCTAACTTTACTGTATGAAAATTCCTTGTATTAGATGTGTGAGTGTGTATCCTCCTGCATGTGCAGAAGGTCTGAAAAAGCTGCACTTTGAGCATACCTAGTTCAGCTAAGAAAACTAAAATATGCTAATTCTATGTTTTCTTTCAGGGAAGAATTCATATCAGCTCTGAGCAGAATTTGCAGTATGGTTGGCTGGCTTATATGTTGGGAGACAGAGCTACAAAAAAGTTCACTGAATACAGCAAAATCTTTACAGTGGAGGGAAATTTATCTTCTGGGAAGGGCAAGCTTGCACAACAAATAGCAGAAAAACTAGGTACCTCTTATTTTCCTTATTTCTGTAATAGTTAATAGAATTTAAGTGTGATTGTCATTCTTGTGTAAAGAAAGTTAGTTTACCAAACCAGCAGTTCTCGAGTAGGAAATTATTAGTTGGGCAATGCCGCAGTTAATGTGGAGGGCTTATAGATAAGGGGAGAATAAAATGTTGGTGAAGTTTGAAATGAGGATGGGACACTTGTCAGATCTGCGGGATACTTGTGTAAGTATGATTTGTTGTGAATGAAATTTTACTCCTAATGAAGTCAGTTTGCTCACTGAGCTCCTAGCTCTAGTGGAGTCACTGAGCACCTTGAGAGTTAGGATTTTCTGCGTGGATGTACGCAGAGCATGAAGGTGATTAGAGGATTGGTGGAAAAAAGTTTCTGCTTAGAACAGTAGCTCAGCTCTCACTGAGGAGGTGAAAGGTGGCAATACTTCAGATTAGGGTTTGTGTGCCCTCTGTGATGTGATTGACCAAAGGATTTTGTGCTGTTTTCAAGTGTTGTTTAAAGTAAAGCTATATATTTAAAGGACCTGAATAGATGTTTACTGTAAATGAACAAAACTTATTATTTTGATTGGTGCTCTGTTGTGGGTTTCTTTTTTCTGTCAGGAATGAAATATTTCCCAGAAGCAGACATCCATTACCTAGACAGAATCACAGGAGATGGAACATTGCTGCATGAGAAATTTAATGGTTTCTGTAACCTAGAGAGATTTTACAATGATCCGAAATGCCCTGATGGACACTCTTATCGACTGCAAGCTTGGCTGTTTGGTAACCGTGTTTTACAGTATGCTGATGCATTGGAGCATCTGCTGACCACAGGTTAGATTTCACAGTAAATAAATTTCATTTCTAAATTAACTTAAGAGTGTAAGTTATGAGTAAGCTGTTCTGAAGTGCTTTGCTAGTATCTGCATTTTTAAATGAAAGGCTGTTATGTTAAGCTTTTTATATTTTCCCCCTTAGTGAGTACAAGTTAACAGTCCATTTAGAAAAATACCCTGCATATTTTGTTAGAACAGTATCTTGTATCACTTCTAGTGAAGGAAATATGTACTAGTTACCAATTTCATTAGTTTTAATTTGGAAATCCCTGATGATTGTTTTTTGAAAAGACACTTTAAACATACCAAGACAGCTGTGAGTTGTACAACCTTTTTAAAACTCTCCCTAGACTTAGTTCCTGATGGTGTCTTTTGTTCAGTCTTTTTGATTTCATTAAATACTGCTTTTGTGGTGGTATTGTTATAATTTGAGTGTCTTCTGGTGCGAAAAGATTTCCTATACCAACTCTGATTTACCTGTTGCTTGTGCTTTAATAAGTGTTTTCCAAAAAAGGTGAAAAGATGTGAATGCCAGAAAGTATCAGACACAATGTAAGTGTACTCCTTAAATATAGTAGTACTTAGCTACTGTAGTGATAGGCACAGTAGGAGAATATATGTATGGGTCAGACAGGCATGTTCAGCATACATATCCAGTATGTTTGTGTGAGCCAAAAACTTGCTCTTTTGTTTTATTTAAAATTTCTAGAAAAGCATTCAGAAAATTGACCATAAGAGCAGTACTGTCTTTAATTTTAAATGTTGCTGCCAGCAGTCTCTTTTGAGCCTTGCTGACTGGAACTTACTTTCAATTGCAGGACAAGGTGTGGTGATGGAGCGCTCTCCCTACAGCGACTTTGTATTTCTGGATGCAATGTTTAAACAAGGCTATATCCACAAGCGATGTAAGTTACTTGCATGCAAAAGGAAATTATTTTGGCATAATCTCAGCCAGAAGTGTGGTGGTTTATTTTTTTAAAAAAGAAACAAAGTCTGCTTGGAAGATGGAGTCCTTTAAATGTTTGTAGTTGTTCATAAGGTGCTTACCACTTTGCTGTTCCATGCATCAAGGACCAGCCTCAAGCCATGAGACTTCCAGTTTTAATTCAAGGCTTTGGTTCTGCTTATATGTTAAAGAACATGTATTCTGTGTATTGCTTTCTTGTGTTCTGTCAGCCAGAGACTCCTGTAGTTCCCTGGAAATGTGGGTAAGCATGCTGATGAAGACTAGAGGTCCTTCAGGCAGACCGTGATCTTGCAGCATTAGGTGGGAGGTAAATAATGGGTCGACAGGGTTTGGCCTACTTGCCTTAAATGGCCAGCTCCCTTTTGAATCTTGAAGAACACAAGTGTTGCTCTTGTCTTCAAGAATGGCAAGGAGGAGGATCCAGGAAGCTACAGGCCAGTCAGCCTCAGCTTGATCTGCAGGAAGGTGTTGGAGCAAATCCTTGTGGAAGCCATTTTCAAATATATGGAGAATGTGAAGGTGATGGAGAATAGTTGTGATAATTTTATGAAAAGGAAATCACACTTAAACACCTGACAGCTTCTCATAGAAGGCTACCTCAGTGGATGAGCAATGGATGTTGCTTATCTTAAGCAAGGCTTTCAGTGCTCTCTCTCATAACCTCCTCATTGAGAAACTGATGAAGTATGGATTAGATGTGTGGGTAGTAGATTGAAATGTGGCTGAACTGCTGGGCTCAAAGGGTTGTGATCAGCAGTGCAAAGTCCAGCTAGAGGCCAATAACTAGTGGTGTATCCTAGGGGAGGATACTGGGTCCGAACTAGTGTTAAACTGGGTTAAAAACATGGATGATAGGACAGAGTGCAGCCTCAGCAGATTTGCAGGTGATGTGAAATTGGGAGGGGAATGGTTAACACACCATATGTTTTTGGTGCTATTCAGAGGAACCTGGACAGGCTGGAGAAATGGTTGGATGGTATCCTCATGAAGTTCAACAACAGGGAATGCGAAGTCCTGCACCTGGGAAGGAATAACTGCAGGCATTCCTATATGCTGGGAGACAACTGTCTAGAAAGTTTTGCAGAGGAGGACTTGGGGGTCCTGATGGACACCAAGTTGAATGGACACACAAGCAATGTGCCCTTATGGCAAAGGATGCCACCAGCATCCCGGGTGCTGCATGAAGAAGAGCGTTGTCAGCAGGTAAGGGAGGTGATCACCAAATCTGGAGTATTGTGCCCGGTTCTGGGCTACCAGTTGAAGAAAGGTAGGAACTTACTGGAGCGAGTCTAGCAAAAGGCCATGAAGGTCACTAAAACTAGAGCATCCAGTGTATGAGGAGGGGCTGAGAAAGCTGGGATTTTTTTGGCCTGGAGAAGAGAAGGCTTAGGGAGATGTGTATAAATACCTGATGGTATTTATGTGTGTAAATACTTGATGGGGAGGAGTATTGGATGGAACCAGGCTTTTCTCAGTGGCACCTAGTGAGAGGACAAGAGGCAAAGGGCACCAACTGAAATACAAGAAGTTCCATTTATAAAAACAAAACACTTTCTGCTGTGAAGGTAGTCAAACCCTGGAGCAGATTGCCTGGGGAGGCTGTGGGATCTCTGTCCTGGAGATACTCAGAACACTGTGGGACACAGTCCTGAGCCACCTGCTCTAGCTGACCCTGCTCTGAGCAGAGGGGTTGAACCAGATGATCTGTGGATGTTCCTTCCAACCTGAGTGATTCTGTGGTTTGGGGTTATGGGTGCTGAGCTGAGCAG
Organism: Aptenodytes forsteri; assembly: GCF_000699145.1. Taxonomy (NCBI): domain Eukaryota; kingdom Metazoa; phylum Chordata; class Aves; order Sphenisciformes; family Spheniscidae; genus Aptenodytes; species Aptenodytes forsteri. Next base: position 1,012,068 of record NW_008794170.1, on the reverse strand, counting down.
TGCAGTGTTACTGTGGTGGCGCCTTGTGGGCAGATGTGTGGCATCTCCATCCCTTGGCTAGGAATGGAGCAGTTATGTGACGTACATAGGAGACCAGCCACAGCCAAAACATGCAAACTTACAGCTGAACAAAAGTTTGAAAGTCTGTAGAAAGTAACCATAAAGCCCAGTCATCAGCTGACTCCTTAGTTAATTGCTATTGAAATTCTTGTTTCTGCCTGTTCTTAACAAATCTGGCATTTTGGCTACTCCTGAGGTGAAGATAATTGTTTCCCTGACTGCCTTGTGTTTCTGCTATCTTGTTTGATTTGGTTTAGATGTAGGAGGTGTCTATTTGTTTTTAACACCTGCTGTAAGTTGCAACTTCTTGCTGAATGAGTTTGAGAGCTGGTTATAATGAACTGTGTCTTACTGCTCTGTGTTGGTGAGGCAAACAAAGCCCAGCAACCCACAATTTATATTTAATATAAAATTCCAACAAGTAATGGATTGTACTGAAATCCTTAAGCAGCGAACATCTTGATTAGAGGTACTGCTGACTGCTGCTTACTGTGGTGCCAAGCACGGTGGGCTTTACATTTTTCACGGACTGTTTGAATTTGAAAGCTTGGTGTTACGTTTCTAGCTAAGCCAGTGAGCCTTACTGAGGACAGCTTGCACTTGAGCTAGGTTTAATGGAGCCTGCGCTATTCATGCCACTTAAATTTGAATAGATGCTTCCCCTGGACCTGCGTGGCTTCCTAATCACCAACTATTACCCCAAAAATGCTTTAGGTTATTGATGTGGTAGAAGAACCCAGTTGCACAGACCTGACCAACTCTGCTCAGATACATTTTGGGAAGGTGAGGTCCTCTTCCTGGCCTCCAAAGTGGAGTCTGGTTGTTGTGTTTTTGGAGAGAAGATCGGCTGTTTACTTGCGTATAGCACAGAGCTATTGAGTAACAGTAGTGCAGAATATGCCTCCAATACAGGTGAAGAGGGACACTGCTAGGTTGGTGACCTCTTAAAAATGTTTGCTTTACCTCAGCATGATTGTGTATGCATCGGAGGACAATGCAAATGCCTGCCTGATCCTTGGGTTTCCCCCCATGGTGGGAAATAGAGCACTTCTTGCAAAGTCTTCTTGAAGCATATGACTCTTTTCCATTACCACCTTTGCCACACTATCATCTTTGTGATAGGACGGGGCCATTTATTTTGTGTATGAGGCTGTGGCAGAAGGCAGCCCCAGCCAGTGGTCACCTCAGGTGACCTGAGTGCTCCCTGATGTTTTGAGGCTGTCTCTAAACGATGGAGGAAAAACCTAGGTTTCTCTAAACTTAAGTCAGAAATAAATCCCCTCTTTGGTACAACTGATGTTAGATTCTTCTGTCTCAGTGCATGTAGCTTCTTAGTTTAATTGTGTTTTACTTTCTGTTCCTGGAAGATTGCTTATTCTAAAACTTCCTGAATCCCATTTGAGGAAAAGCCTACCCTAAACTTGCTATATCAGCCAAGAAGAGGAGACTACAAATACAAAGGTGGGGGATGTGATTTACTTGCAAATAGAATGTGTTTAGCAAATGTAGGAAAAAACACTCAAGAAGTGATTGCAGATTCATTACCCGACAGGTTATAATTTTAATGCTGTTCCTATTGCACTTGTCCTCATTTGCAACGTGTATGTGTTCAGCTGGGCTGCCTTTAGCTCCAGTGTGTTTGTTTTTTTTTTATACAGGTCTTGATCACTACAAGGAGATCAAAGAGATCAGCATTTGTGAATTCCTGCCACCTCACTTGGTCATTTATATAGATGTACCCGTCCCAGAGGTACAGAAGAGGATTCAAGAGAAAGGCAAGGTAATTTTATCTCTTGCCACTATCACTGTTGTATGTCTGTTGTAATCGCACCCTTATGTGCAAGTCCTGTGGGGTTTGCTGCAGAATTCTGCTTCTGGAAAGCTTCTTGTCCTCTTAGGTGTAAGAACTGTGTGTCGGTGATGACTGTGTGGTCATATTCTGGTATGCTTGCTCTAAAAGAAAAAAGCAAAAATCAACTTTTTTGACTGTATCAATATGCTGTCATTTCTGTGATGAGAAGCTCTAAAAATCATCTGCCCTTAAACAGCCTTTGTAGCTGCTGTTTCAGGAGTCGTGTCCAGGTAATATGCTTCTTGCAGCATGCTCTAAGATTATCTGTGCTTCCTGAGTGCCAGAAGCCCCAGCTGGCTGTCCCCTTCTCAGCTTCCCCAGCTGACTGCTGTTTCAGACCTGTGTTGATGTTAATATGTGGGTCACTTGTGATCAACTAGTTCAGTTAACTTTCTGAAATTAAGAAAATTACTGTTTGGCACTTTTGTGTTAACACAGCGAAATCACCAATTTAAACTTAAAACTAATTTTGTATAGGTATTCCATGAGATATAAAATCCAGGGTGCTTTCTGGCTAATCTAATATAAAGTTGATAAGAAATACAGTTGCTTCTTGTCACTAGTGCAACTTCAATCTAGTCTGAGGTCATGATGTGTGACTCTTACCTATTGTTGATCTTTTGACAGTTGTGGGACATTCTCACTTTTGCTCTCAAAACCCTTTGAGGGTGGCATAGTTTCTCTCCAAGATGTCTTTTTTTATGTCATGGTATTGGATGGAGACTACTGTTAAAAAGAAAATTAACTTAGTTCTGTAGCATTGTCTTCAAATTACCTCGTTATATCAGCGTATTGGATTACTGGGTTATTGAAATAGTCTTGGATCAGAAAAGTTGTAGGGTACTTTTGTATAATGACTAATCTAAACAAGGTTTTCAGTTTGAGTTTTTTCTTCCCCCTTCTGTAATATTTGGACATGTGCTTGTAACTGTTCTCAGATGTGTTACGAGGATTAAATGATGTTTACCTTGTACCTTGTTCAAAGGCTAAGGGAAATTGTAGTCAAGTGAAGTATTTAACTGTGGAAAGCCTAATAGATTCAAAGAAAACTTTGATTTATTACTAAAAAATTGTCAGGTCTCTTAAATGCTTGGCAATGCCTGCTTCTCTTGAAGCATGTGCGTGTACGTTAGTGTGCTAGGGTGAGCTAGTAGCATTTTGTTTTGCAGTTTCCTGCTCATTTAAGAGGGAGGCTGATTGCTGAAGGGAAGTGACTTCAAAGCTGTAAATGGAAGGCTGCCCTTGCTGCTTCATGATCTGCGTGGCTTGAGTTGCTTAGTTTGCTGGTCAAATGACTCTCCCCTTCTGCCCTCCAGCAGTTTAGGCCATGACTGAATGTGCCTCTGCGCTTTAATGAACAAGATACTTTTGTATAGGAAAACCATAGCTTTTTTGTTTTAGCAACTTCAGTGACAGAATTAGAAGCTTCTTAATGTATCGTGGGAACCTGTGAGTTCTTTGCCCTTGTGAGCATAAAGGTCAGTGGCATTTTTGAGACCTTCTGGCAGAAATTGCTGGTGTAACTTGTAACTTCCTTGGGGCAATGGCACTGCTGAACACTAGTGCTTGTTTGGGGATGGTATTTTTGGGAATTCCGCCTTCTTGGCGGATGGAGTGTTTCACTGGTATGCAGCGTGCTGCTGCTGGAAAAGAAAAGCCCTCCAGTGGGCCCAACAAGCAGAGACACAGATCCTTCCAACATAATGGGCATCTTGGATGAGCATTTCAAGCAGGAAATGTAATTTAATTTTAGGATTGAACTGAAGGAGCACATGGTAGATTAGAGGAATTCCTGGCATTTTGCAAATGTGGCATTAAAGTACACCATGTGGAAGATGAACTGTTTAACAGCAGGTATGATAGCCATGAAATTTCAAAGAAAGATTTTGGAGCGGGTGGTTGGAGTGGATGGTTGCCCACACACTTGTCTGAAACTGTGGAAATGGATACACGTTGGCCCTCTCATTGAAAAGGCAGACTCGGACAATCTTCTGTTTTCTGGATGATTGTACATAAACTTCCTTGAAATGTGCAGGTAGCTAGGATTGATCAGTCCTCGGAAAGCTAATCTTTTTGAGGCTGTTGATGTATGGTTCTCTTAGTTTATGCGAACTCAGGGAAAATGAGGGGATTCCTGTAACAAACTGAAATAAATTGGAAGAAAGTTTTTTGCTTTTACATTCTTCTGTTCAACCTGCCTTTCCCTTTCTTTCTAGATTCACTGGCATATCAGAAGAATCTTACTCATATGGCTAATCATTAAAACCATGGACATAATAGTACAGGGCAAAGCAGTGACTAATGCAGACTGACTTGTTCCTTAGGGTACTCTAGGCATTAAATGCTGTGTAAGAAATTCTAAACACTCCAAATGTCTTAATTCTTGAAACTTTCATTAATGTGTATGTGGTTCACTTGGATGTTTGCTAATACAAGAGTGAGCTCTTGGCAGATGGTGTAGCAGCGCCTTCTGTTTAGGCTGGAATCTGTGCTGGTGGGAGAAGAAAGAAAACTCATTTCACAACACTGTTTTCTGTTTGTTTTTAGCCATATGAGAAAAAGGTGTCTCCTTTGTATCTCCAGAACATTGAGGATGCTTACAAGAAAACCTTCTTACCAGAGATCAGGTTAGCAAACCAAAATGTTTTCTGTTAAGTCTAAGTAAAAATGTGTGCAGATCCTAAATCTCTGCCAATATAAGCAAATAAAATCATGTCATGTGAGAAATCCTCCTTGTGCTACGTGGTACAAGATTATGTCCTAATGGTGGGGTATTGCATCCATGGCATAACAACTATGTATACTTGTGTGTAGTTACCTCTGGCATCTGAGAAGCCTGATGCCAGTGTAAGAATATTGGAAGATTGAAAATGAAGTCTTTTTAGGTGTGAGCTTTATAAAACAATGTTTTTTGACTCTTAAGAGATTCAGAGTGGGTGAAGTGTTGTACAATAGTAAATTCATTGGATTTCATTAATTGACCTACCTAATATGTTGCAAAGCTAATGAGCCCTGATCTGCAGTATGTTTTTTCATCCTGCTGTCTTGGGGCATTGCAACTTCGCTGTCATGGAGTCAGATACAGGAAAGCATAAACTTTTTTATAGTTAAAAGAGCACTTCAGGAGCAAAGCCAGGAATCTGGTCTGTTTGCTCTGCAAAAACAAGTTCTGTCTCCCTTTCTGACAGTATTCTGTATGTGGTTGGCGTCAACACCTTTGCTTGTCTTTCTGTTAGCTTGCAACGGTGGTTGGAGTGCTTTCTTGGAGTGATGTCCAAAATGCCATAGCTGTAGCTGTGTGTTTGTATTTGCGTGACCTGAGGAAAGTGTGATGCAATATAAGCTTTTCTCAAGCCTTTTTGGAGAGTTTAGAATTTTTCTCTCCTAAAAACTTTTCAGTTGTCATAGCTTTGGCTAGTTTCTTGATAGTGGTATGCAGGGAGAGGAGGAAGGCTTTCAGGTAAGGGACTGTTTCCTTTTCTAGTTCTGTTTCTCCACCTCATGAGGCATACACTTGATAGCCTTCCACATTTGAAAAGGATTTGATGGACTTGGTGCTGGTAAATAAAGACTGCACTGCTACCTGCTCTGAGAGACTAAAGGTGCTCTTCTCTGGCCCCCCCTGGCTTTCTCTAGCTGGGAAGCAAGAATGTGTGCGCTGTAAACTTGAGATGAGGCTATTACAGTTTGCCAGCTATCTCAATTCTTACAGGGGAGCTCTATCAAAAATCAAATTGTCCTAAAAATCTAAAAGCATGTGAACATAAGCAGTCTTAGTCCCTCATAAATAAATAGCTTTCTGGAAGGGAAACTTAAAGGTCACAGAGCCAGGCCTACTTTACATCAAAACGATCTGTAATTGTGCAAGGTTCAGTGTGTGCATGAAGCTAATTGAGTTACATTTAAATCAAAATAGATCTTCAGGTATATTGTGTCCTGCTTGTTTCCCCTTGCTTTCTTGCTCCATCTCCCAGGGTAAATCAGTGTAATTGCGCTGTCAGCAATTGAACTGAATAACTTCATATTGAGCTTCTCGTTCATAGAGGGCAGAAGTTGTTGGTGCGATGTATGGTCAGCTGCCTCCCAGTGTGTCCCCCACAGGTTAGCAGCCAGCACATGGCTCTCAGAAGGAAACTGGGGCTAAGGGTGGAGAGGGAGGGTGGGAAGCCTTGGGGCTGACATCCCCCTGAGGGCAGAACTGTTTTGAATTTACTGGTGAGGAGAAAAATGCTGCTTGTTCTTTGGATCAAATCGAGCCCCAGAAATATACTGTGGTGTTTAGTGAGGCTAAATCCTAGACTAGCTGGTCCTGCTGTGATTTCAACTCTTTCCCCTTTGTCTGTACATGGTCAGTACGCTTGTTAAGCAAACACCCTCCGGTTGGCGTCCTCATCAGTGGATGGGCTTACAATAGCTTGTCAGATCAATCTTTGTGCTCAGGTCTGAAGAAGGATGTCTCTGTCCCCTTGATGTGGGGGAGTTGTGAATGTGTGAAACTTCAGCTTTGTGCATCTCTGGACCTCATTGATGGCTTGTATATTGGATAAATATACAGAAGCTTCAACTGTCTTTAACTGTTTGCTGGCTTGCAGAGTGATGCAGTGAACTGTATTCATGCCTGGCTGTTAGTTTCTGGGCAGACTAAGAAGTATTTGATTCCCTAACTCTTGAAGATGACTGAAATCTGGTTCAGACAAGCTAAAAAGAGTTGTTATAGACTGTTGAACAAACTCCTGCATACTTTCCATGTTCAAGCTTATGTTCTCTTGCTTCTCTTGAAATGCAGCAGGAAAATAGTCTAGTTTGTTACTTGGCAAAATTCCTGTTATCTTGTTCCATTTAATTGGAGCAACTTGATGCTGCTTGAAGTAGTGTGTTTTACAGTGAATATTTGGCTATCTTAAAATTGGTGCTTCCTTTCTAGTCTGACATGTTTATGAATGTCTTTTAATGTTTCTTTTGATAGTGATTTGTGAGCCCGGTGCTGTGGCAGGTACTACCTCGTGACTTTGAACAGACAGCTTTTGGGTTTTGGTTGATTTTTCTTTTCCTGGACCAAAGCCCTAAGATTGCTAATGTTCTTTTTCATATCCAATACTGCTTCCACTGAGCAGCTGTTTTCTCTTAATGAAAGCCTTAATCTGCAGAATATCAAGTGATTTGATCTGCATTGTTAATGCAATTGCCAGTATAAGACTCTGGTGAAGTCTGACCTCTCCTTTTGATTACAGACAGTTGATATTGAAGATGTGAGTATGCATGCTACACTGTCACAGCAGCTCCCTTTGAAAGGAGGCCGTTTATTTTCTTTCTGTGACTGGAGTCGTGTGAGGCTTCATGCTTTTTTCTCAAGTTGAGAATAAACTCTTTAAGTAGTTCCCGTACTAGGAGCACCAGTTGAATGGCTGACTTTAAGAGCTTGGGGGTTTGTAGGAATAAAAGGCATTTTGTAAATGAACTTTATTACCAGAGCTGTTTTGACTGACCAGTGTTAGTGCAGACCAGGAACTAGTTTGGACTGCTGCAGTTGTAAGTTATTTTGATATTGGGACTGCTTACACCAACAATGTTTAGGTTGCCAGCCTTAATCCTGATTAAACTTGGAAGCGGTTGTGCTAAGTAAAAACTCTGCAAATTCTTCTACGTGCTCTTCAGCTTTGTGTGTTGTTTGATATACCATGCACATTAGGCCTCCATTTTATTTTCTTTGAAGGTTTTGTTAGCTAAGGGAAAGGTCTTCCAGGGCAGCTGAAGCAGGTTTGGGAACAACTGTTACTGAGGGTGGCTGTGCATACGTAATAGTGAAACATGTTCATATAGGAGCTCCTATTGTGGAACTGCTCTGCAAGTGACTTTTCTATGAAGGCTGCTGTATGAATAGAAAAACAATCTTGTAACCGAGAAGCTATTACCCATTTTAAATATTTTTCTACTTACAGATCCTGCTGCCTGCATTGTATTGGTTCAGTTAGCTTAGTCTTAGTAAATAATGATGAATGTATTCTTCTCTTAAAAATTACCTGCAGGTATTAATGTACTTGTTATAAAATCAAAGGTCTGTGAAAGTTTTGGGTTAGGCTGGTTGAAAATTTCACTTGGCTTCAAATAAATGGGGCAATTGTAGTTGGGGAAGTATCCACATTAGTGAAATGGAAACAAATTCATAGGTGGGATTTCTTTTTTTTTTTTAACTGAAACTATGTAGGTACCACAGGCCGTTTGCCCCTTAAAAACAATTTTCCATGAAGAAAGAAGCAACTTGTAGGTCTAATAGGAATTCTATTGCAAGAACTCTGTAAGCATTCTAAAAAATTGTAATGACTCTGGTTCTGGTGTTTGTGCATTTTAACTTCATTTCTGCTTCATTTTGGAGCGGGGGGGAGAGGATGGGTAGAGCAGTTGTATCAGGGGAATTCATTTTTTTCTCTTTGCAGTGAGACCAGTGAACTACTGCAGTACACAGCAACTGAGGCAGAGGATGTGGAGAAGGTAAGAGTTTAAATTTCCAGGACTGAAATGTAAAGAGAACATGTTGTCGTAGATACAAACTTAGTTAACTACTTAATGCGTTTAGTGTTTGTTGCTATGGCAAAGATCTGGGCTGGGTCTGTACTAGAATATTTTGATAAGTGAGTGTTGTTTTGTCAGGGTGGAAATCCCACCCCCCCATCCCTCTTGCTGAGATACCTGGCTATCTGAGCAAGCAAAGACCCCTATAGACCACATGATTATCACTAATAATTTTTTTTAGTGTCTCTTGTCTGATGTAACTTATGGTGGGTGTTTCCGAATTTGGTTTGTTTTTCCAAGAAAATCCTGTGAGGGAGGTGGAAACAGCATTTCCTGAGTCTCTGCTGGGCTGTGCAGTGTTTGGCTGTTCAGTAGCATCCCTGTTTGAAGTGGCTGGTGGGATGGGCAAGGCTCTGCATAGCTCAGTGTGGGAACTAATGGCATTAACCAAGAGGTAAGTCACCTCCAACATTCAGCTGAGACTTTGTCTACCGGTATAAGGTCTGTCTCTGTTGGCTTTTGCTGTTGTGCAGCTTCCTATGATCCAGGTTGGTGTACAGGTTCCTCTGTGATAAAATAGCTGTTGTTTTCTACAAGCTAGTTATTATTTGGTTATAGCAAACAGCTGGATAACCAGAGCTGTTATAAGCATTGTAACCGTGGGTTATTCAAGTGTATTGGCTAGCATGTAGTATCTAAACTGCAGTTTCTCCTCCAAATGGTTTTGCCAGACATGTTGGCCCTGGACCAAGCCAGATAAATTGCCTTCTCATTGCTAGAAATAAACAATCTCTAATTATGTGACAGGATTAACATGAGATCACTGCTTCCTCCTACTCCACTGTGTTATTTTTTGGAGTAGGTGTAGTATTTGCTTTATTTCAGCAAACATTCTTGCTCACGGAGGGTTACTAGTGGGATAACAGAAGCCTTTTGCTTCCCCTTTGTTAACTTTTCTCTGTAGCTGCTGTCCCCTGCTGAGAAGAGCAACAAGCTTTTTGTAATTCTGGACAAGTTTGTAGTGGGCCCACTTCAGTTCTAGGGATGAAAGTTACATGGTGAATCCCTCAAAGCTCACTTGAATTCTGTAGTAGCAATAAGGATCCCAGCTGCACTAAAAATATCTTTTCAGCTATGTCTTGCTGATTCTAGTATTTTCATCCTATGTTTCTTGTTTGAAAGCTCTGATAATCTTTCTACAGTTCACTTAATGCCCTCCCGTACTCTTAGAGGGGAAAAGAAATATGAGGCTGGTTATATTGCTTTTTGCTTTAGGAAGTAGGTCCAGACCTTTGCACAGCAGTATGTGATTAATTCTTTAATCAGCTGGGAGGAGAAAAGTGGCAGGGTGATTACTCTGAGATAGAAAACTTACTAGTTTGGGAAAGTGTAACAGGCTTTCCCAAATCAGATGCAAAAGAAAAACAACATCTGTTTCAGTATACCAGCACCTGTCCACCCACCTGCACTACATATGACATTCAGCAGGTAGCAGGCCATCTTACTGCAGAGGTTTGTGTGTAGTTTTATGGGAGCACTTCCATCTTGCCATGGGACATGTCTTAGATCCTTTCCTAACTAAGCCTCCAAGCCAGTGCTTAACTAAAGATCTGTAAGCCCATCCTTGGCATTCATAGCAAGTGAGGTTTCTGACTGCTTACTGCCTTTGTGGAGTTCTTTTTTTTTAAAAAAAAAAAAAGGCATGTTTGAACATTTCTAAGTGTTGCAGGAGGCAGCCTATTACTGCTGTGCTCACTTGCTGATGGGCTGGGTTTGACTGGGATCAAGTTAATTTTCTTTGCAAGAGCCCCTATGGTGCTGTGCTTTAGATCTGACCAAAACAGTGTTGATAATGCACCTGTATTTTAGCTATTGCTGAGCAGTGCTTGCACAGCATCAAGGCCATCTCTGTTTGTCACTCTGCGCCCTGCGATTAGGCTGGGGGTGTGCAAGAGGTTTGGGAGGGGACACAGTCAGGACACCTGACCCAGACTGAGCAAAGGGATATTCCACACCATGTAACGTCATGGTCAGCCATAAAGCTGGGGGCGAGTTTTTTCCAAACTAGCCATTGCTCAGAGCAATCCTGGAAGCAAGGGGCTAGAACATCTCCTGGATCTTTAAGTCTTGTTCCTGCTGGTGGGAGTTGGTGATAAATCTGTTTCAGTTGAAGACTGCAGTAAAGTTTTCTCTCTTAAGCTTGACTTTGTTTGGAGGAACAAAGTGTGGATTTTAGTTGGCCTTGTGCGTTACAGTAGCTTGTACCTAAATATCCTCGTGTTCCCATGCAAAAGCTTTGTGTGAAGCAGGAAATATCGGTGAGGGCTTTCCTGGTCCTAAAATTTTAAGCCCCATTAGCTTCATTGCTCTATGTTTCTATGCCTTTTAGTTCCTTCCCTTTATGAGAAAATGGTGGTGTGCTACATTTTGGGCCCTGCCCTGTCGCAGCTGGACTTCTGGACGCTCATGCACTTGATTATAAAAGCTATAATTATTAACCAGTAGATTTAGTGAGGCAGTTTGAGTTTATACCCAGAAAAAGGGCTGGTGGCTTCAGTATGGCAGCAGATAAATAGAAGTTCACTGTGAAAACACTTCAGGGAGCCAACCGCTTGCAAACAGCTGGTTTTGGAGTACTGCAAAAAGAAATTTCTGAAAATGAGGTAGGTGGTTTTAGAAACTTTAAAAAAAAAAGAAAAAAAAAAAAAAAAAAAAAAAAAAACCACAACAAAAAAACCCACAAAGGCCTTTCCCTTTGTTCTGAGATCAACCTTGCTTATGCAGATAGCTTACCTGCAACCTTTACCAGCTGGCAATTCTGATATGAATCCTTCTGTATCCTTTTCAGGAAGGGGAAAAAAATGACTGAAAGGGGTAAACCTTTACATTTTTTCTTAGTCCTGAAATTGTTTCCAAGTAGCTCTTGAATGTCTGAGGTTTCAGTCTTGTGAGTACCCCTGTGAAAAATCAAGAGCACAGCATCATTGTTCTCATGTACACAAGAAAAATTAAGTATGGCTTTAGTGTTAGCAAGGTTGGTGTGCCCCTGCTTTTGTGGTAGATGAAGAAGGTGTATAGCAGCTGGTAGGCACTTCTTGTTGAAGTTCACACACCTGCAGCTACAGTGAGGATTCTGCTTTGCAGTGAGAAGCATCCTCTGTGGCAAGAAAGATCAGTGTCCCAGGAATAATGTTTTCTGCTATGGTTTTTTTTTTTTTTTTTGAGGGACAAAAATAGAGAAATGGGAAGAAGCTGAAATAAAAAAACGAGGTCAGGGTGTGAATGAGAATATTGAGCAACTATAGTTAATTTTTCAGGGTATTATAAAAGAAAGGGTAACAAGATTTGAGAACCCTGGTGTTTCAAGAAGGTAGCCATGGATGTTTGGTAGAAGAAATAAGAGAAAGTTGGGGTGGGGGTGTTATTTGCTTGTTTTCTCCCCTTCACTCTCTGTGAGCATGTCTTGAAGAGGTCAGAATAAAGCAGTTTGTTTCCTCCCTAGATTTTTTTGTAGTAAAACCCATTGCTACAGACTTTATTTTAATCCTGTAAATCAGGGTTTAAAGTCAGTCTAAAGCTCTTATTGCTCAACTAGAGTCTACCAAGCTCAGCAATCTTGTCATCACTGTACATAGGGTCACCAGTATGCACTGATGTAGTTCTTAATTTGGTTGGACAAATCTGGACTAGAGGAAGGATTATTATTTTTAAGTCAAAGTACAAGATAGTATCATATTTTCATTGTTAGATGTTAGCTATAGAGATTGGCACTCTTTCCACTTCAAAGAATAAAGTTTTTTCCCTTCTGTTCAGATTCAGTTTACCTTTGGAATGAAACAGTTGAAATTTGGAAATAAGGGTTGGCAGGAGGGATTTAATTTTGGCTTTTAGGGTTTGTTTACACAGGTGTATCCTGTTGATATGTAGCAATGTTTAACTGTTAGCTAGCTTCAATCTGCAAATTATTTGCTGTGTGATTTGGGAGCTTAATTATTTTGTGACCTTATTGTTTAATGGCTTTTGATTTGCTCATAGCAGACATACACAACTTAGAAATGACACTTGTTTCTGAAGTTTTAAAAAAATCAGTTGGGGTTTCATATTGTAATTAACATTGGTTATAGTGGCTAAAGAAGTAGTAAGTGCTGAAATGAGCTTCGTTAGGGTGTTTCAGACTGCTCTTACATGAGCGTAAAACTGGGAATAAAAAGTGGCTAATGTTTGTTTAAAATTTTTTTTTAAAACCCTGGATATTAAAAAAGGAGTGGGGGTAAAAAGGAAATAACTTGAAACAATTTTGGTTAAGTTTTTAATTACTCCGCGCTTGTGAATAGTGTTTTGTATTATGTATCAATTTTATTCAGTGTCACCAGCTTGCGTAAACTGGAGAAGATGGTGAAGATGAGAGGCTGCTGACAGACCAGCTTTGTGCCGCATCCTTTGCCAGTGCGAAAGTGAAAGGCTCCAGAGCTAGCCTGCATGAATTTTTCAGTTGAAGGTGCTGTATGTGGGCTGAGCTCCTTCCTGCAAGCTGTGGTCTGAACTCTGTAGGGTTGTAGCCTGCATTGCTCCTTGTGTCCATCTCTTGGTTAAAGAAACAACCTGCAAGGAAGGAGTTTGGGGAAAAGTTGCCTGACAGAGCAACCTGTTGGGGTTTGGTGTCTTTGTCCCCAGAAATTATATGAATTAGAACAGTGTCACCTGCTGCCCACCACCCCCCAGCTCTTCTAGAAGCAGCACTCACCAGATCACTGTGAAACAAGCTTAGAAATTGTAAGCTGTTTGTATTGGCTTAGTTGCAAAGATTACGGAAAGAGGTCTCATTATTGAAAACCACTTTTTCTAAATCCTACCATGCTCTGCAATATATTAAGACGTGACCTTTCCTGGACATTATTACAAGTTGTGCTGTGATCAGGTTTAAATCATTCATTTGCTGCTAATTCCCGTGGGGGTGCCAGGGCATTCCTTATAAATTAAGAAGCTGCTCTTCTAGCCTGGTTGGGAGGCTGATATCATTGTTAATGAACTGCTAGGAAAGGTATCTTCTGATACGATAATAAGAGTGTGCAAAACTAATTTGGATACAGATTTCTTTTTCCCTGCCACATATTCTGAGCCCTATTGTTAGCAACTCTATTATTAGTCCTGTCATCAGCCATAGCGGGGAGTTTCCACAGCTTTGCTGTGGAGTAGAGAAGCAATTGCTTTTGCATAGCTAATGGAAAGTATGGTGGAGGTTCAGCTTTTAAATTAAATAATTAAAATAAATAATGGATATTTGAACTAACTTACCATATACCTTTCTTCCTCTTTACATCTTTGAATACTTATCTTGGGGAGTTATGTTACAGCAGTTTGGTAGGAAGAAGCAGTTTCTAAATAGAATTTTGGAAACTCTTCTAAATGTTTGTGGTGCTGTTTTCTGTAGTGTTTTTTGAAGATTGAACCATTTTTTCCATTAACGGGTAGATTCGTCGTCGACTTTTTTCTTTATGTGAAAAGTAGGTTTCCTATGCTCTCAGCTACAGTATCTGGTTTGCCACCTTTGCCTCTTTAAGAGATCAAAAATGGTTAAAGAGCATCTAAACTTGCTCGAAGTTTTAAATATGCTTTGGTGATGTCATGTCAACTGTATTTTTTTAAGTCTTTATCAGCAAAATTAGTCTTTAAGAAATATAAATGCCTCAAGGAAAATGATCATGCAGTCATATCTCTAAGCCATTATTTCTTACCATAAAAACATAATACTGGTAATAGAGTGGACCTTTATAGTTGAAACTACTTTGCAATAGCATTTTTTAATTGCCTTTTAAGTAGTAATAGATAGGATTTAGTGTTTGCTGTGATTGCAGGGAATAATTATAGTGGGTTTAATGACCAGTAAATAATAGAAGCATTTTTCAGTTATTATTCTATCACTCACTTTATTACTGGCATCTGCTTCCTTGTTGTCAATGGATTGACAGTGTGTCCTCAGGATTTCAGTCCTGACCTCATAGCTTTATCCCTTCTGGAAAAGGCCTCTGTAAAGTGGTGTTTGGAGCTCTAACAATCCACTCCTTTCCAAGTTGCTTCAAGGTACTATCTCCACCTCATCATGCACCTTAAGTGCATCCTCCTGACACTAGTTTGGGTTTCCTTCAGATCTAGTCAGTTGTGTGATAACGTCAGGCTTGTGTTAAGCAATTACCCAGTGGACCAGCAAAGATCTGTTTTCTGATGGAGCCAGTCTGTAAATGAAGCTCAAACATGGGATTGATAAGTTTGGGGATGCTGGAGGAGTGACTTGCTGAGCTGGTGTTACTTGTTGGAATGATTGAGTGCTGAGCTGTGAGTTTCACCTTTCCTTTCTGCTGGGGGTGCATGCATGCATGGGTAGGTCTTGATGACCGATCAAATCAGGAGCCTTTGGACTTCTGTTGGTATGGCTACTTCAAAGGTGTTTGAGTCTTCCAGCCTGAAACATGCCTCGGTTTCTGTCATGTGAACAACACATGGCAACACCGAGAGGCAATTGCCACAATTGCTCCTCAACCTGTCTCAGTTAGTATGCCACTAAACTGTTTTGAAAAAAAACCCAGCTTCCTGTGTAGCATGATAGTTTTTGTTTGCAACAAAAGGGGGTTAAATTTAGACTTATTTCCATTTCCTCCTCATTCTACCTTAGAGGTGGGGTTTTACCTTCTTTGCTTCCTTTCAGCCCCAACAGCAGGTTGAGGAAGAATGTCTTGGATCAGGTAAGAATTTGGAAACAAGGCACCTCTCAGCCGATGTGTTCCCTGCCATCCTCTGCTCACCAAGGCTGAAAGCACCAGGAACTTTAGAGCTGGCTCCCATGTGTCTGCCCAGTGCTTATGGCAGGGCCACGACCTCTGGAAGTATGACTGGGAGACATGTTAGCTCTAAACATTTGCATTGTTAATAGAGCTTTAGCAGTGAAGCCTTTTTGCTGGATGACTTGTTTAATAATATATTTTGATTACTTTATTGATTTTGGGGGGTGTGTTTATTGATTTTTTGGATATTCTGATCAGACCACCTCTTAGTGTGATTTTTATCTTCTGATTCCAGGTAATCGAAGACATTGAGTACCTGAAGTTTGACAAGGGGCCATGGCTGGAGCAGGATGATGTTTCTTTCCATCATTTGAGACTTTAGTAAGTATGATGTCTTCCAGAAACTGAACATTACTTAGTATCAGATCTCGGAAAATGGTTAAAGCCTTGAGTTTTTAAAGGTATGTTTATATTTGCACTCTGACTTGGTTTTTTTTTTGTCAGAAGTCAGCAGTGATAGCACGCTTCTGTAATATTGGTGCTTGATACTGTAATGCAGTGTGGCGTTTTGCTGCTGCTAATAATTGATTAGACGAGAGACTTCAGATGAATAGATTCCATGCCATTCATGAAGTGCAAGAACTCTCCAGGCATTTCCTAAGTGCCGTACCCTGTGGCTCTTACTTTTGGGAATGTATTTTTGTGAGCACTTCTGTTCCTGGGTGATCACAAAAAACATTTCATTTTAAAACAGAGCATTTATGCAGTTGGCATGGTAGTTTCTCTGCTACCTTGGCAGCATGACATCCTTCAACAAAGCTTGTTGATGGAGCAACCTTGTAGCAAGTTTTATATGTGGTGCTGTTTAGACTGGCTGTGTTTAGATCATTTTTTCTAAAATTAGACTAATTTCTTATGCTGTCTGCTTTTAAGTATCTTACCAGCAGTCAAGAAGCTGCTTGAAAGAGTATCGTGGGGAAGGAATTAAGCAAACGTGGGTGACTGCTCAATAAGTAATTTTTTCCTCCTTTCCCCTGACTCCCAGTAAATAATCCTAAATAAAAGCTTTAATTCTAATTCACAGAATGAAGTATTGCAGTTCTGTTGTTCATTCTCCATAATAACAAGGGGGATTGTGAAGTACAGCGCTTTAAGAGTGGTTTTTTGCTGTTTGTTTTGTTAAAGATCCTTATCTGTCTAGTTGGATGAGAAGAGCTCAAACTCAGATAGTGGAAAGTGCCTTGCTGGAATAGAATCAAATTTCATTATTATAATTCTTTGCAAGTACTCCATGATTATCTGTCCTCCAATTCAGCTGTGGAGTGCTACTGGTGGGGGTGCATGTGTCCCCAGAGCAATGCTGAAAACAGAGGTAGCCCTCCAAACTCCAAGATATGTTGAATCAAACCATCGACCTGTATGTAAAGTGAGATCAGACCTACACTTTTATCCATGCGTTACAGATGAAGCATCAGGAGTGCCACTCTGAAGTCATGTTGATGAACAAAATGTTCTCTGGATAACCCTGTATAAAGAATATATCTGCACTCGTAAGACTATTAATAGATATAATCTTGCACTGAAGTGAGACAGGCTTCCCATTTTGCTAGAACTTCATCTTTAGACTGAATGTGCAGGTAGCAAGTGCAGTATAGTTATTACACTTTTAAAACAAAACTTAAGAGTTATATTAATTTCATATTTATTTCTGGTTATCTCACAGGTTAATAGGAACACAGGGATTTTTTTAAATTGAGTATCTGCCTCTGAATTTCAGTCTTTGTGACAGGCATTGGAGTAGTAAGTTAAACTTTTTTGTGGGCTTCTGATATTCTTTGCCTTTTACTTTTTTGTGCTGTTACCTCAAATGCCTCCTAAAATTAGAGATACGTTCCTTTTCTATGGCCCTTCTGTCAAGTGGTGAAGATAGACACCACCCAATAGTGCTCTTCTGCAATCTAAGAGAAACAAGTCATGATTCGGGTGCCTTTTAAGTATCTAAGAAGAGGTTTCTTTGTGTAGTAATTAAAGGATAGCATCTGGTGACTTAGACCCTGCAAACCTATCAAAATCAGATTTCCTTTGAAAGAGAGAATACAGTTAAGTTGCTTGTTTTCCTATAGCTTCACACTAGCACAGATATTAAGAAAGGTTTATTAATTGCAGAGTGTAGGAGGGAGTTAAAGGAAAGCATACAATTAAAGAGCAGTGTATTAAGATATTGTATGAAAACTGTACTTTGCAGCTGTAGAAAGGAATAAATTGCATTGTGAAGGACTCAATTTTTCATTGAACCATGGGGGAGGCTGAGAGGGTCTCCTGTATAAGGCTCTTGTCATTGTAGATAACACTATTTCTTCTGTTGGCAGCGTGTGGCTGTTAAGATCTTACAGTGCAACAAACTGCTAATATAAGTGTTCATGTGGTTTGAGTTTTGCTGTTTCCCCTTACCTTCAGAATAGCATTGTCAAGATAATGGTCGTATTCAGGCAGATGATGAATGTGCTCGGTGTTTGCTTTGAGCCTTCATTTGGTGCTGGGGTACTAGGGCATTGATCAACTGTGTAACGACAGATCCTGTGCCAATTTTGTGCTTGTGCCTTGCTCAGCTGAGTGAGGAAATCATGGGCAATATGTTGGGCAGCCTGGGAAGAGCACCTTTGTAATGTTTTATAAAAGTGTGTAGGTTTGGACATAATCTTTTTTCATGTTAACTCCAGAAGTGCTGGACAAACATGAGTCTCCCATCACAGCTTGCACAAACTTCACCCATGAAAACATGTCAGGCCCAGTGTCAGACAGGGAACAGATGCGTAAGGACCGAACAAACACTGCAAGGAGTTTGCTGCATGTCATCAGTGTTGGAATTGCATCCTGGAGCATCAAATGGCAATTTCAGGTGGTAGTTCATGAACGTTAAAGCCGACGCTTTCCTCGCTTTTTCTAATGCCCAAGTAGAAGAGAGCTTGTGGTACCCAGTCTTCTGCAGATTTGCAGGTGTCCCATGCCTATGTTAATGTTTCCTTTTGGAAAGAGTATTTAGCACATTCCTGATGGGCTGTCTGTTCCATATGCTGGCACATGCTGCCCTCTCGTGGGTGTTTCTGGAAGGCTGCAGCAGGTATTTGTCTGTTTTTCCATCTGCAATTGCTTACTTTGCTGACCTCCCAGCATTTTGCACAGCCCACTCGTTCTGACTTGGGCTATTTCAGATCTGATGCTGCCTGGGAGTCAGAGGGGCAGCGCAGCGGGAGGCAGGGCATTGCAGTCATAATCCTGCTCCAGTGGTGGCTTGGCTGTTGGCAGTTTCACCTCTTTCACCTTCAGCTTGTACCAGCACGTCTGGGGGATGGGGATCGATAGGCAGGGGTGAGGATAACTTTTTCATTGCATGTATATAGGGTCTAATGCACAGAAACCCCAGCAGGGCCTCTGGCTACTTTGGTAATGCAAATAAGCTAGCTAATCAAAACAGTGAGCCGCACCCATATAAGATCAGTTGCATAGTGATACCTTTTATCTCCCTGCCTTGCCCTTGAGTACTCTCTCCCTTGCCGTAATAGAGAGTAGTATGGTTGTGGGACTGAGGCATGTCTTGGTAAAAGGTTAAAAATGTGTGTATTTGTCTGTATGTAAGCTAGTGGGATCTCCCAGAGGATGTTCTCCATATCTTTCCTTCCTCTCCAGGCGCTGTGTCCGACAGAAACCACTCTGCTGGTTTTTTGAAAAGTCTCAAGGAGTTCCTCTGTTGCCACTGCACTCTTAGGCACGGTTTTATCTGTGCCCTTCCCAGTGACATCATGTGACTGTCTACCTCCATTGCAAAATAAATAATGTTTTGGAACGAAGAGCTGTAGTTTGTGTAACATCCCCTGTATTACTTTACCAGTTGTTGCCGGGAGCTTACTGCATTTGACTTGTTTCATCAGACAAGTTCAGGGTTAAATCTGTTACATCCCCACACTCCTTCAGAATTTGCTATAGCAGAACATATTTTATATGGGCAAATTTTCAGCTTAAGTCACCACTAATATAATTTAAAAAAAGATAGGTATTGGTGTTTCGTCTTTTTTAAGCCACCACTAATTTCACTTAGAAAAAGATAGGTATTGGCATTTGTTTTATCTTGATGAAAAGAGGATCTCTTTCCATTTGGAAACAATCTAGCCGTGAAATAGTTTGCCAGTCTCATCTGTTCAATTTTGTTCATTAATAACTTAGTGTGCCACAAACCCTGGGTAGTAAATCTTCCAGTATTGTATTTGGCGGAACATCAGACATATTTTGAGGTTGTTACTGAAGGACCTTGTATATGCAGTAACTAATAATTTCTAAGTTCTCTTAACATTTGTTTACCTTCTTAGAGCTATTGCTAACCCCAGAGCTTGGCTCCTATTTCCTTTCTGTACAATTTGCTCTGGTTAAATGAAATACTGCAATGAGGAAGCATGGGAGTGAATGAGGGAGAGCAACCCTTCAGCTCTGTTTCACAGTGTAATCGAGCATGCTTAGCAAAGGGAAGAAGTGTCCATGTTTGAATGTCTTGTCTGATTTCAAGTAGCAGGACTAGAAGTGCTTGCAAGAGCTGTATTGGACTTGTTTTTGAAACATTTTTTCATGGAGACTCCAAAATCTCATAAACCATTCATTGTAAAGCTTCTGGCACTATTAAAAACTGCTTCCTTTGGCACCTTACTTCTCTCTTGCTTCAATTGAAACAGTTTTTCTAATTTCCTCTTTGCAGTGGCTTTTTATAGATTTGAAGAGGTGTTGTTTCACTTTCTGACCTTCTCTTGCAGACCTGCTTTTCTTGGAAAGCTCTTTTTTTTTCTTGGCGTTCATGATGAGTGTTTCTGTTCACCAAGGGAGTGGCCATGGTTCACTTTGGGCATGGCATACTTGTTCTGCCTAACCAAATGGTGGAGTCTGAGTCCCTTTGGCAGAAGGAGGTCTGTATGTCACTGCCCTGCCTTTACTAAGTTCTGGAGAAAATGGACAAGGAAGAAATGACAGGCAAGGAAAGACACATGGGGGACACAGCCTGCTGCTGTCCTGTGTGCCTGCTGAATGAGCACAGGGGCAGAGGAGGTCAGTACGGTAAGAGTTGGATGCAGGAACTATCTGTCCCACCCAGCTCTATGTGCCTGTGGCATGAATCAGGAGCATTTCTCCTTTCCCCTGCTCTCACAAGCATGGGCAAAATCGTAAGCGCATCACATGCTCACTGGCTCACTTGCATGTGTTGTACCCTACCCATGGGAGGCATGAAAGCCGACCGCAGCAGGGGTTGAGGAGCCCTGGCTGAGGTAGTAAGGGTGTGAATAGCAGAGGAATGAATACCACCCACTTGCTCAGATTCAAACCTGAAACACAATAACCGGTTGGTGAGAAGCTGGTTTCAAGGTGTGCGAGAAAATAATCTGTTTTCCAGTTGGATCCACCTGCTATTTCTCAAGTTACTTTCATGTATAAGCACAGAATTTAACGTGGGATGCTTTTGTGTTGCTGGCTCTAAGCCTCTTAGGTCAGTGAATGCTTTTAGGTAGGAAGTGTGGTTTTCTAATACTGTGTATTGTCATTTCAATTTTTGTGATTATGCCAGCATCAGTTGTTGAGAAATCATGGCTCAGGCTACGCAAACTGGTTTTTTTTTTTTGTTTGCTTGACTAGTTTATTTTTTTCCAAGCAGTCTACTTCCTTTACCCTGCCTTGCACCTTTAGCAAATATGTTCATAAGACTTTCTAATGTTCATTGTGGTAGGCAATCTTTGGACTTGGTGGGAAAAAAAAGTGTAAGTTACTTGTGTGTAATCAGGTTTCTGCAGGTTCCCTGAAAAATTTGTGTATCCTTGCTGTAAACTGCCTGTAAGGGAAACAGGACTTCCCCCTCTGAAAAGAGGGAGGAATGTGTCAGTCCTGATTCCTCGGTACCTGCTCGTGCATGTGGTGCTGGACCATATATGTGGTGCATAATGTGTGGAGTGGGTGTGTAATAGGTGCTTTTAGAGAAGCAATGAGCTGCCCATTGCTGTAACATACATAAGTGTGATTCCTGTGTAGCAATGGGAAGAGCTGTAGCTAATAGGATTATGGATGGGTGAGCTAAAATCTAATGTTTGTACAGTATTAGAACCATGCAGTCACATGCTCTCAGTTAAGTTTGAAATGCCACATAATCTTATGGGTAGGTAAAGCACGCTCTGGGAAGCTATGCTACTGCATGATGAGAGCTGCTTCAAGAAAATATGGTTAAGTGCCAGAAAATAATAAATAGTGATACTTTTGTGCAGGGGGAGAGAGAGAAAACTAAGGAAACATAAAAGGTGCCTTTAAATGCTTCCTGCTGAGCAGTAAATTAGTTCTGGCAAGCGAATGTGGTTTTGTGGTTAAAGACACTGTTGTGGCAGGTGTCTTTGGGTGGTGCTTTTAGTATTCAAAGTTATTTCTTAAGGTGCAGAGCTGAAGCTGGAGAAGCCATCTTTGGTAGCATTAGGTTTGCATTTTTTTGTTGTGCAGTGGTTTCTTTGGAGGCAGTGGTTGTGAGAGCAAAGAAGTTTTGAGAGCAGCAGGTTTTCCATCTTGACCACTAACTAAAATAAATTGTGCCTGGGAATTGTCCTCTAGAATTGCCATTTTTCTGAGATTCATGAAGGAATGGATTAGCTGCAAACTGGTTGACTATTGGACACAGTTTGTATGTATCAAGTTATACTTCATGTATGCCTGGACAAATTTTACCTGCTTTCTCCTACAGACTTGTAAGGTCCAGAACATCTGCTCCTACTTGACAGAGAGCTGACTCCCATTTCTGTGGGAATAAGGGATGGGAGATGTTTATTCACTGATAGATTAGTGGATCTTCCGCAGCCTCTGCTGTTAAGCCTGAGCTCAGCAAGGTCTTTAAACATTGCCTGCATGCAGTCCTGTTCAAATCAAAATTCTTAGCTTGCTGTCTCTGCTATCTGCACAATGAAAATGCAGATTAAAGCTCATAGCGTTGGTACTGATTATAAGTGTGATTGCAGGATGGACTGTACTTCAGGTACCAGCTCTTCATTCCTGAAGGGCTGCTTTCTGCTGGGGTCTGTTTATTTTAGTTCCAGGTTAATTAGCAGTGCATATTAGAGCTGATTCCTTCTTGGTAGAACCCCAAGAGAAGAAACTTAGTAGGTGCAAAGGTGCTCCTCCCAAAGCATGTTGGGATTCAGAAATAAAACCAGTTGCATCATCAGATCACCACTTTTGACAAGCTTTTCCATCCCAGCTCAGTTATTCCAAGCTGTCTTGGAGTGGGAAGGCTGGGAGTGGCCCCCAGGAGGGCTGGTGCTAGCATGTCACAAAAAAGCTCTTGCTGTGTTGGTGAGGAGGCAAAGGAGGACCCTGTTTACTGGCTTCCAGCATGTGAAATATACATTTAATGTATGTGAAGATAGATAACGTAGTAATTCATAGGAAACATCTTTGGTGTTCATCCTGGCCTTGTAAAAGGGCATTTATCCTTACTTTCTCCCACCTCAACTTTTACTAGATTATTGTACTTCCTTATTAATTTGTCTGTAGTAGGATAATTTATAGTGTGTGTGTCAGGATACGTTAGCAGACTAGTTTACTTGTTGAAACTGTTCAGTGCTGTGAGGTAAGGTCCCAAAACTTGTGATTTAGGGAAAAAAATTAATTGCTTAAAGATGATTAACTTTGCTTTGCTCAGGGCATATGCTTTATGTGTGTGTAAACATCTGTAAAGAAATGCAATTCACTGAAAACACAACTTGCAGAGTTTAAAGTGTTGCATTTAGAATTTGGTCACTGTCCACTGCAAATGGATGTATTTTTCCCCAAATATGTATAGGTGGCACTGTTGGTCTACGTATAATACCAGTATGCAGAAGGTGGCTTTCTAGCAGTTTCTCAGACATTTTAAATTTGGGGTATTTGAAAGTGCTGGCACTGTGCAACATGGATTTTTGGTGGATCCTGGTATCTGTCATTACAGCTGCTGCAACAAGCTTCCCCTGGTTACTCCCAGGCAGGATGCTAGAGGCACTGTCTGCTTCAAAACCCTGTGATTGCGTCAGTGTCAATCCATTTAGGATGGGAGTTTGGGGAAGAGCACCACCTTACTTTAATCCTGTGACCGTTCATTTGTGAAAACTAATTGCACAAGAGGCAATTAAATGAAGTTGATATAGCAAGATAGTGTGTGTGATTCAATAAAACCATTGTTTTACCTTGCTTATATAGGAAAGCAAAAAGCTAGAGATGCCTTATGGAGAAGGCTCCTAGGAATGACAGAGCATCTCCAGGGAGGAAAAACGCAGGGGAGGGAGTGGAGAAGCAGAAGTTGGAGCAGGAGCCAACTGGAGGCAAGGGGGTAAAAAAAACCCACAGGAACTGCGTGAGGAAAAGGACTATGTGTTCATCATAACTGGAAAAGAGGCAAAACCTGTGGAAGTAGTATTTAACAGAAAAGTGGTTCTTCAATATTTGGTCAAACTCAGAATTGATGTTGCTGTCTTTGGGACAGGACGTGGACTAACTGCTCCTTTTTCTTTCCTTCTTTCTTTCCCCTCAGTGTTCAGGACAAAGATGGAGTGCTGGATCCTGCAGCCATCCCTCGCTTCATTCCAGAAATCACAATTGGAGGCAATGAATATGATAAAATCTATTATGAGTATCGATCGGTAAGTAATACCAGAAGGGGAGCAGTTGTATGGTAGCCAGGCAACTATCCCTGCCAAGGTGTAAGTGCGTTTGTAACTGTCCTGTGCACAGCCTGGGTGTCAATCTCATGTACAGGCATACACATTTCTGAGAGTAAGTTCTGGATTTTGCCCAGATCACCACCTTTTTTGAAGTCTGGCTTCCCCACAAGAGGAATAATGAGGCAAATGGTTTGTTTCGTAAGCTGATTTTCTTTTTTGATCTTTAGATGTGGACTAAAGGATAAGTGGTTTTCATTTGTTTTTGTTTCTCCTGCCCCGATTAGTCTCTGACCTCTGAAATCTAAAATAATCCTTTGAGTCAAACAAGAAAATTGGAAACCCATGGCAACTTCTATGAAGACAACAGCTTATAAAATGCTGAGGGAGGGGGTGTTTTTTCTGGAATAGGCTGAGGAGGTACAAATGTTACATTGCTTCTCAAAACTGTTGTTGCTTTAAATAGTGTGTTTCTGTACGTGGGCACACATCCAAAGCCTGTTGTGGCCCAGCACTCTCTTACACCTCATGCAGGCTCCCACACAATGTTTTAATTAGCTGCTTGCCTTTCTGGTTCTGGAGACAACGGCTTCCAATTGACTTAGCACTTTGCCCTATCGCTTATTGTTATTTAGCTGGCGTGGGGTCCTCTTGCACCACATGGTGTTTTCCTAAGGCCCAGGTATTGTAAATTCTCATTAGAAACTGTGGAACTGATGACAATTAATACTGATTAGACAAACTGAAGTCACAGATGATGGTATATTTTCAAGTTGAATTGAAATCATCTCTGCCACTGCATTTTTTTTTAAGCCATCACTGAAGACAAAAGAAGGAAGATCTAGATAAATTGTTGTAAACCATGATTTGCATAGTCAAAACACTACTATTTTTCTGTTCCTGTTAGTATACAGTCTCTTACTGAAATTAAAATGTAAGATACAGGTTCGTGGACTTGTTTGGAAACTCTGGACTACCAATGTTTTCTTCAGGAATAGTCAGTTCAGAAGTCCCTGTGAATATTCAACATAATTTGTTTCTCCTCAGCTTAACTATGCAGTGGAGAGGCTCCTGGGTTCATGCTGTTCTGCCTTATTTGAGATGTAGTCTTTCCAGCTTGTAAAAGGGGCTGAAGCTAAAGGTTAAAGTAGCAGAAAGCGTCTCAGTACTCCTTGAGGTTGTCTAATGGGTTTGAAAACTCCCTGGTCCATCTGAGAAATTGCTATCAGAATTTTGTGCTTCTTGGTATCACTTACATTTTTAAGTCCAAAACTTCAAGCTCAGACTAAGGATTTTTGGAGTCCTTCGCTCCAAGAGACGTCTGTGCATGTGCAGCACATATTTCAGAAGGATCTGCTGCATGACTTGTTGCCAACATGCAACATCCATCTGTACTGACAGTGCCTTTCTTCCCGAAGATGATGGGTTTTTTTGGCTGAAATGTCACTTTGCAGTGGAGCTGGGAATTATTGAGGCTGCCTGACACACAGCTAGATGTGACCTTGGTGCTGCGTGCTGAGAACCAGGGGTAATACTTCTGAAAGCTTTTTTCTCTAACTATACAACAGCACATTCCTCTTTGTGCTGGCAAGAAACTGAGAATGCCCTAGCTCATCAAATAGCTGGCTTCCAAGAAAAATTGTGACTTGCCTTGCAGATGTATCAAAGGGATGCTTAGGAGTAGGAATATGAATACCTGGGAAGGAAAGCTGGGCTCTTGGATTGCTCTGCTTGATGCCAGTTAGTTGACAGCAGAAGCTGAGCACTGTCAGTGCAAAAAAACATTGCCAAAATATAATCTCCCTTCTGCAGGCATGCTTTTAGGTCCAGATTCAGGAAAGTACTGTGGAAAGTGATAATGTCCTTTGGAATAAGGAGGAGTTGTACATTTCATGAAGCATTTGGTTAAATTCAGGCAATACTAGCTACTCTCTTTCTCTCTTCTGAATGCTTAGACACTTGTAATCCTTCAGGGATGGGGGGGCGTCTATAGGGATGGTGCACAATGCAAAAGATGCTGGGTTTTCCTACTTCCTATAAGCTACTGGAAGGGGAAGCACAAAGCCAGCCCCACCTGCCATTTTATGTTCCAAGATATGTTTCAATTCTTTGTGTTGAAACTTTGAAGATCTGGGGGTTTTTTCACTCCAACTTTGTTTAGCAAATGAAGGTGTGAATTGCTTTGTAAGGCAAGGCTTATATTCAGAGGTAATACAGCATGAGACCAACCAGTGCAGGCAGGAAAAGCAGATGAACTTCTAGACATACAAATCGTAGCTATGAGGTTGCTGGGTCTAACGAGAGGGAATCGTAAACCCTTGCCTTGCCCATGTTTATGCAGGGATGGTTACAGCTGCGCTACCACTTTTGCATTTGAAGACAGGTAAAGATTTTAGGCTCACATGACTTGTAAATAAAGACTTAATTATGGTATAATTACAGAACTTCAACTTTTCCTTGTGGGAAATACGTGCTTTTAAAGTTAGTGTAATGATGTTTACCACGTAAATACAATGATTTGTGTAGGGGATTTTTTTCCTCAGCAATCTTAAACTAGTCGTAAATCCTTGATCATACCAATAGGCAGCTAACTGCTGTGCTTTTCAGAGTTGCATGCACACAATTCATGCTGCCTAATAATGGTGGTTTTTGGGGATTTGCAAATTCCATGCAGAAGCTGTTTATTGTTCAAAATATTCATTAGTCAGAAGCAACTGAGAAGGAGGAGGAAACACTCTTCAGAGTCCAAGATTTTAGTATGTGTGCCTTTCTGCAAAATAATGAGGTAGCCACATACAGCTCAATACTAGAAACTCTCTTTTTACATATATCCTTTAAACTTCAAGTGTTCCTTTCACATGTGAGGAGGTGGCTTTCTGCCTCATTCTCTTATCATAAAGTCATCTGGCAGGGTTCAGCCGTTCTGTTCAGGCATTCATAAACTTCTAAAGAGGCTTTTCTGGCAAGGGAAAAGTAACCTTTTAGTCAGGTTCTGTAGATCACAGAGATAAGCATGTTCATTTGTAAGTGAAGCAACATTATTTTAGGAACTGTCAGACTAGTAAAGACTTGACTACTCGTTTTTTTTTTTCTTAACAACTGCTGTATCTCTCTGCTTTCTTCCAACTGCGCACAATCCCCATGGATAGTGCTCCAAACTCCATGTGCGCCCTGTGAAGCTGGAGCACTTAGGCAGATGTGTTTGCAGAGAACACAAAAACAAATGGTTCTGTTTAATGGAATCAGTGTACTTAAATAATGTACTTATGTACTTCACACTCCCGAATGCTGTTGGCAAGTCCTGCTGAATCTCCTAGGGGTGGTGAAAAAAGGATTCTTTTACGTGTATGCTCTTTTCTGTATACATAAAAGTGCAGCTGTCTAAGATTCATATTGAAGCCATCACCTACGTCTTTACCTCTGAAAACAAAGCTGGAGAACTTTAAAATAGTCTTTGCCACCTCTCCCTTCACTGCAGATCGTAGGGAAGTGATCAGTATTTCATTTATGTAAACTTCGTGTTTAAAAAGCCTAAAAAAAGTAAAATAATGGGCTGCTTATCACAAGGTGTACCAGAGCCTGAGTCCAGCGTTTGCTGGTGTTCACTCAAGGTGAAAGCAAAATGGTTAAAACCTAGTCTCCTTTCTCATGTCATCAGCCCCAGCAGAAAGCATTTCTGCTAGCCCACTCACCCCAACCCTGGTTCACGTAACCCAGCTCCCCTGTTTGTCCAATGGCTTGTCCCAACATCTTTAAACACAAGTCTAAGAAACCCTGAAGGACAAAAGGGCTGTCTTCAGTAGTATGCTTAAAAACTGTGGCTTGCATCTCATGCTCTAGGATTTGTTTGGGGTTTTTTTTTCCCCTCATCCTTTCTCCAGGGTGTAAGATTGCACAGTGGGAGGGGTATCCTACCCTCTTTATAGTTTGCTGGGATTCTTTAAGTATATGTGCTGGTGTGTATACTGAAGAAAGTAACCAAATGCTTGGGCACACACATTCTTCTTCAGACAAGACAGGCCTAGGCACCTAGAAGTTCCTTTTGTACTAAGGCAAATCCCATATCAAAATGTTCTATCTTTTGTTAGCCTAACTTACACAATTAGAAAAAAGGAAGTCAGGGATGTGTACCTTACCCTTGAAGCAGACAGTTGTGATGAATTCTTTGAAGAATTTATTCCACACTCTTGAACTACCTTCAAAGACGCTTCCTATCCAATATGACTTCCAGCTCCTGTGAGTGCGTGTGCCTGTGTGTTAAGGCTTTCTTAGATCAGTTTTAGTTGTCATCTTTCAGTCTGAAGTGTCCTTCTGCTCTTGCATCGAAATAGTGAGCCACCTACTTCCCTTCCTTTCTTTACCCTCTTATTGCTTTTCCCCACCACGCACTGGCTATTTGCTGATCCTGGCACACTTCAACCTCCATCCCTTGGCTCCTTTCCTTGATGGTTCTCATTGTCCTCCTTTGAACCATCTAATTGTGCAATGTCACTTTCTGTGGTGAGATAAACTTTGCATGTGTGCCGTATTCACCACATGAGGAAAGCAGAGGCTTATTTGGCAGTAGTATTGATTCTGCTTTGTCCATCCTTGTCAGTGCAGCTCCATATTAAGCAGAGACAAAATGGGTGGCTCAGATTTTTCTGCCCAACATTTAACTCATCAAGAAAGTAAAATAAATATGACACTGAAAGGTAAGAGAAGGCTCTCATTTTCTTTTTCCCCACCCTTTTCCCTTGGTGGAAGACTGCTTTTGGAATATGGGTATGCTGACCATGAGGCAAGGAAAGCGTGAGCTAGTCAAAGACCTAGCTACTGCTATAAGGTGCAATTCGGCTCCCATAACTGTGTCTCTGGCAAGTCCCTTCAGCTTGCTAACCTAACAGGGATTTATTTTTTTTTTTATTCCTGGACTAGTCTTATGCTAGATTGCCAAACGGAACAGGTTTCTGGGGTTAGGTGAATACTGGAGCTGTGGAAGGGAAGTAGTGGCTGGGGCGGGATGGCTGCCTGTCCACAGCAGCTGCACCAGCTCAACTGCCTTGTCAAGCTGCATCTTCGTATCCTGCTCCTCATCCCCCTCCTTTCTGCCCCAGGACCTGGGAGTGTGTGGCTGGCAGTCCCCTGCAGTCTTGTGTATCAGCAGTGGAGAAGCAGCAACAGGTTGGAGAGGAGGAGAAGCCCATGCTTTTCCCACAGGCTCTTTATTTCCCTCTTTTTCATAAAGATGCAACCTCAGGGGTGGGAAATCCTCAAGTGTGGGATGCCTGCCTTGGTAGTTGCAGGGAAACAGCTGTAACGCAGCAAGGTTTTGAGTGAGGAAAGGTGGGCCTGCAACATCAGTCAACTCTCAGCCTCACAATGCAAAAATCAGAGTATTGTAAGAATGTGTGTTTATCATTAGAAGATCATAAGTAGCCCAAAAGGGAAAACATTAAGGGAAGACTTTCTCCAGGTTTGATGTGGCCCAGGTTGCATGTGAAGTGCAGCCCTGACCCTTCTTGGCAGCTGTGGTTGCAAGGGGCTGAGGATGGCTGCTGGCAAATGGGAGGGTTAGGAAGTCCTCTAGCTTTCCCATCTCTTCTGACAGTGCAGAGCACTCCTGGCTTACACACAAATTCCACCATTTAAAATATCCTGAACTAAAAAGAAATACTTGAGCTTTCAGGGAGCCAGAGTCTGGATCAGCAACAGGGAATGTTTGCGTCAAAATGACGCATTGAGGTTTAACGTGGTGATATTGCGTGGTGGGGTCCTCAACATCTTGGCCTTTGGCTGCAGATTTTGGGTTTCAGAAAAGCTACAGGCTTCTAAAAAACCCTTTGACCAATTCTACTTGTATGCACAGAGTACATTACCCATACATACATACAAAGTACAACTGCTGCAATAAGCTTTATCTAAGCCATGAATTGTCTTTCATGGTACTCTTGCCTTTGCAGAAGTAGGGAGGTTTAGGATATCTTTCTTCTCCATGTTTGTGATTGTTACCATAGCAGCGTCTTTGATACAATCTTCTGTTTTCTCTCTCCTGCCATTTTTTCTTGGCTTGATGAAGTTTTCATTTTTTTTTTTTTTAGGATCAAGATCTCCCTTCCTAATTCTTATTTTAATGGAGGTGTTTGGCAGCTGTCAGAGGTAGGGAGGTTTAGGATATCTTTCTTCTCCATGTTTGTGATTGTTACCATAGCAGCGTCTTTGATACAATCTTCTGTTCTCTCTCCTGCCATTTTTTCTTGGCTTGATGAAGTTTTCATTTTTTTTTTTTTAGGATCAATCTCCCTTCCTATCTTTCTTCTCCATGTTTGTGATTGTTACCATAGCAGCGTCTTTGATACAATCTTCTGTTTTCTCTCTCCTGCCATTTTTTCTTGGCTTGATGAAGTTTTCATTTTTTTTTTTTTAGGATCAAGATCTCCCTTCCTAATTCTTATTTTAATGGAGGTGTTTGGCAGCTGTAATGCCCAGCCCTGTCTGCTCTTGAATCCAGGAAGGAATGAAAACAGACACACAATAAATTAGAAAAGGCTTAATTTAAGTTTTTTCCTGTTTTATATCTGCAAAAATATTTTTAGCCCTTTCTAAAGTAACAAGATGTTGCGTGGCTAAATATTGGTAAGACCAGAAGAACCTGAAGAATAACTAAAACCTAGGAATGATGAAGTTGTTCCTGAAGGGTACCTGGAAAGGGGTGGGAATAGGCATGTGATCTCCTTCTCTTCCCACCTTCCCACTCCTCCTCTACTCTCACTGATCTTGTACATACAGGGAGAGTGTGAGTAGCCCTTCTGCTTTAGAAACTTGTAGCTTCTCTACCCTGCTTTCCTTGAAAGATATCATGGGCAGTTGGCAGGGATATCTATCCCAGATATGGGGGGGGAAGGAACCTGAGAGACCTTGGGACTATCTCAAATCTTGGTCTTGATAGTTGTCTGTTTTGTTTTAGATGACGGACCATGCTGTCCCAGGCACTGGGTACCTATGTAAATCAAAAAGACAGTAAAATCCCACTGGTGTTAAAATAATCCATTTCAAACTTGACAGTCTGCAACTGAGCCCTATGAAAGAAAACATTTTTTTATGTGGGAGCACATCCTCCCTCTCCCAAACCCCTCTTAATCCTGTACCCATGTAGGAATGTGATCCTCAGGGTAGGATCACAGGTACAAATCCTCTATTAAATAAAAAAATAAAATAAAAACCCAAGGAAAATAGCTTGGAAGAAAGATCTTTTGTTAGTGATTAAGCAAAGTGGAGAAAAGTTGCAGGTGAACTGTTCCCACTCCACTCTTCTGTATCTCCTAGGAAACTTTAATTAAAAAAAATCCAACCCTCAGAGGACAGTTTTATTGTGGTATCTTATATTGAAAATCATGCTCTAGATCAGGAGAAGGTTTTGGTAAATCTCTAAGAAGGATACCTGGATTTATTTTTTGCTCTCCCTGCATTGCTCCAGCTTCTCAGGGATAACATCTCCATGGAGATCTTAAACACCTCAAACTGACGTTACTTCACAGTTTATCTGTGCTGGTGTGGTGATGCAGTTTTGGTTGGGATGGCATTAGTGTATGATCTTTCTTGTTTCCTGATAGCGTTTTTATGCTGAGAAGTGCTTTTGGGCTTTTTAATGTAGAACTGGCATTGCTAAGACCTGTTGCTACCTTAGGTAATGTAACATAAGGAAAGCTATTTTAAGAGGCTTTTTGCATTTTACCTGTCCAGTTAGAAAAGCAAGCCTACAGTTAGTACAACACTTTATCTGGCTTGGATATAGTTACTTGGCTTTTTCCTGTGGTAGGTTTGCACTCTGTAGTGGATAACTGGCATTTCTAACATATTTGCTGAGAAAAACCAAAGTAGATATGATTCTGCCACTATGGAGAATAGTCATTAGGGCAAGTAGGCACTGTGGAAAAAAGCTGTGACAAAATATTTAGCTGTTCCTTATTGCTTGCTTATTAAAAGCAAGGCTAGAGATACACATTAGATTGTTTATGGTGTTCGTAGTTGTTCAAATTGTAAGTCAGAAATTCATTTCTACAAATCAGATTCCTGCTTAAGCTCACTTACGTTGTTTGAAATAAAAAATACTTCAGCTTTAAAGAAATATGCTGTGTCCTCCTTATGGCCACTTCTATTTCCAAAAGATTTCTACTGTCTTGTCTGTCTTTTTCAATGAATGAATGAAGGGTAGGACAACAGTCAATGAACAATTTCAGCAAATTGGAATTGTTTTAACCTCAATTCAGTAAAGCTTTTGAGTACTCTTGTTACTTGGGCTATAATGAATGTTCACAGCATTAAGAATTTTGTTTGAGTAAAGAATGGCAGGAGTCAAGCTGTAAACAAATCTATCTATGCCAATCCTTTGGAAACGAAACCATATACACCTTGAATGTGTGTTTGGGGGTTATTACACCACCCCCCTGTTTTTTTTATCTGTTGCTCTGGAACATAGGAACCAAGCTCTTCCAGAATACAGCCAATATATGAAGCTACATGTTCCTAGATTTAGCTGTGTGCCAAAAACAAACACTGACAAACTTCAGGAAGTCAGGATTTCTTCTGGAAAAAGCAGTAGTCTTTGCTAACAGTGGTGATGGAAGGTGCTGCTATTATGCTTGTTATAAACAGCCACTAAATGAAAAGGTTTGGATATTGATGAGCCCATGCTTGTGGAGTGATGACTCTGTTCTTAAGTGCTGTTTGATCAGCGCTGCTCAAAACGTGCTATTTATAGATCTACTTTAGCTGTGAAGCCCAGCCATTAGTAGAAAGCAGCGCAGGAGTAGAAAGGAAAAAATGGTAATTCTTTTTGCTCCTGAAATGTTGGAAAACAAGACATACTCTAAACTGATGGATGTAGACCGTTTCAGGTTGTTAAAACTCTCCAGAGCTCTACCTGTACATGTCTGGTTTGAAATTATTTTGAGGAGCTATGAAATGCAGCCACAGTGTACAGCAAACAGCTGGCTGAAGCTGTTTGTTGCTACTCTGCAGCCTATACCACTTTATAGGGCTTTTCATCATGTTTATAGTTCTGACAGACACTTCTGTGGCAGAGTTCTTAATTTAACTGAGGAGATGATCTTGTTTTCATCTTTTTACTGATGCTCTTTTAAAGTTGAGCAGTTTCATTCTTCTGAGCTGGCCCTACCTTTGGGTACAACTCATTTCATTAGTTTCATGCTCTGTGTGGTGGATTTTATCACATACTTCTTCAGATAATCCTTGCTGCCAACTTTAAGTTCTGCACAGTGTAATGCAGCAGACCAAGACTTGATTCTGTCTCATCCATTTCCACGGAGTGGAAAAATCTGTTACTTGGCAGTGACCTTGCAGGAGCTCACGTTTACTTCCTGCCACAGGGATACGTGTGAGCTGTTGGGCTTGTCTAGTGGGATCTCTGTTCCCATTTGCTTGTTCAGTGCTGCTTCAGTTGTAAGCTCTTGAGGGCAGAGAATTAATTCTTGTGTTGCAAAGTCTGTGTCTAGATGGCTGCTGTGATAACATGGCTTTTCTTACTTTTTGTGGGAAAGATGGTTCAGCTTTGGTGTGATGGTTGACTGGTTTCTCTGCCTCTTCGTGCTGGACAAACCTGTTGGTGGCTCCATAGGTCTCTTTGGGCTGATGTCAGTGAAGGACCTAAGAGGGTTTGAAGGGATTTATTTGACCATGTATGCTACTCCTTTTACTTGCCTGTGGAAATGTGGTGGTGTTAATTAATCATGCATAATAGGATGCACTACTGTTATTTATAATGTGGCCATTAAGTGACACCTTTTCTTTGGTCTTGCTCAAGTGCCATTTGAAGGTAACAAGCTTGGAGTGGTCCTGTGAATGTGCCAGGCACTTGCAAATGATGTAGCCTTGCTGATTTTCATTAGAGTTCTGACTGGGAAACTTACTCATAATTCACAAGTCTCGTGGGAAATGCAAGTCGCTTCCAAGTACTTGCCTGGTTTCCCATCGAGACCCTCTAAATTTTGTGGCAGCAGTATCCTTCAGCAAGGAGTCCTTCAAGCCATTGGCTTTGTTTGATGGCACCTGTATCTTGTACTGGAAGAGACAGTGAATATTCAGTCCTTCTCTGTGTTCTCCCAGCAACTGGCAAGTTATGCAGAGCTTTGTCCTATCTCCCTTCCATCATCTCTTTTCTAGGCTGGACAGTTTACCTCTTCTGGCTGCAATACCAGCAACCTCAGGGCTGGTTGCTTGTTCCCATCCCTGCCCTTGTGCTGGCTAAGCAGCTGTGGGCAGAACAGGCTGGGAACTTCAGCTGGGTGCAGTTTGGAGCACCAACTTAACCATTTGTTGTCACCAAAAAAAGCACATACTACCACCTGCCTGGCATCCCCAGATCCTCTCTGGTGCTCCTACCACTCTTCTTTGCAGTGGTCTGGTATGTGTTTGGCTGACTGAGCTTGCAGAGTCACTGAAAACTAACCCAGCCAGAAGGAGTGAATAGCTTCTCGCTGGGCAAGGGCTTTGATTGAGCTTGTGAAATGATCCAGCAAAGCTGCAGAGCTGGCTTGGACTGTGCAGCAGAGAGGTGATAGGATGGGTAATGTAGGACCTCTTCTTGTTGGCATCATGCTATTCAGTCCATTCAGCCACAGTGTGCAACAATACTGCAACACTTTTCATTTGGCTGTCTAATCCAGGCTCCTTGTGACATTGAGCAAACGCTTGTTCTGGCAGGAGGTGGGCCTGTGAGGAGCTAGCGGGGAGGCAGAAGACCACAAGAACAGGAATGACTCCTGTTCCAGTATTTTTCCAAATGCTTAATAAGTGCTAAAAGATCACCAGCTGCTTCTGTGGGACAGACTACATTGTTCCTAGTTGTGCAGCCTTTTTACTATGGACATGGCTGTAAAATGTGAGCTTTGAAGAGCCCTTTCTCGGGAAGTCATCTGTGTTACTTGTACCTGGGGCAGACAGTGTGCAGAACACAAACTCACATCATTCTGCTTGCTAGGTAATACGGGATTTGTTTACTGTGCCTTCCTTTTCCCATTTTTTGGGCTATTTTGAAAGCTTGGCTGTAACATATCCCAAAACTCAGCTGCTTTTGCCAAGGCCCACTGTGAATGATGGAGTATGGATGAATACTTACTCTAAAATTCACTTTGATGTATTGCATGCCTTTAACCAAAGGCACATGGGCAAATTGTTTTGGACAATGAATTTGAATTCTGTTGGGATTGATATTGTATCTTTTAAAGAGGGCAGATTTACCCAGAAACGAAACTGTAAACTCCCATATTCTCCCAGAGAGCTCCTGTTGCTTTAATAATCTAGTTATCTGGGAATCTCTTGAAGTATCAAAGGGCCAATTACGTGCTGCCTGGAGAGGACCAGGGAGAGCTGGTTTTGTGCTAGAATTAATAGATACAGGCTGGTCACAGCAGGTCTGATGTCCTCCCTAGCTCACCACTGTAAATTTGCAGGGCAGAGATAGTAATCATTTATTTTTCATCTCGCATCTCCTCTTTGCTCAGCAGGAGTAACTCTTAACAGGACTGCATGGTTTCTTCTGATATTTAGACAAGACATTAAAGACAACTTTAAATGAAAAAAACTTAGAAAAACTGATCAAGAATGGCTTGTAATAGCTTGTGACAAGGCAGGGTGGGGAATGTCTCATGAATGACGTAGAAGTCTTCTGTTAGCTTGATGTTTTAGGGAAAGAAGTGTCTTATTTTCTGTCCTTCAAATAAAATAAAAAAAAAAGAAAAATAACACGACCACCCCCCCTCAAAACAACAGGTTCATCCTGGATTAAATAGCTGGTTTTGTGGCCTGAGTATAGATTTCATCAAGACTGGGTCTTGCTTCTCTCTGCAGGGGCAGCTCTCTCAAACAAGATACTCTTACAGTTTTTTTGAAAAGAAAAATCATCAGGACAAGTCAGGGGTCCTGTGTGAAACCAGTGTTTTTGTGGAGATGAGCAGATGATCTGTGTGTAACTATTTGTAAAGGCTGCCAGTGGATAGCTTATTTTTAAAGGAAGGGTTTTATTATAGCATCTTTGCTTATTTCAGACTTTTTCTCACAAACCTCACTTGCTTTTTCATGGTGGTTTGCTTCTTGATTCCAGTATTGTATCTCAAAGATGAATGCTGTGTTCTGTCTCTTCCATTCCTGGAGATAGGAAGAGACGTTCTGGAGATAGACTCTGCTTTTGGAGCTAGGACCTGTCTGTCTCTGGTACTGCAGGTCACGGTCAGTACTTTCTGAGGGGGACTACTTTTCAACCTTTGAGACTCGGGTGTTAATGTATCTACAACTGTTTCCTCTGTAGGATCACTCAGTTCAGAGTAATTGCCAAAGTAGCTACTTTATGCACTGATCCTGTTGCTGGCAGGTTTTGTTCCCATGGCTTAGTTATATAGTGGGTACAGAGCCTGGTTTATGTTTATTCAGGCTGAAACTGCACTTAAAAATTTGTGTCGCTTTTGCAAAGCAAGTTGGTAGGAGATGATTTTGATGACAGCATTGTTGGCACACTTGTGGTGAGTCTTCTGTCACATAAGCGTGCTTTTGCTGACCTGATGCAGCCTGCTTGGCCTGGAGGAGCGCTTTCCTTGCCTGCAGAGAGAACACATACGCTGTGTAAGGGGAGTTTGCTATTTTAACCATACTGGCAGGCTTTCTCTTGTAGTCCTGTGTGCTGCATCTGTAATCCCTTAAAATGGCTGCTACTTAAACAGCCTCTTTTCCCAAATCTTTAAAGCTGAAGGCAGAATGGCTTGGCCGCTGAATGTTTGTGTCTGTAATGCTGCCTGAGTGCTTTTGCAATGTGGCTGCACATGGCAGCAGGCTGAGAGGGCCAGGTTTGGCTTTCCATCCTGATGCACGATCTGCACAGCTGTGCTTGTCCTCTTCCTCCTGAACCCTTGTGGAAAGCTTTGGTTGTGGGACATCTGTTTGGTTGGCTAGATGGACTACCATAAAGAGGGTTGTGTGCTTCAGTGTCTCATGTCCTTTCACAGACTTGGAGCTAACAGGTACTCATCTCTAGGTCTAGACACAACTCCTTGAACCCCCAAATGCCAACTCTGTTTAGGCTACTGCTGTTCACCCCTGTTTGCTCTCATCTCTGTGATAATTTGCTTTCCCTCCCTGGTGAGGGTGCAGACCCTCCATCTTTCCTAGTACATCTGATGTCCCCCTCCCAGCGCTCCAGTCCATCCAGCCTTTCCCTCTGCAACGTGTTTCTTGGTTCGCTAGGCTTGAACCGCTCCTTGCATGATGCTCTTGTGACCTGTACAACCAGCCTAAGCTCTTGAGGTGCTGTCAGAAGGAAAGGCTTCCCGCTGCAGTCCCCAGCCCTCTGCCATCTCACGTACAGCGATGTGTAACAAACGGTACAGAGCAGTGACTTCGTGCGGCAGCACCGTGGTTCCCTGAGCCCTGCTCTGGGAACCACGGGTACAGAAAGGTCAGTCAGGCTAACCTGCATGTCCAAGCTGCCTAGGCGGAGGCTACTCCCAGCAGCATTAAGGGTCTGTGCAGAAGAGTTGCAGCCTGAAAGGTCAGTGAGGTTCAGAGGCAGCATGTGAAGGCTGTTGCTTAGATCCCAGGGTACTGGTGAAATTTGGGTATGGGGTTCGAGAAACTTCAGTTTTTCCAGCAAGTAGTGGTTTTTGACTTTGCTTATGAAGACAGGCAGATACTGCTTTTGCTTTAATAAAGTTAAGTTCAGCTCTTGAAGGCTAAATATGCAATTTCATTTGAATGGTTTAATTTAACGTAGTAATTAACTCAGTGTTTCATGCATGAAATACTTCATGTGTTTAATAATGTGTGCCTATTTTGGCATGAGATTCTACTGACTGATTCAATTCTACTACATGCTATGATTAGAGGGGTCATCTCTTACTAAAACTGGGCATGTGAGTGTGTAGGGAAGAATTGGATGAATCCAGGTGGAATATGCTGTTGTGCTGTTGACATATTGGCCTAGTTTTTATGTATATTACGGCATAGTGGTTTTTGTGGCCCCCCTTCCAGCTGCACAGCTCAAATTTTTCAGAGGGACTGATTTTTCTACCAGTGTTAATCATTGTTATAAAAAAAAAATTTCACGTTGCACTTCTGCAGATACCACGAGGCACTTCGTAAAGAATCTAAAAATTTCCATAAAGAGTGAAAAGAGAAATGTTTCTGACTGAACTTTCTGCTTTCTCTAGCTTCCTGGTCGCAATTTTAGGCAAGGCTACAATGCTGATGTTGGTGACAAGTGGATCTGGCTGAAATGAGATCTGCCTCCCCTTGGAGACCTAACCACGATGCACCACAGAGCTTGAGTGAAGAAGCCGTTGAGTTCAGTTGTGCCTGCTCTGCATCGATTGTGTAGCGTGAAGAAAATGCTGGTTAAATCATCTTCCAGCTACAGCATAAGAGAATAGACTCCTAGAAGGGAAATCACTTTATTCTGGTTTGTTCTTCCCTGATGAATTCAGGGTGATTTGTCTTTGGATGTTTGATAGTCAACATGTGATAACAAAGTGATCTGGTATTACAGGGGCAGACTTAAGATGAATGCTGAACTTTCTCTTTGTCAAGACTGTGGCATATTATTACACAGGATTATTGTTGTTTTGCTGAATCAAGAGAAATTAAACCTGTATCCTCCTGGGTCTCACAAAGTTAATTTCTTGCTCTGTCATGCATGGTGTTTTATTAGTTTTATTAGAAGAGTGCACATGCTAAAAAAAGCGCTTGCATCATGTTCTGAAAGCCTCTTGCTGGACATCAGCATCAAAGCAGGCAAGCATAAAAAAGCTCATTGAGAGAAGGAAATAAGTGTTGATCTCAATTTAACCAGCAAAATACCTGTGCTTAAAAGTTAAAAAAAAAAAAAATCAAAATAATTGCCAGCAGTTGTACTCATAGCTTCTTCCTTTGAATGGGTGCTATAGATCAAAATGTTTGTTGGGTATAAGACAAATGTAATTATTATTTTTGCAAGTCCCTGAAAGTCCAAGTTGGAGTTCTTTTTAAAGAAATTATTCATTTGGTATTAGTTAGTCACACAAATGAGGCACCTTGGCATTGGTTCAAGCAGTGCTGTCCAGATTTAGTCTGCAGTAATTCTGCATTTCCAGGAAGGGGCTAACTACTTCAACCACTGAGTAAAAGTGCTGCCAGGCATTCCAGTGTTCAGGACAATGCCTTTGAATTAAGCAGCCAGGTCTTGCCCATGCCCCTTCCCATGTCAAAACTAGTATGAAAAGACTCCTTTAACAAGAGCCTTGGGGGCCTGGTTAGATACTGAAATAAATGAGCAGTGGGATAGAAATGTGGCTCTTCTCACTGATCTCTTCGCTCTTTGTTTCCATGTTTTATGGCTTTATAAACTTTCACCTCTGGTTGCAAAAGGACTGACTCCACTTTGGTGCCACTGTGCCACCCTGCGCTAATGCAGCTTGTGGCTTCACAGTGATGAGCAAGTGCTGGGGTGCAAGGCCAGCACTGTGCCTTGGACTTGTGTGAAGATGCAGCAGAACTGGTGTAGTCAGTCCTGTGAGGCTGTGCATATTTTTTTTTTTTTGAACTGTTGCAAGATCTTTGTGCATTTTCAGTAACCAGCCTCTGGAAGGTGGGGCACTGGACCTATGCATGTTGCAGCTCAGCAGTGTGCTTCCTTATCCCGTGTCTCCCCCAGGAAGGTGTATCTTAGTGCTCTCATGCCTGAGGACCTGCCAGCCTGAGCCACTGTTGTCTTCTCCTATGCAATGAGATCCTGAGCAATTAGTGTTAGCTTTTCTTATCTATCCAGAGTGACATCTTGCAGCAGTCAGTGATGTGTGTGGAGATGAAAAGAACATCTGCTGTGGCTTTAGGTTCCCTTTGGAGTGGTCCAGATCTGTTTTTACAGGTGTCCTCCACTCAGTATTGCTGTGTTCTCCAGGTGC
This sequence comes from Aptenodytes forsteri, assembly GCF_000699145.1. Classification (NCBI taxonomy): domain Eukaryota; kingdom Metazoa; phylum Chordata; class Aves; order Sphenisciformes; family Spheniscidae; genus Aptenodytes; species Aptenodytes forsteri. The sequence goes on along the minus strand of NW_008794170.1, from coordinate 972,245 downwards.
TGTAATTCACCTGGCAATGTGCATGCAACCTGATGTTGGATCTCCTAGATAGGCATTTTGTGCTGTGTGTAGTGCTGGTGAAGCTGTTGTGTTCAGCTTTGCCATAGCGGGGCACAGTGAGGTGCAAAGCATTTCTAAGAGCCTTCCCTGCCTGCTCCAGCAGCACGCTGAGCTGAGCTTTGGATGTAAAGGAGTTTAATTCCAATCAGGAAAAGCAGTGTTGGCTTGTATGGCAAGCAGTGTGGTATGACAATAATGCATGTTGAGCATACTTTTTTATCCCGGCTTTAACTCTGTTTTAAAAGTAAACCTGTTTATAAAGTAAATCTGTGAAGGAAATAACTTTCCCCTTGCTGTAGGAAGGAGTGTTAGCTGTGTTTTTTCTCTTCCCTCCTTCCCACTCCAACACTTCAACCATCTCTTAGCAAACCAGCTGTAAAGTTTTTGGCTTTTGAAGACTATGCTGTGCCAGTTGGATGAATTTATCTCCAGTTCTTTATTAGATTGGAAAAGATAAAATGGCTCAAGTCCTCTCCATGCTTCTGTGTAGGTGCACATGTGATATCATCTGCAGTCTGTCCTCTTAGCCTGAGTTCCCATTGCCTGTGTTAACGCATAGGGAAGTTTGCCTCTTGTCTGTCATGTCCCATGCTTGATTCTGCCTGCTTTACAAAGGCAGATTCCCTGGGAATGGTGGTGTTTCACTTATAGCCATCAGCCACATTTTATGGGCAGAACCACTGGCTTTCCCTTTGGCTGCAGTTGGTCATTCCAGTAGTCCAGCAACTAACTACCCGTGGGGTTCACTTTTCGGTTGCACAGGAGGGGTGAAAGGAAAGAGGAGGTGGGTGGGAATGGGTCCTGCTACCAAAACGAAGGGTTGACATGCTGCAGCCTTAGATGAGTTTGTGAAGACTGCCTCTTTGCCTGAGGAACCTGTGATTTCATGCCAACACCTGTCCCACTTTAAAAACTTGGCTTACTGCATTTCAGATTTGGTCTCTTAACCATCCCCATCTGGCCTTTGCTGTGGTTGACTGGTGAGTGTTTGTGCTTTTCTGATGTGTCCATTAATAGCTTCCTCATCAGCTGGGGGACAGCTGAAACAGTCTGGGGTGTGACAAGGTCAGCCTCTCTGCTGAAGATACTTGCGTGTGTCTGAGCGTCCTCGTGCTTTGCACTTCAGCTTGAGGTATTGACTCCTCACCTGCCCCCACCTGCCTTGTGCTCTTCAAGAGTGACATTTGGCCCAGGGCTACAATTAAGAGATCCAGTGAGTTTCTTCCCCTTCCTCCTTCAAGGTGTAACTTTCACGTTTGAATAGCGGTGAGGTTTGGATGTTAACCATGCTGCTTCAGTTCTGTGAAAGGAAAGAGCTGCTGCAGTAAAGAGAAGGATGTGCATTGCCTGTGATGGGGGGACAGCAAAGATTGAAATGAGTCCCTTCTGTTGAAGAGCTTGCTGAGCAAGTGTAATTTAGGTGCACAACGAATTCCAGCTGGCTTCAAATGCTGTTTACAAAAGACTGGGCAAAATGAATCATTTGTGCAAAAGTTAATGGAAGCAACCAGAGCAGAGGGGAGATGAGATGGCACACTGTAACCTGATGGGCTGTTCTCCAGAAATGTTCCTGCTCAGGTTTAGTGCAAGCTGAGCATTTATGAAGAACCTCACAAGCCATCTGCATTAAAGGAGGTCTTGGAGGAAAAGGAGGTCTAAAGGTCAATGAAAAGGATTGACTTTTCCATATGTTCCTGTCCTGTTGACTTGCATGTGATCTTGGGCAAGCTTCTCAGAGGTGCATGGTCCTGAGAGCTCCCATTCATGTTGGTCAAAACCGAGCCCATCTGACAGTGTTGCTTCCCATGACCCTGCTTAGCTCGTATGCAAAACGAGTGTTTTATAAAACACTGGTTGAATGATGGGATAGGCATTCAAAATTGTTGTCTTTGATGCTTTCCTCAGGGCTGAAGGGAGGTAGGGTCTCGGTTTCCCTGGCAGAAAGGTGCAGCTCTGTGGTCCTAGCTTGTCTTTCTGCTGCACTGGTGAGAAGGTGCCATGTCTGTCTCGCTGCAGTGATGAGCAAATCCTTGGCCACCAAGGAGACTGCTTTGCTCCAGTTTTGATGTCATGGGTTGGAGATATGAAAGGAGCTCATGCTAGAGAGCTTTCCTGAGAAAGGGAAACTATTTCCCCTTGTAGTCACTCAATGAGAAGCACTTAATTTGCTCTGACCCTTTTAACCCTGATAAGAGGGCAGCATTCTTTACATAGCTGCTGCTCAGACAGTGTCATCACATGAGCATCGCAGGTGGCAGGATGGCATGAAACTTGCAGGTTCTGCTCTGGTTTCCAGCTTTAAGTCTTTATTTGCCAAATACATATTCACAGTGAGATCAAAACAAGTGTGTTGCCTGCTGGTGCTGTGTAATTCCTCTGCAGGTGCTGGAGCCCAGCCTAGCTGCTTCTATCTGATGGGACCACTCATGACTATTTGATTCCTGCTGGTGTTCTCCACCCTCCCAAACAAACTCCAGGTACAAATGATACCCAGATCTTGCCTGCCTGAGAAAGCTTCATCTCAATTAGCTTAGTGGGTACTGAGTGTCTTCAAAGATAGCTGGGCTTTGCAATCTGTGGCAGCTGCTGTGGTTCCCTCCAGGTGAGGCAGACACCACACCTCATTCCTCCACCTGCTTGTGGATCAGCAGTTCACAGAGCATGGCCTGGAGACACAATCCCAGACAGTGGTGCTGCATGGGGGATAAAGGCTGCATCTGCTGGCTGGTGTGCAGGCTGCTGCACCTACAGGAGAGCCTTCCCAGCCCTCAGCTGTGCCTCTGCACACAGGTATAAGGCAGAGAAATGTGAGTGTGTGGCCAAGGAAGGATTGCTGGTGGATCTGGCTGGATGTGGGGTTGCAGGCATGCCAAATGGGAGCATACTTCTCCCAGCTGTGGGCTAAAAGTTGTGGTAGAGCAAGGCTTTTGGTTTCTCTGGGTTCCTTATCTCACTCCTGCAGGCATCCTCCTTTTGGCGCTCGTGGGGCTCTGGCAGAAAGCGGGGAACCAGCTCTTTGGGGGACAGGGTTGTGCTGAATTATGGTGTCAGAATAGCGCAGCAATGCCACTGCATTCAAAGAAATGCCAGTTACAGCATCTTTTGGGGGGTTGGCTGGAGCCTGACTTGCCCACGGTATGACAGGGTGGAAGTGAGGTGTGGGGTTGGAGCCTGTTAGCTGGGTTTTAGACTTCTGGCCCATGTTGTGTGTGGTAGGACCACGGCCAAAACCATGGCACAGCTTTAATCTTTGCTCCAGCTCTGATTCACTCGGTCCACTCCCTCTGTTGTGCAGTGCTCTCTGGGAGGTGAGGTGGATGAGTTGGGCTTGTTCTGCCAGCTGAAATGGTCCTAGAAGCCAGGCTGGTGTGGGCAGGGGCTGTACCTTCAATGAGAATGGGAAACCAAAGCCACCATGGTCTGAGAGGTCTCCCAAATCCCTGCTGACTTCTCCCTAGGGTACTTGTTCTGAGCACAAGCGAGAAAGATACTGCAGCTTGACAGAGCAGAAGGGAGGTGAGGGACTAAACTGGAGTGAGGCATCAAAGCTGATGCTCTTAACTGCTGCTTCGTGACCATGGTCTAGGTTATGCTAGGTTGTAAGTTGGTGATACAGACCAACCACCAGTCCCCAGGCAGGACTAGGATGAGCAGACCCTTCTGGCAGGGCATTCAGCTCAAGCATTACTTTCAGGTGACTTTTGTCCAGTGTATTAATTCAAGAGATGGGATCCTTGCTGCTTTCGGCAGTTCCCCGTGAAGGACCGTGAAGGGTCATTGCTGTATTGGGACAGATGGCTGCTGTGTTGCTCTCCAGGTGGTGATGGAGAGCAGCAGGGTGGAAGACTGTGTCTTCAGTTTTGTGGGTATGGCTTCCTTACACATGCTGGCATGTCTGACAGCTCTCTGACGACCTGCACATACCACTAAGTGTCTCTGAGAAGAGTAGCTCCCAAATCCTGTCGGCGGCTTCAGATCCTGCCGCCAGTGCCATGGATAGCCCTGAGTTTTCCCTGTGCAAAACAAGGTCAAGTTGGTGAGTCCTGGGGCTGCTCCCACATAACCTTCTGGTTCCCTTTGGGCGGGTGAGATCGGGTGAAGCACAGCCCTGCTATTTCCAGTGCAGGTCTCTAGTGGGAGGCAAAGGGGGCAGGCAGCGGTTTGCAGGCAGGGGTGGCAGGCTCTGCACCCCCAGGCTCCCTCTCATGAGGCATTCATGCAGTAAGGCTGTTGAAGGTGAGTACTGTGGGCTCTTCCCAGGAAATGTTTTGGTGGCTCTTTGCTTTGAGACACGGCTGGCTTGCTATATCTCCCAGCGAGGAGCTCAGTGGGAGGGCTGCTTCCCAGCCTCCTGTAGGACTGGTTTTCTTGGGCATGGGGAGATGGAGCCAGTTGAAGTGGCTTGCCTGGAGCCACGCAGCAAATCTGGGATTGCAGCAGACAGAGTCTCTGCCCGACTCGTCCTGTGCTTTCGTGGCACAACTGCCCCCTCTTCTCCTGGCCACGTTGATTGCCACCCCGCGGACTCAACATTCATTGCCGGAGTCCCTGCAGGTCTGATTTTCCCCTTGGTGTCTGCATGCAGCATTTTGGTAAGGAGGCATGTTTAACTGGACAACGTATCTGCTCCCTCGCAGAGCTTAATATTAAACATGCTCCGCTGGCAGGAGCTTTTATGAGCCGTGGAGGCAGTGAAGAGAAAATGACTTTGATACCCAATAAACCTTTTCCCTGTGTGCTCAGATCTGGGTTGTGATACTGCTGGGTCACAAGTGGCTGCCTCAGCTGGTGTTTCCTGGCACAGCTCTGAGTACACAAACCCGCTCGCATCTTCCCATCCTCTTTGATTTGTGCCTCCTGCACTGTTTTATATTACAGTGCCGGGAACGTCCTGACCAGGAGATCTCTGCTGGTGCAGGGGAGCTGGGTAAGCAACTCCACCTCTATACCGGTCCTGCTGGTTTCCAGTAGGATGCACAGGGCTTTCCCAGCACATCCCATTAGGTGGCAATGCAGCCTGTTCCTCTGTGCAGCACCGGAGGATGATGGCAGTGAGCATGGGGCTTCAGCCTGCCTGGGGGGAGTTGAGCTTCAGACTGGGGCCTGCAGACTGCTGTGGGGTAGGCTGAGGCAGCCAAGGCTCTGAGCACATAGGAAGGGCACTTTGACTCTGTGCTTTTAACTTGGCTTTGACTGCCAAAAGACTAAGAGACTGGTATTTCCCATCCTCCTGGCTTTGAGGTGCCCTGTATCACGTGATGGCTGTGGTGATCCTTGGGCCAGCCCTGTCCCTCGCGTGGGCTACACAGGTTCTCTTTGCAAGTACTTTGGCCTCTGTGTCCACAAGCCTGGTGTTCCTGGTTGCCTTATTCCATGTCATCTCCCAGCAGGGCAACAGGAGAAAAAGTGCCTAAGTGGCATCAGGGCAAGAGAGGCACAAAGCATCTTTGGGGTGACCAGCGAGCGGGGCAATTCTTGTTCATCTGGCTGCCAGCCCTCATACACTTGCCTGCCTTACAGACCCTGCCCCAGCTCGAGCTTCAGATGGGATAAGGCTTCTGCTCTCTATCCTTCTCAGCAGACTTTCCTGGGCCTGCAGAGGATGGAGGGAGACACCTGCAATGCCTTTGGCCAGGGCACTCAAGCTCTTGCTCAAGAAACAGGTGAGTAAAGAGCTCATCTGGCCAAGTGCTGACAGGCATGCTGGACTGCAGCCAGGGGACTTCCCAGGATGACCACCAGGCCAGACAGCAGCATTACTCACGGACCATGTAGAGCATCACCTGTGTAAGTGCCCAGTGCATTGTTGGCAAGGAGATGCCTGAATTTCAAACAGGAATTGAGATCAAAGCACGGAGCTAGAGGCTGCATGGGTCCCCTCGGGAAAAGTACGACGGACTGGAAGACCTGTCATGGGTTGGGGATGCACTGAATGCTCCAGCCACCACTGAGCTCAAAGGCAGTGCACCGCGGGTGCCCCCATGTGCAGCCTCATGGTCTGTCACCCCTTCTCCTGGGCTCTGGTGAGTGGTGCATCTCATTACCTGCCTCTCCCTCGTTTAACTAGGATGTTATCTGGAGATCGGAAAGCACTTGGGTCCGGATCTCAAACAGAGCAGCATTTCATGGCAGCACAGCCAAGGGGAGCTAAGTAATATTAAAGTGTGATACTTCATTCCTGTGTAATTAACTTCAGCTGCTTTTGAGCTGAAACAAATTACCCTCAAAGACTGTTCTTGTACTGGGGAGAACTTTGAACTGTGTTACCAGCCCTTTTGTTGTCTGGGAGGGGAGCAGACCAGCTGGAGCAGGGAGGCTGCTCCTTCTGTCTGTGGCTGCAGCTCTGTGTGTGGTTTTAGATGGGATAGTGTGGCCCAAACCAGCCTGGTTTCCACTGATGGTGGGTGTGCCAGCTGTGGGTGCCCAGCCTCCACTGTAAACAAAGACAGAGGTTGTTAGCTGTGACTGTAATTAACCCCTAAAAGGGAGAGCCCGAGGCATGGGAAACTACCGCAGCATCCCAGGAGAGCCTTTGGCTCCACCCTGGGTGTCTTCTCTGCTCGGCTATATCCTGATGCACCCCCGAGATGTTGGGCTTGTGGGTGGCAAGGACTTGCTCCTCGGTCTGCCACAGCCGGAGGGGTGCGTGCCCCATGCTGTGTGTTGTCTCCCAGCTCCTGTAATTGCCTCACAGGCTTTGGGTGCATGCTGCTGTCCCCAGGACTTCCCAAGTTACTGTGCTCAAGTTAATCCAGGGCTGTGAAACTTCACCCAGCTTGTTGGGAGAGAAGGCAGCTTAGCTGAATTTTATCTTGCAGTTGTGCATGTTAGTACGTGGCTGGCTGGTGCTGGGATTCAGCAAAGACCTGGTGATCCGATCGTGTATGGGAGACACTGATGCCCTTTTGAGACAGGGATAACAAATGGCTCAAAATACAGCTCTGCATTTCCCAGCAGGACGCCTCCTGCTGCAGCTCCCTAAATACCTTGTAGAATATGCTTAGCACTTGTTTGCATTTACTTTGCATTTGCATCTTGTATCTCTCACCAGCAGGGACTGTGGTGATGGTACAGCCTGGTATCCTGTGCAGCCCAGGCTGGGGAATGTGGCACAGACTCCTGCAACACATGGGATGGCTTGTGGCTGAGCTGCTGCCGGATTTCCAGGCAGAGGGTCTGCCTGGGCTGACAAGTGCCGAGTCCTGTGTGAAGGAGCCCTCCCTGTCCTGGAGAAGCTGCTCTGGAAGAGCAGGAGGACTCCAGCAGCTTGTCTGGGATGCATCAACCAGGGGCGGCTTAATTGTCTTTGATAAATTCATGAGATCGTAAAAACAAATGAAGATGGGAAGCACTCATGTTAAGCCCTTGTTGCTGATGGGATGCAAGGCAGACATGCTTGGAACTGGCCTGAGCGGATTAAGCTCAGCATCCAGAGGAACTGCAGAGGTAGGGAGGGCCCCTGCCTTGACCAAGAAAACATGCACTCAAAAGATGTGGAGAGCAAGCCTCCCAGCTCTGCAGTGTTATCTGGGGGTGCAGTGTACGCCTCCAACCCTGCTGTGGGAGCCGAGGGCTGGGGAGCTAAGGCAGGGGTCAGACATATTTGCCATGTGGCGTTGATGCGGTCCCTCTGGCAGCCTTGTAGCTTGGTCCCTCGCCCATCCCTGGGGGAGCTGAGTCACCCTCATCCCCGATCAGAGGTTTGCAGTGTGCTCCGGTGGCCTTGAGGAAAGGGCTGGCTGTCCTCTTGGGTGCCCTCAGGAGAAGAAGGAGGAAGAAATTGTCTGTGGCTGGTCTGGACCTCTCTGCCCATCCATATGCCCACCAAGGAGGTGGTCGGAGGAGTTTTAAGAGCTGCTCTGTTACTTTAGATGAAGAGGGAGGATGTGAGTCCCTGATCTTGATGTGTTGAAGCGTGAGAGACAGACCTTCTGCCCAAATTCCTGGGAAGAAAGCCACCAGCCCAGATCCAATTGTGGCACCCTGGTCTCATCTCCTTGTTCTCATGCAGCAGCAAGTGCTTGCTCTGCTGGAATGAGTCAGTCCCAGTGTGGGTCCCCAGCAGCCTCATTTACACCTGTGGGTACCAGCTGCAGTGGGGTTTCAGTGGCTGGATGTGGTGTAGGAGGAGTCACAAGGAGCTTGATCTGTAAAGCTGGAAGGGAGAAGTCAAATCCACAAGCTGGGGGAATTCAGGCCAACAACTCTGTCATTGCATTTTCAGGGCTGTGTCATGCTGTGCTGCCCCTCCAGCCACAGAGGAGCTTGGGATGCACTGCAGCATCCTTGCTGGTGGGGACATGAGATAACCGGGCTGTGCTTGGCAGACCTGGTTATTCAGCACTTCCTAATGGGACTGACCTAATGCCTTGCGCTTGCCCAAAAGCTAGCTCTTAGTTTTAAACCTGGGCAAGAGCCATCTGCTCAGTCTAACTGAAAAAAAAAAAAAAGGGGGGAAGCTTTCAGCTTTGGTTTCGGCAATGCTCTTGGAGTGGTGCAGGAGCCAAGGCAAGGCTTGTGTCCCATGTGTGAGGGGCTGCAGAAGGTGTGAAGCAGCAACATGTGGCCAAGCTGTCAAGCACCTGAGTACCCCTTAGTTACCCAAAACCATCCCCCTGGGTGAAAGTGTGGAGCAGATGGTATTCCACTGGGATGAGGAAACAGGGAGGGCAGTGCCTCGCTGGCTGGAGAGGCCATGTCAATGCTGTGAGCCAGCAGCAGCTTTGCTGAGACGTTTGCTGTTGTGAACCGGGCACTGCCATGGTGAAGATGCCCTTCTCTGGGGAAGACATTTGGTTTGCAGCCTGCTGGGGCAGCTGCAGAGCCTGGCTTATAACCTTCAGATCAGCCAAGTGTAGTAAGTTAATGATTAGATTGATCATAAAGCAATCTAATGAGAAGCAATATAGCCAAGCACTTTCCATTCAGTGACGCATATCCAAATCTTAATAGAAGCTGACAGCCTGACCCTGTTACCGTGCTTTGGCCAAATAAAATCATCCTGATAGTTCCCTGGAGAAAGCGGCCACGGCTTTAATGTGTCTTCTCAAAACATTTATCTGACCAGCTTTACA
>NW_008794170.1:932697-962401 GCF_000699145.1 Aptenodytes forsteri | reverse complement strand
ACGGATGGCCATGGAGAGGGAAGGAGCAAGCGACAAAAAAAAAAAAAAAAACAAACAAAAACCAAAACACAAAACTGCAGTGATTCAGAGCTGGTTTACATGACCACCCCTTGCTCTTGCTTCCCCAGCTCCTCTGCAGTGCAGGGGAGCCAAGGTAATACAGCTCAAAAAGCCTCCAACTGCCCCTTGGCCTGGAACTGCACGGCAACACTCACTGCAGGATGGCTCAACCCAGCCAGGAAAGCTCTGCAGGGTCCCCTGTCCTTTCCAGGTTGTGGTCTCGGGTGCCCAGAGTCTGCAGCGCTGGCACCTGAGGAAAGTGTTAACATACTGTAAGTACTAATAGGAAAGCTTCAATAATTGAAGGTATTTGGGGGCGTTTACTAATTTTTTTTGCAGGTAACATTTTACTGCACCAGCTCTTCCAAGGCCAAGTCTCTGCTCTAAACCTTTCCCTGTGTTCTCCCTCTGCAGTTTAAAAGGGAAACAACATGTGTTTTATTACAAGTTCCCAGTGCAAACCTCTGTCCCTCTCGCTGACTGTACTTTTATTAAAAAATTCAGGCGTGCCTTAGGATCTCAGAAATCATTGCACCTCAAGCAAAAGTTCAAACCCTTGATATAAAATGGGACTGGGAAAAAGAAGGGTTGGTCTTTCCAAGCCCTAGTTTTATCCTGACTGTTGCTGTGTATTCACATCTTTGCATGTTTTCACACCTCTTCCAGTGCTGTTTTTGATAATCAACCACGTTACTGCTGTAGACCCATTTATTGCCTCAACTGTAGTAAAGGGAAGGACTGAACCAGGCCACGACCTTGAGCCACTCCTCATGGTGCCATGCAGAGAGGCTGGGATGTGGGCTGGAGCTGCAGGTGTCCTTACATCTGAGCCCAGCACCTGGTTTGAATGCTGGCTGCAGCTCCTTGCAGGGCAGGTGCTGAGATGAGGCGCTAAGATCTTCCTGGCAATGGAATAGGGATTTGGGGAATCGAGCTAGGTACAAGGAAAATCTTCCAGGAGTGGCTGGAAGGAGCCACTGATACGCATCCTTGTGGTGGGAGTGCTGGTTGCCACTGTCACTAGTAAAGGATTCTTCTGACTCAGTCAGGGTGGCATCAGCTGGTACCAGGAACCTCAGGGAAGGCTGCAAGAAGTCCTGCAGCCTGCATCCAGGCTGTCCCCAGAACCTGTTCCCAAAAAAGGTGGTTTCTCCTTGGGAAGTCTTTTCCAGCATGGTGCTTTATGAGTGAAACAGCTAGAGTGGTTTTTGGTGCTTGTGTGTGGTTCACTCAGCGGGCTTTCCTCATTTGTATGTAGTTTATTTTTTGGTATGAATAACAGAAATACCCAGGGTCAGCTCAGCAGTTGTTTGATCCCACAAGTCCCTGCCCTTGGCCACATCGTATGATATTGAGTTCCCCAAGGCAAACTGTGTGAAAAGATGCTGCTTTTTCATCACTTCTGAATTTACTGTTTCTTCATTTCTGCTGAATGCCCTGTTGTTCACTGAGCATGAATACAAGCTCTGTCCTTGGGACCAGGATGGCCCCAAACGCTGGGCACCAGAGGATCTCAAAGACACGTTTTCTTGGATGCGCTGATTTTCAGAAGGGCCCTCCAAGGCAGGGCAATTACTCTGGCTTTGTGCAACAACCTTGATCCAGGAGATGGCCCAAGAGGAAGATGGAGACAGAGGCACAAAGAAGACCCACTTGGAGGCGGGTGGGAAGCCAGCCAGCTCTAGTGAGAAGAGCTCTGAACCCCTCTTTATGTTGCTGGACTCGTGTAGCAGCGACCCTGTCCTTCCTCTGCCCTTGCGTGAGTGCAAGTGCTGCGAAAGTGCCTGGGAACTAGTGGCCGAGCAGGGGCTGGGGATGATGGGGCTGGTATGTTTATTCCCTCCTCAGTCCTTTCCTTCTCTGCAGCCCAGGCTGCTCTCTCTCCCCTTTGCTTTTTATTGTGTTGTATCTGTTCATCCAGTTGGAAACCTGAGTGCTCTCTGCTCATGCTCCTGAGGTCCAGCCATGCTCCCTGGGCATACTGAGGCACCAGCCTGAGCACATCCACCAGTGTGGATGCTCCCTGGGGCACACAGCCTGCTCCACACACATCCTGGCCCCGTTCTTTGGTGCATCCCCATAGGTGCTCCCTGCTGCTGAGATGGCTGCCCTGACTGAGATGCTCCATCCTGCTCCAGTGCAGCTCTTGCCTGTGCTTGTTTCCTATGGCTTAAAGTACACCATGTCCCTTGGCACAGTCCCTGGGTGCTTAGCAAGGGCTATGGCAATTGCCCAAGAGCCTAAGCGTCCCTGGGTTCTGTCCCCCCCTGTGCTCCTGTCTGGAGGATGCCTGCACAGATTGGGATGCACTGGGGAGGCAACAGCTGCTCAGTAGAGAGTTTCCAGGAAGAAATCCCTTCCAGAGCCATTGCTGACTTGCCTGAGCAGAAAGGGAAGCCTGCTTTCTGGTGAAACAGGAGCAAAGGGCGATTAATTGGAGGAGCAACATACGGCTGATGAATTTTCCATCTCTTGGACTTTAACAGGCACCTGGGCATCAGGAGGAGAAATGCTCCAGCACAGCTGTGAGGGGCAGGTCAGTGACAGGGAGGCTGGGCGACAAGCCAGAGCACCATGATGGGACCCACTTCCCCATCCAGGGCCTGGCAGTGCCACCCAGGAGCAGCGATGCCCGCACCAACTCATCTGCAACTTGCTCCACAAGGACAGCATCCTTCATGGTAGTCTGTGGCCAGGTCTATGTCACCCCCCAGATGTGGGGACTGAAAAGTGTCCCCTAAGTGTCACTAGAGGTCACTGCTGCACTGGCTGGGCTCCGGAGCCTGCTCCTCATCTGGACAGCCAGCCAAACTGAGTAGGAGCAAAAGAAATAGCCCCAAGGAGCTGGGGCCATGCTGCACAGCCCGGCTGCAGCTTTTGCAGGAGCAGATGCTGGCAGAGAGCTTTAGTTTGGGAGAGGACTCGTGCACTGGAGATGCTGAGCAGGGAGGTGATGCTGCTGGATGCTTTTGTTGCCTTTGGGCTGTGTCCCAGCCCTGCTCTCCTCTTGTTGGAGCTTCAGGACCCAAACTGGTTGAAACTCATGGCTCTGAACAGAAAAAGCACAGAGGGCAGGGAGCAGGCAACGCGTTGCACTGCTCCTCCATAAGCATGAGAAGCAAATGACTTGGTGGCTGTCACATGGCCGATCTCCCCTTCTTACTGAAGGAGCTGGGGCAAAGAAACAGCCAAGTGTCCTCCTAAAAGCGAGGGCTGGGAGGAAGGCAGGTTCATCTTTCTGGGTAAACCCTGGCAAATAGTGTTGTGCTCTAAGTGTTGGGAGCCTGTGTAGGTCTCAGTTTGCTCAGGAAGGTGGGTTTTGTGTTTATGTAGTTATCTGCTTGTGAGGTTTTTTGGTTTTGTGGGTTTTTTTTTCCCTTAGAAGCATCTAGGTAAAACTCTTCAGTACTCTAGATCTTTGGGGATTTGTTTTATGTTTGCTTGATTTTTCTTTTTTATCTTGCAGCTCCCTAACACTTTTGTAATCACAGTAGGAATCACATCTTCCCTGTGTTGCAGCTTTCCTCTAGGAAAGCTGAAAGCGACCTGTTCCTCTGTAGTTTGTGCTGATCCCACAAGGATCCTGCCAAACTAGGTCTGACCAATATACTTCAGACACTGGATCTGTGTTGCAGTTGATTTCAGCATCTCCACAACCCTCCCCAAACCAGCCCCCTATTCCCACACTGGATGAAGGAGAGCAGGCGCCCACCAGGGAGTATCTCGGTGAGAACCGGTCAGCCCTGAAACAGAAGAAACGCGTGGGGCAGGACCTTGCAGTGGCATGGGATCCACCCCATGTACCAGGAGGAGAGCGGACGGAGTGGTTGCTCTTCCCTCCCTGCATCCCATCCCCATGTGCTGCTTGCAGTGAGCAAGTTGTCCAAAGGAAGAGAAATCACCACCAGGTTTGGAGGTGTTTCTCACCTCTGTGAAAACAAACAGGGCTGACTTGTTTCTTAATTGCTTGTCCATGGGAGCTGTGAGGCTTTGTCTGTGTGGGGTAGGAGCTGGGAGTTTTACTCCATTTGATCGCATGCTCTTTTGCCCCAGCTTCAAAGATCTCTTTGGTTTCCTGCTCCCTTTTATGTCCCATCTCTTGAAGCTGCACTCCTGCACAAAGACACAAACCCAGGACAGCTGAAGGGTTCCAAATGCAATTATTTTGCAGAGTGTTTCAATAAATTAGTAGCTCATTTCTTTGCCAGACAGCACTTACTTTTCAATTGGCCTGTCTGTGCAGCCTGCAGTGTGCGTTGTACCTTTAGCCTTTGGGATGTCAGCTTGGGAGGACGGAGCCGGGTGTGTTTAGCTTGATTCAGACCTGGATGTGACTCTGCACAGGTTTTTGCCCAGTAAAACAATGATCTGCAATTTCATCTCAGTTGGAGATTTCCATAGTTTGAATTTCGTAATGTAAAGACAGAGTTCCTTCCAGTGAGTTGTCCCTGTGAAATGGGAATGCGAAGTACCAGCACCCAGAGCTGCTGCTGGAGAAGAAAGGTTGGCACAAGCATCTGCAGATATATTTTTTTTAATAGCCTTTTATTTATTAAGCTACTTTGGAGTCTGATTCACTTGCTTTGCTCGATATTTATTAGTACTTCACCTGCCTTGAACTGGGAGCTGCAAGCACTTTGATAAATGGATTGCCTTTCCTGGAATGATGTCCCAACATCAGCTAATCAGTATCCTCAGCACAACTGCCAAAGTACCACTCTTGTAAATCAAGGATGGCAAGAAGAAAAACCCTGAGCGCCAGCAGCACAGGGCAGGACAGCAACCCAAGCACCAATCTGCCCATCTCCATGGGCTTCAGTACTTGGATAAGGTATTGCTCCACTTGTGTGAGCTCTCCATTTAATTCAGGGCTGTCTTGGTTGTAATTGCACACAGTGCTGCTGTACCTGCTCTACTTTATTCATACTGAGCGGTAGCATTGCCTGTTGGCCTGGCTCAGAGACCTGCCGGAGGAGTCGGGCTGTGCTTTATGCAACTGAATCCCAATACCTGGTTGCAGCCGGCCATCGCATGCAGAAAAGGCAACTCCCTGTTGAAACAGAAAAAGTGCTGTTAAGAAGCAGGCCTATTTGCTGTAGGATGTCGTGGGTGCCAAACAGCTACACGGCTTCAAAAAATGAGTTGACTTGTGCATGGTAGGAAAATCCTGCAGGGGCTGTAAGAAACCAGAGCATGGGCTCTGGTCTGGGAAGTCCCTGGGCTCCTGAATCCCCGCTGCTGGGAGCACAGGCTGGGCTCAGCTGCAAAGCGGGTTGCATGAAGAACGCGTTACCATTTCGGAGATTTTCCAGCTCATGCTGCCAGTTTGAGTAGGTTTGGGCTTTCTGAAAGAGGGTTTGCCGCAGTTGAAGCATCACTGCGGTGCCCAGGTGCCCACCGAGCCTGTTTGCGTATGTGGTGCCTTCAGCCTCCCCTCACGGGACTCTGCAGTCCAGCAGCCGCTCCATGCCCACGTTTGCACAGACTGTGCAGTGATGGCAACTATCCCCAGTGCACTTTCCGCACCAGCTCCTGCCCACGCTCACTGCAGAAAGGTTGCTCACTGCAGAAAGGTCCCTCACCCTTGTCCTATCATACCCCAGGCTTAAAGGACTGAGGTGCACAAGGATTGGGTAGCACTGACTTTGTAGGAAAGAGCCTGGAAACACCAGCGAAAGGTGACCCTGCTGTCATTGCATGAACAGCCTCCCCAGGATGGGGTCAAGGAGGCTTGGGACATTTCGCCAGGTGCCTCATGGGTGTAATCGCAGCTTTTTCTGTAATGTCTCACATCTGCCAGCAGTGTTCAATAAAGATTCGTCTCTTTCCTCAGCTGGGGAGTCAATCATGTCTCTCCTCTCACCCCCACTGTCTGCTTTTCACAAAACTGGCAGGAATCAGGAGCTGTACCCTGCTGCTGAACTTGCTGGAGATGCATCGCTGGGGATAGCATGGGGAGTCACAAAGCAGGTGAGCAGAGCATGGCTGTGTATCGTGTTTTCTCAGAAATGCCCAGGCTTGAGCAGAAAAGGTGAGTGAAGAGTCCCAGTATTTTTCTGTGAAAGTCTCAGGACACGGTGGGGGCTGTGGCTATGGGAGGCTAATGCTGCACCATCTCTTTTGTACAGTGCTAAGCCATGCTCTGTTAGCATCCTACCCAGCACAGCAGCTGCAACCTATCTCTATGGCTCTTAATTTTCTGGCCTCACATTTTCTCTGCTGCCTGGCAATGAGAGCTGGGTGCCAGGCTCTCCTTGGCCCTTCTCGACAGTCCCAGCTGTCTCTTGCTTGCAGGGCGTCTTTCCTCTTCCCCTCTCTACAAGCATTAACTGATTAATGATCCCCAGGAAGGTATTTGAGCAGCATCCTCCGTGCTGAGGTTTGCTGCAGCAGCCATTCCCCGTGCACCTTGTCCATCCTCCAAGGACGGTGAGGTGGGTACTGCTGCCTACCTGCACCCAGTGCCGGCAGCCCCTTGGCTCCGGGGGTCCTGACTGCCCCCAGCCCTGCCTCCCTCCCTGGGTGTGAGCAACCTCTGGTAGTGGGGTCTCTGGCACTGCCCAGCTGTCCTGGGGAGCAGGCACTGTCCCTCTGCATCTGAAGCCATACGTTAATCTCTTTCAGCAAGGAGAAAAAATAATTTAGCAGCTCATCAGCTAGCTAACAGCTTGGGATGCAGACGATGCGAGACCACTCCTAATTAGCTGCTTTCCCATCTTCTTCATTTGGAGATGGGTAAGGGGGAAATGTGACATTCCCTGAAAATGCCTGCCCGTGGTAGGGAGAGGTGGCGTTTTTGCAAAGGCGATTTGGGGATGCATCTATATTTAATGTCTAGATGTTGCTATGGAGAAGCTGGATGGTGGCAATCGGGAAATAGCACTTGGGTGAAAAGGGACCGTGGCCCCCAGGTGATGTTCCTGTGGGGCTTCCTGCTTGCCCAGGTGGCTTGTGCTGGACACTGGGGTGGGCTGGACCCCCAGGGCAGGGCTGTCCATGCAAGCATGATGCAGGCTGGTGTCACCTGCCCTGCTGCCCCTCTGGAGAGGAGGGTTGCGGATGGGGGGACTGAGCAGAGAGGATGGGCAGGCAGAGGAGCTTCCAGCAGGCCTGAGCATGGCAGCAGTGCCCGTAGTGAGACCAGCACTGACAAGGAGCTGTACGCATGACTGTCCCCTCTGCACGGTGAGATTTTCTTTAAAAAAAAAAAAAAAAAAAAGTCACTTAACAAATATGTTTCAGGCCTTTTGGGTTTTTCCCTGTGATTAAGTCTAATAAGAAGAGACAGCGGAGGATTTATTAGTATCTGCTTGCTGATTTTCAGCTTTACCTCTGTTGTGACAGAAGATCTAATGCTGTTATTCCTGAGCAAGGACTTCATGACCTGACTGCAGAGCAGTGTCCTAACCCTTTCCCAGCTGCCTTGCAAGGCAGGTTGCGCCAGTGTGGCTACAAAGTACTGAGTGGGGGGGGGAAATAAAGCAGCAGCAGAAATTGGGATGGAGGAAAATGTTATCTGAACATTGACAGCATTGCCATGGTAACGGGGCACCTGCCAGCAAATGCGGCAGCGTGGCACTGCGGGCAGCGTGGCACTGCGGGCAGCGTGGCATGCTGTCATCCAGGCTGCAGAGGGCTGGTGAGATGGAGAGTCTGTGCTTTCCCCTGGGGAAGCTGGCAGGAGCCTTGGGAAGATGCTCTGGGGAGGTGATGGCAGGGTAAGAGGCAGCTCTGGGAAATGACAGTCCCTTGGGCAGAGTCTGGCCTCCTCTGCCTCCCCCCCATCTTGTTTCACATCCACGCCGCCGTGCTCGCAAGGAGCCAAAGCCTCGGCCGCAGCCCCAGTGCTGCTTCCAGACCAGCCTTGCAGCGCGGCTGCCTTTCTACCCAGCTGCTACTTGACTGCAAAGGCCGCAATTAGCAAGGTTAGTCATGATGGTGGAAAGCAGTGATTCCCCTTTGTGAAAAAACACCAAGGCTTGGGCTATGTTTTAATTCCCCAAGGAGTGAAACCCAGACCTTCACACATTGCTCATCCAAACCAAAAAAATCCACTGGCCCACAACATCTGCTGGGCAAACACCCACAGCATTCGCCCTGGCCAAAGGCGTTTGCATCCCTGGCCGAAGCAGCTCCTGATCATTGCAGTTCCCCTTCCCCAGCCATCTGTCTGCCAGGCTTTACTTGAAGGCAGAGATCAGCAGAGGAGACCCTGTCCCAGAGAGGCTCCGCAGCACCCCGGTTCTTGGCCCGTTGATGGCTGTGGCTGGGCTTCAGCTCTGAACACAGCTCCGGGGGCCTTCAGCTTGCTCCAGCACCCTATTGCCTTCCTGGGGCCAAACTGCTCTCTGGTGTAAGAGAGGGACAGCATGAATCGGGCCCCTTGGGACAGCACTGTCAGGATGGGAGCATGTTTGGCTGGAGGTATCTCTAGCAATGGGGCTGGTATGGGCAGTGGTGTTGGCTAGGAACAACCTCACTGCCCTGGAGCTGCACCCCGTGGGGTGGGGAGCAAGGCTGCAAGCAGCAATTGATTTAATGATGCTGTGCTGTAATTACCGGCAGTGCATTTGCCCCCAGCCCTGCCATGCTGTAGAGGGAGAAAGCGCCCTTCCAGCCACTGCCGTAGGTCTCTTGCATGCCATGTGAGAGGCAACGTAGGAAAGACTAAGTAAAAATAAACCAGGGTAAAAATAGTCCCACGTGTACCTGCTTTCTATGGGAAATGAGGAAAATTTTGACATTAAGCAAAAAGTGAGATTGAAATTTACCCTCCTAGCTCACCCTCTGGAAACCGGGGCCTGTCTCTGGGTGGGAGAGAAGTGCTTTGGTCCAGTACAGCCCCTGGAAGATGGACAGAAGTGGGCAACATCAGCTGAAGTGAGTGACACTTGCTGCATGTGGGGAGCTGCCCCACCTGCACCCACGTGACCTGGGCAGCTCATCTGGGCTGATGTTCGCAGCACAGAGCTGGACTGCACAGGCAGCTCCACTGCTGTGGAGAGCCTGTCTGCCTGGTGGAGGGAGCAGCCCCCCAGCTGGAGCCGGGACTGGCTGGTCCCAGCATTGGCTGCACCACCAGGTAACCACTTCTGTTTAAGGGGCAAAGAGAGAAGATCCAGTGAGAGCTGTGTCAGGCACCCCCTGTGAAGTGCTCCTGGTCCCCGTTGCATCTGAGGGCATCTCTATCGCTGCAGCCATGGTGAAAGGCAGCTTATGGGCCCAACCTTGGGTGCTGTTTGCTCAAGTCCTGCTGTAGCTCCAGACAGCTGCAGGCTGAACTTTAAAATCTAGCAAATGCTGCTCTGTCCTGAATACAGATGGAGTTATTGCTTGCCCAAATAGGGTAAGGTTTTAAGCTAAAAATCTGGGGTGTTTTCTTGGGCTTTTCACATAGGAAGATGCCTAGGAAGATGCCTAGTTTGGATTAAAGATGTCACAGGGTAGGGACTCCATCTTAGCCCTTGCTAATTCACAAAATATGTAAATGCACCTCTGCGTTGCTTCTTCCCTCTTTTCCAATTTCTCTTAGCTGCTGTAACCTTCCTTTCTGCCCAGCTAAGCTGTCTTGTGCTTGAGCAATGCCTCTGGGCTGACCTAACTTTTTTGTATGCAAAAAGGAAACATACTTAATTACACCAATAGGAAAAGAAAATGTTAATGGCGTTATAATGGAAACACAACCCCACCTAGATTTGTACGTGGCCCTGGTGCATCGGGAGGCCTGGGCGTCAGAGGCTGGGCTGCGTGAGCCTTCGCCTTGGCTATAGGAGCTGACAGCTGGGGCTGTGAGCACTGCGCAAGGCTCATCTCTGCATACAGACACTAGTAAGGCATTAAAAAAACCCAGGCAGAGTTCCCATCCAAGATCTACACAGGCTAGTTGTGCCAGGACTGCCGGTTTGCATTTTACTTTTACATGTGTTGTTTCCTAGGTATTTTTATTACGCAGCAATCCTCATAGGCCCAGATGGGCTGGGCAGTGACTTGTGGGGATACCCTGAGCGTCCTAAATCACAGGATTTCCCAAAACAAGCTGTGGAGGAGCTCCTCTTGCCCTGGGTATGATGCAGATGCCTCCAACTTCTTCACAGGTACAAGCCTGTTCGGTGGAAATTAATCAGTTGCATTGAAGCTGGGGGAGCAGCATTGGCCTCAATATGCCATGCAGTGTAAGATAACAATGCGTTAAAAGTATAGAAAGCAAAGACTTACTGGGGAAGCAGTGCTTCAACCTGGGGACTGCAACCTTAAGCGGTTAGGAACAGCCCCCTGGCACTGGGTGGGGAAATGCCATGGAAAAAGGGGTTCCCTGGGAGCAGGGGTGGATTTGGCTGATTAAACACAGTGGGAACAGACCCAAAACCAGAAGTGTAGCAGCTGTGCCTTGTCCCACACTGTATGACTGTGGAAGGAGCCTCATGTATGGCATTGGCTTTGGCCGACTCTGTAGAAGAATCATTCTCCTGTTTACCCAGTAGCTCTTGAGCGGACCTCTGCTACATGCCGAGAGCGGCAGCAGCCCCTTGGGGCCAGCACCCCCAAAAGAAAACATAAAAAATGAGTGAGACCCTGCAACAATCCAAGTCCCCCAAGTGCCCAGGAACCCCTTCTTCCTGCAAAACCCTGGAATATTGAGCAAGGACCAGGTGTCACAGTGCTCAAGTTTAACAGGAGCAACTCCAGCTGTGGTTTTTAAGAGCCTTTTGATATGCTGATTCCCACAGGACCAGATGCCACAGTGCCAGCTGGCTCTAGGGCAGAATAACCCTTGGGCAGCATTTTGGTGTGCTGCTACAGGGACTCAGGAAATCAATTCCAGCCAGCAATGGAGAGTGCTAAACACCCGTGGTGAGCCCTTCAAGGGCAAATGTATGAAAGGGCAGTGCTTCTGTTAATCAGAGGTGGGAAGGAGGAGTAGCTGAGAGCAGGTGAGTGCAGAAGATCCTCCTGGCTTTGTGCATGGGCAAAACTGACTCCTCAGAAGAGCGACAGTCTCTCTTTATTGTCTGTGTATCGAATGAAATGGGCTTTTCTCTGCCACCTCCTTGCTCTGTGGAGGACAGGGGTTGAGACTTAAATCTGCACCTTTGCAGCCCCCCTGGAAAATTCTCCAGAGTCTGTTGCACAAAACAGGGCTAAAAGATTGGCTGAGACTCATCCATCCATTTGACTCTTGCTCTTTCAGAGGCCTGACTTAACATCCAGTTGTGTTTGGTATTTAACTCTGCAGTCTGGCGGGGCAAGATGGGGCATTGGTCCTGGGAAAGCAGATTTTGGCTTGTTGCTGCAGCTCCTGTGACAGCAGGAGGCTGAAGGCTGTGTCTCGGTGGTGCGGCTGGCCATGTCAAGCTGTATTGCAGCAGGCAGATCAGATCCAATGGGAGGCACTGGGTCTCTCAGTACACAGTTATCCACCGTCGTACCATTCAAAAGACAAGCCTCCCCAGGTAAGCATAAGGAACAAGGAACCTGCCTGGGATTTGCCACAGATGTTGGAGCTGATGAACAGCAGAAACTAAGCTATTGAAGCTCATCTGTACCCTGTTACAGCAGAAATGGAGGCAGCAGTGGCAAGACCTAGAGACTTATAAGAAGTCAATTTATTACATGCCTTATCTTATCCTCCCAGATCCTCTTCATTTCCTGTGTCCAGAGAGAACAAGGGCGACACATTAACAGTGCACAATAGCAGAGCAACCCTTTCTGATGGCTTCCATGGGCTAAGTCTGAGCAAACTACTTTTCTAATTATGGCCTCTGTCCAGATGGATCCCAGACAAATTAGTAAGTGTGAAAGCCAAAAGGGACCATGATTAGATCTGGTCCTTTTGGGTGCCGCTGCCTGCAGTATCTCATCTTGTTACGGGTCATCTTGAGCTGGCCTGCGCTGACACATCCGATAGGAGTGTTTGACTATGGGGACATCGTAATGGGACCAGACATGCCCTGGGCTTCCCTCCTCGTTTCTTGCTTTTTCTTCTAACTGGCAACCAGCATGGCCTGTAGAAAGCAGGGAAGAAACATTACCCAGTTACACTAGCTAGGCTTCTCATGCATGACACACAGAAGCGAAGAGATGCTGAAGTCATTGTTGCCGTTCATGTGGTCCACCTGTCTGAGACCTAATGGAAGTTTATTGAACCTTACTGGAGTCTGAATTCAAGTTTTTCTCTTCAAATCTGTTCTTTATGGGCTTGGTTGCATTATAGGAGCTCAATAAAAACAATCCTTTAAACTGAAACAGAAGAAAAATGGTCATTACAACACATTCCTTTCCAGGCTGGCACATGTTAGAAATGTTCTTAATTAATAGCACGTTGGGAAGAAAAATGAAAGGGAAATGTTAAAGCAAGATCATGGACAGATGTAGAGGAGGAGCCCCATGAAGGAAGATGTCCACAAAGTCTCTCCTACCACACAGCCTCCAAATTGTTCCCAGGAGAGGACTGTGGAGCCAAGGCCTGGCTAGATCAACCCCCCCTGCTGATCCAGGCTGTGGCAGGACGGTATACTTTGGTGGTACCAACACAGGAATGTAGGATGAGGAAAGGACAAGAGCAGACAGTCTTGATTTAAATGGAGAAGCTGTGCGGTTCTCCTGGTGAATCTGCCAGGCTCATCTGCCTAATGAAAGGCATGTTTTAGTTTCTGACTAAAACTTTAGTTCCCTTTGACTGGGTGAAATGGCATTTTGCAAAAGGAGGAAAGACAAATCACAGCATCTGAGAAGGCTTGGTACCTGTATTAGGCAACACGTAGCCAGCTGTTGTGAGGTTGTGCTTGCTAAAAGGGACTTTCTGGGTTACGCTGGATGGAAACAAGGTCTGATGAAGTCTAGATGAGTTCATCTAGAGCCAGTTAACAAAACATCCCTCAGCACACTGACGTCTCCATGCTGTTATACAAGGCTTTTCGAGGTCTACTAGAGCAACCTGTGTTTTTAGGCTGGAAAGGTGCTCCCCATCTCTGCTTTACCTTATATGTGCAAATGAAGGAGGAGAAATGGGGAAAAGACCCTTTGACACCTTGTCATTCCTGGACTTTTATTAGCACAAGCTTCCTTCTCAATGCAAAACACAGTTTTTTTTATGTGTCGTCTTTGTTTTGTTTGCTTGGAGAGAGCACTGGCACATACTCCAGGAAATTAGCTCTTAACTACATTTATGTAATTGGGGAGGGAGGGGGAGGTGTGTGTACACTGACTTTGGGGAAGTTCAGTCCACAAAAACAAACCTCGCTAACTACACTTGGTTCTGATTAAGGAAGATAAATCTGTCAATGAGAGGCTAAATTTACCGAGAGTGTAACCTCCCGCCCCTCGCCCCACCAGCGATGGTCAGGCTGCATTTATTTCTGTTGGGCAAGCTCCAGAAAGCATTGGGAGGTGAAAAACAATCCCCAGAAATGTGAAAAATGTGGAACGAAGTGGGGGCGGCAGGAGGAAGAGTGGGGGAAGAGAAGCTCGAGCGACTAATAGCAACATGATGGGTACAATTTAAGCTCTTTTGCTGCTTCCACGGCTGAAATAAGAAAGCCCAAGATGCATCCTGAAGCCCAAGATGTGCGTGCTGAAAATGCAGTGAAGGGAATCCCTGCTTCCCTGCTATAGGTGGGATCCTTGCAATTGCAGAGCTGAAAGAGCGATGCTAAACCTAAAATGCAAAGGGGTACATGTCACCAAAGCCATCTTTGTGCTGGTCTGTACAGTCAAGGTGTAGCAAGCTCTCTGCAGTCACCTGCCATGAGGCCAAAGCTGGCCTTGGACACACAAGGCAGTGGCTGTGTTAGGCTCATCATAGGATGTGAAGAGAGTTGGAAGGACTAGGCAGCAGCAAATCTGAAGACACAAGGCAGGTCTTGCAGTTGGCTGAGTGATGGTCTGGGTCCCTCGTTACCTTAAGGTGGGAGAGAGATGATTTTGCAGAGAGCGCTATGACAGCTGCTTGTGAAGGATATCTTCAGTACTGCTTGGTCGCATCAGTGTCACCTGCAGGGCCCTTTCTTACAGGGACACAAGAGCTTTTGTCACATGCTGCTGGCCAGAGCAAGCTGCTTTTGGATGTATTAGCCTGCCCGCTGCCACCAGATGGTCCTAGCTGTGTGTGGCTTGAGACACATGCCAAGGATGTCCAATTTACTGCTGACCTAGCTGTTTCTTTTTGTTTTGTCAACATTTTGCTCTTTTTAAAGCTTTATTTGCATCCTGTAAGGAGCTGCTTTTGGTCACACTTGGTGTTTCCTTTCGCAGCCAAAGAGAGGGATGTGTTTGGCCCTGCCAGGGAAGAGTTTTGTGAGCAGAGATTCCCACCTGCCATAGGACTGATGAACCACAGCATGGCAATAGCACCTCGCCCCCCAAAATCATGTACACCATGATATCCCCAGCTCACATGGAGTGAAGGCTTCTGTAACCACCTTCTCATGGGCTCATAAAGGTACTCATCTATCTGTGTTACCATGACAGTTGTCCCTTTGGTTAGCTTGTCAGGAAATAAGCTGGTTACCTCCTGGATCAAAGTAGCTAGGAACCAAGCTTTCTAACAGACTGATGAGGGACAGGATGGCATCCATAGCACATGCTTCTCATCCATACGATAGCCACCACCTTGACCTTTCCAGCAAGTACAGACCTGCTGAGGATAATATGTCTAGGACACCATCACTGATGGCTCATGGACTCCAGTCTGCTGTGTGTGGGCACTGGGAAGGACACCACACATCCAGAGCAATCTTTCTCTAGCATGCAAGAGATGTATGCATATTTGAGATTTGGCTAGCTACTCAAACCTGTCATTGTTTTCGATTAATCAATAAGTCACTGACATCCACTGGCCATGAACCAGAAGACAAACCCGCTTGGTTCAGGGTTTTAGCCCTCTATAGCAATGCTTTTTGTGGAAGAAGTGCTGGGAGAGGGGAAGAAACTTGCTCACATGGTCATTGGCAAACAGAGACCTCTTACTTCCAAGCTTGCTCTTGGAACTGTTTGAACTGTCTGATCCCTTCTGAATCTTGGGGATATCAGAGCTGAGAAAGCCATACTGACACTGAAAGGAAGGCTTGGCTCCTGAAGAACCCATCGTGACTTGCTGAACTGCTATGGAACGTGGCTGAGTTTGGTGATAATCACATAGCACTGCAGCATCATTTTGTAGCTCAAGCATGAGAAGCCCAAAGGAGATGTCAGAAAAACAAACAACAAACAGACCAAACAACAAATTGGGGCCAGATGCTCAGTTGGTGTAAAGAAGTGCAGTGCCATTGGATTCGCTGAGCTGTGTGGACTTCTGCCAGGTGAGGATTCAGCTCTGCTGTCAGAGCATCCCTGTGCTGCCTTGTTCTAGTAGCTTTGGCTCTCTCCAATGGTCTATGCAATCTATACAACAAGGACATGTTTTTTTAACACACTTTCCAGCTGCCAAAATAAACCCTCTCTAAGATACAGACAAAAAAGGCATTAACAATATTGGCATGTGCTCTGGCTGCTGCATTTCCTCTGACTCTCCCTAGCTGGACCTTGATAAGCTTGATTTCTTTGTCACTTAACTCTACCTCCTTAATGAGATTTCCACTGAAATGAGCCATGCTGGGTTCCCATCTGTGGGAGAGCAGGGCAGCTGCACTAGTTGATGTCCTTTAAGAAGTTAGTCCAGGGAGAGCTGCTCCCATCCTTAGCAAGTTCAGACCCCGCCTGAAAATGAAGGCCTCCTGGAGCTCAGAAGCTTGCAGGAACACAGGCAGCTCTGACTCACTTGGTGCACACTGTGCCTGTCCCTTTGAAGCACTTCAAGTGCAAGGAAGAGGCAATATTCATCCCCAGCAGCAAACCCAAGGGGTGAGGCTTATGATGACCACCTTACACACCACCACCACCCAAGGACTGAACCCCCCCCCTTGGTCTTGAGCCAGAGACAGGGTTGGTTGGTGCATATCTAACAGTCACCCATGGCCTTTGCCTAACCCAAGTCAGAAGAGGAAGGGTGGTGTGTTTCTGTCTCCAACAATTATAATTTATCAATACTCAGTGTGCAATAATACACCTGCCACCAGTTTCCCTCTTAAATATTTCCTTTCAAAATTTCATCTCCTCTCTTCATGTCCCCTGTCAAACTCTCAAAACATATAAGCTTTTACTATCAGTCTTCAAATAAGCTGATTTGGGTTCTTGTTTTTGTTTCTTACACCAAAAAGCTTCTGTTCAGTTGCTCTGATTTTGCCATTAGAGTTTTTAAAATGGGTTTGGGATAGATGAATTAAATTCAGCCAATGCTCCAGAAAACGTCTTGCATGCAGTGACATAGCCAGTTTTCTCTTTCCAGATGTGGCATCAGTAACAGATAGACCAGTAGGGGCGTTCACTGGCTCCATTCTTGAGGAATCTCATGTTTGTTTTCTCTTTGGTGGGTCAGCCTTTGCTGATACACAAGAAATGTTTTACATCTGGGCTGCTGTGAGGAGAGGAGCAATGGATTGTACATCTTTTCTGCAGTTGTGTTTGTATGGTTCAGTAGTGGATGGACCCGGAGCTCAGAGATGTTCCTCCCCTTGGGACATAGTTTCTGCAGCGTGATGAAGCTCGGAGGTGGTTTTGAAGTGGGTCAGAGACCAGATTAGGATTAGAGTTTGGAGAAGGAGTTTGTCATGGTTTTTTGGGAGGAAGGCCTCATTTAAAATGTAACAAGGAGGATATCCTGTCCCAGCCATGGGGTATTTTTGCAGAGAGGATCTAATCTGGGGTTTAGGTCTTTTAGGTCAGGCTGGCTGAGACATGGGGGTGAACCTGCACCCTTCTGCTTCTGTATGTTTTGGGGAGAGAGAGGGAGGGTTTTTCTTTAAGTTAAAAAAAGGTGGGGACAATATACATGTACTTCCTTATTTCCCCAGCCTCTCTGGTAAAAACAATCGCATTAACGTGTGAAAATGATTTACAACCTGGTCTTTATGCTCGCGTCTCCTCCAGGCAAGGCGAGGTGGCGTGAGGGGGGATGCAATTATCCCCTCCACTCCGCAGAATCATAGAATCATTAAGGTTGGAAAAGACCTCTAAGATCATCGAGTCCAACCGTCGACCCAACACCACCATGCCCACTAAACCATGTCCCTAAGTGCCGCATCTACACAACTTTTAAATACTTCCAGGGATGGTGACTCAACCACTTCCCTGGGCAGCCTGTTCCAATGTATGGGGAAGGCCCCCTGATTCATTGCAGGGAAAAATACAGAGAGTTTTTAAAGGATGATTTAGCAAAAAGGCAGGAGGAAGGTGCTATGTGGGCTGATGCCGTGGGCTCAGCGTGTCGGCCTGTCCAAGGGTACAAGACAGGTGCAGGGCTGCAGCGGGGTTGCCTCACCCACACACGGCCATGTGAGGTAACCTCAGCCCTGCTGCCTCTCCCCAAGGATACCGGCCTGAGAACTGCCGGGGGAAAATCAATATGAGGGCTTGGGCTCTGCCCTCTGCTCCCGCAGGCTGAGGCCTGCTGCCTTCAGGGAGGGAGGGAGAAGGTGGCAGTGGGGTGTCCCTCTCTGGTGATCTTGCTTCCTGGTTGTCCTCAGAGGATGCAGGGAGATGGTTGTCTGTCTGTGTCCTCGTGGTTACCACCATGGAGGGGTGCTGGGCCTGATGATGGAGGTCCATGTAGGGGCATTGGGTCAGGACTATGCCTGTAGCCACCTTAGGGCCAGCAGCCTTCCCTTGCCCAAAATGGCCGCCGCCTCCAGCAGGGCAAAGGTACTGCTGCTGTCGCCGTCCCCGCAGTGGCAAGCAACCACAGCCCTGCAACCCCTTGCTGTGGCTGCCACTGCTGCAATTAAAAAAAATTAATTGTGAGACTAAAAAAACCCAAACCAAAACAACCCCTGCATGCACATTTATTGCAATTATCCAACAATTTTGTAGCTGATGAAAATAATATAAGGGCTTGGGAAGAACTGTAAGTTATATTCAAGACTTCTGAATGTGTGTGAATGGATTTTATTAGAACTGGAGGTTTTAAAATATAATTACCCCTTTCTGCTATAAGGGCTCTGCCCATGGAGGGGCTTCCCAGAGCGTGGTGATGGCGGTGCTGCTGAGATGTGCTCTCACGTCTGCTCCCCGCGGCTTGCACGGGCCTGAGTGTGGGCTCTTCAGCTTGACGCTTTGGCCATGCCAAAGCCTTGGGTTAGATAGTTCAACCTCCCATTGAAATATTTTGGTTTTCCTTTCTTGGGATTGGTGGGACTGGATGTGTGGTAAAGCAGGTCGTCCCCATTAATTAAAATGGTGGCTGGACTCTTGGTGGGGTGCAAGGGCTCCCTGGGGTCAGTCCATGGAGTCCAAGCCTCAAGGAGCAGCCCAGACCTCCACACCTCTGAAGCCTGGACAAAGACATTGTGGTCCAAGCTGACTGTGAGGGAGTCCAACAGGGAACAGCAACTCTTCTGGGGCAGCCAATGCCCTGAAACGCTTCCCATGGGCAGGCCCTGGAGAGGAGGTTTTTCTCCCATCTCTTGTGCCAGCGTAGGAAGGAAGCTACATTGCTTGACCTGTCACCTTCTGCAGCTTGTGGGGTGGCTTGTGTGGTCATCTCCCTCCCACTGTGCTTGAGCTGGCACTGTTCTCCACCCAGGGCATCCCTTTTATCTTTTCCAGGATGGAAACGTTGACCTGAGTGAAAAATCTCTGGGCTTGTCTGTGTGGCGTGCACTAGATGCAAGAGTGGATGGTCCCATCTAGCCTCGATCCTGCCAAGCTGGTGTTGGGATGGTGCACGGTAAGTCCCGTCTGAGCGGAAGGCTGCTGGGAGCACAGCTGCGCTCCAACTCTCCCACCATCTTGGCTTGCTGGCGTGTTTCCCTGATAAATGAGCTGCTACATTGGGGAGCAGAGTGGGGAAGAGAAACCATTGCCCAGACCGCACACAACAGCTGTGATCTTGACATGGGCCCCCTTAAGGCTGAGGCACTCTTTCTCTGTGAGGGAGAAGGTCTTGCTTGGTGGGGGATCTGCAGTCTCCTCCCCTAGACCTCAAAGCCCCCAGTGTGCTGGAAGAGAGGGTGCTCTCCTGCAGAGTTTGGCTCCATGATCAGCTGTGGTTCTCTGCCCTGTGTTGGCTCTGAGACTTGGCCCTGGGCTGCTCTGGTTTCGCTGCCATCTGAGTAGCTTTGCCCCTGGAAAAAGGGTGCAAGGGACAGCTTGCGTCCCCAAGGCTAACTTATTGACCTAACCGATGGCAGGCATCTGCTGAGAGTAATGGACAGGTAATTTTCCATGTCCATCTTGGACTGCATATGGATAAAATTAGGGAAAAGGGAAGACTGGAAAAGAAACAGACTGCTTTTTCAGGAACAAATGAGTGTATTGAAAGGGAAGGGGAGGGAGGAGAAACTCAACCCTTTTCCCAGCTCCCTTGCAGATTGAATAAGATGTCCAGTGCCCCAAGTACCAAATGGTCTCAATTTGCTCCTGCGTCAAATAGAGCTGGTTCTCAGCTGGCTGGGGCCTTGGCAGGGCCATGAGGATGCATTTCATAACAGCAGCTCTTGTCAAGAACAACAACAACAACAGCATCAAAAACCTGTTGAAACTGTGCTATGCTCAGAACAGAAAACACATGCAAAGAGGAAAAACTCCCTCAATGAAAAAGCCAATGTAATTAGCCCTGACAAGCTCTGCAAACCAGAGGCAGCCAAATGGTGGAAGAGGAGGGGAGAAATAACCCAATATCATTTTATAGGCGAATGTAAATGGGTCATTAGCTGTCTTCGAACAAAATGTTCCTTGGTGGGGAAAGCAAGGGGACAGGCCTCGCTGTAGGAAATATTGCAGAAAGCCTGGCAGAGTTTCCTGCGGAACAAGCTTTTGTGAGATGCTGGATGAAAAGATTGCTCTGCTTTCTCCTGTTGCAAGGAGAGCTCCCGGGATTTTCACCTTCAAGCTAGGGTTAGGGTGGCAGGGCACAGGCACTTGGAGCTCCTGCCTGATTGTTGAGGTGGAGGGGGACTGCTCTCAAAGTCAACTCTGAGCCTCTCCACATCATCTTCTCCATCAGCAGAAGTATTGACCTGCGCTAGGGTCTCCTGAATAGATATGACTAACAGCAAGCTGAAGGTCCTCCTGCTTAGGATTTTGCTGTGCTAGGTGCTGCACAGTCATCAGGGAAGACATACAGAGTCCTCTCCTGATGTCAGAGCTCAGCTGGAGCAATGGAGTAGTGAGAGCAGTTGGTGTAAAGCTAGAGCAGTAGTAACAAGAGGAGGGATGCATGCAAACCCAATGCATGCTTGCCTGGACTCTGAATCAAAAAACACCTTAGTCAATAGTACCTGATCCTGTTCTGCTGCCCCTGCCACCCACAGCTCTTCCCCTCTCCAATGGAGGCTGGACAGGAGTGCTATGGCATCCAGCTACTGTTTCCACAATCTAGCAAGGAAGAACCTTTGGGCCTTTTAGCTAAGACTAAACTCGATCCCTGCTGCTTATGGTCTTGATAGGGAGACTGACTTTACCTTTCCATATTGTTAATAAATATACCCTAGGAAGGGTGGCCTTGGTCAATTTTGCTTTTGCTTGTCTTGAGCCTCTCCCAGTCTCCCTCGATAATAAGGGCACATTCAGAAGTGGTTTCAAAAGGGGGAACAAACTGAAAAGATGGACTTGGTTGCTGCAGAGATAATCAGCCTGTTTGATACATAACTGTCCTGTGTGGCCATATCAAGGCCACTCAAGCCAGCATCTGAAGCCCTATATACTAGGAGCAGAGACATACCTAAGACTGCTGCATCCCTGAGCTTCCAGCTCAGCTTCCAGCTTCCAGCATCAGGATTTTGGGGGTTGTCCAGGCCTGGAAGTTTCCATCAGATCCAGTGTTTAAAAGCCATTGTTAGATCTATTGTCTTCAAGTGAGTCTAATTCTTTTTGAGCCCTCTTATATTCTTGACTCCCACAAAGTCCTGTGGCAATGAGTTCTGCTGTTTAACTGTGTGCTGAGAGGAAAAGATGTTTCCTTTTGCAGTGTTAAACCCATTGCCTGATCCTGCTGCTGCAGGTCACTTAGGCCTTGGACTGTATGGAGTAACGACTGGCTTTTGTATCCCTTCATAGTTGTTTTTGGTTGTGACTGTCCTATACGTTTTAGCTCTTTGTCCCCTTTCTGTTCATACCTTCTCCAGACTTTTCCTGTGCATGTTGAAGAACAGCATCCTAGTAGTACTTGGTTGATCACCGTTGCAAAAACCACTTATTTTTTCACACTTCGTTTTCTACCGTCTCCTCCCTTTTGTGAGAACCTTAATTTAGTTAATTTAAAAGCCTTTGAGGGATCTTGTCAAAAGTTATTTTGAAAATATAATGCAATACATTGCACTTCTCCCTGCATCTTCCACTCTGCTCTCTTGCAGTTCCTCCTGTCTAGCTTGGCATAAACTACTTGTAATGCCCAGGATTTCTCCTGAAGCTCTCTTCAGATGTTGCATTTTGCACTTTAGATTTTTTTGATCCAATCTGCGCAGCACTTACGATTTTCATGTTTGGGCTCTATCAGAGCTCTTAGGTGAATTACAGCCTGGTTCTGGCAGCTGATTTTTATTATCCATACCTTGGCTTCAGACAGTTCAGGTCTCTCGTGACCTCTTTAGAATGAACACAGACTGCAATTAGCTTTTCTGTGCTGGTCTTATTTTCCTGGGTGTGTTTAACAATGAAGTGTATCATGTGCAAGTATGTGATGTGAGTGGGGTGTTGGAGCACAGCTAGCAAAAAGAAGTGTTTTTCTTAAGCACTGAGTCCTCACGTTTGTTTGGATTGTTTGTTTCTGGTCTCCCTGTGGAAGATCTGAAAGTTTCAGTTTACTTGTCCCACAAGAAGGGTGAAACAGATGGATTCAGAAGATCAGTACCTCCTGTTCACTCTCTCTTAATAAATTTTTAATTGACTCATAATACCCTATATCTTACTCTGCAGTATTGTCAACAGCCTGTTTCCAACAGCTGGTTGCATCTCTCGCTCTGAGAGAACCCACAGAGTGAGAGGAGGGGAGACATCCCCTTTGTCATTGTGCAGGAATGCTGATGGATAGTTTTATTCTTGTTACAAATTTAAAATACTTCTACTTGCCTATTACAAATAACAGATTCGTTGCAGATACCAAGCATGCATTTCTTGGTTTGACAGTGAAGGCTGTACGAGTACAAACATCCTTCTGAGCCCAACCTTGAAAGTACCGAACAATCGAGTTGAAAGTTTCCTGTGTACCTGCATTAACATCACTTTTGCTGTGGTCAGTGATGCACCTGGATGCTTCCTCACATCTGAAACTTTCTGGGAGATCTTCTGTGCTCCCCTATAGCAGACTGCCACAGACAGACGTTTTACAAACTGATCTGGCCTAAAGTCTCTACTGGAACTTTCCAGGAACACAACCTGGATGAACAGGGTTGGCATCAGTTCACACCTGAATGTGCAGTAGCCAGACAATGAAGCCCTCTTGTCAAGAAAAAAACCCTCTGATCTTTAGTGGAGCAAGAATTTCATTCCCAAGTTTCTACATTTTTTAAAAAATGACTTTGAGGAAGCTGAAAAACTGGCCCTGGGAGGTCCCAAGCTGACACCATTGAGAGCAGTGGGAACTGAACGGCACTGCTGACACCACTGAGGTTGTCCAGGTCACATGCAGTCCATGTCCCACCTTGGCTGGCTGTTGGGGTTTAGCCCTTCAGAGGGCTGGGAACATCACGTTTGAGAAGAGGTGACTCAGAGCAATCTAGCTTGAGTACTGCCTCTGGTGTATGTATTCAGGGAAATCTTTGGGTGCAAGTATTGCTGTGATGGAGAGATCCTGCTGCTGAACTTACTGTCATTAATACAAGGCTGGGTGTTTGTAAAGGATCTGTGGGAATCAGGGACCTGGATCCAATGGCAATTGAGAGGTATTTGGTACATAACTCAGTTAAGGTCTCCTGGGAATGCCGGTGAAACTTCTCCTTCATGTGTCCTCAGCAGAAAAGAGACCATCTAGTATATGCACAGAGATGCAACATGCTGGAGGGGAAGTGTGTGTCTATCTACCTAGAGACACACTAAGTCTTTGAAACCTTCCTTCACCTGCTTATCTGTCTGAGTCCTTGATGCTTAGAAATCTGATTTTAAACACAGTAGTTTAGTCCTACCTCAGATCTTCCTCCATTTCTGGTTTTTGCCTGGTGGTAGGTTCTGTTGGACAGTGGACTGGGCTACTTGTTCTTCCTGGCTGTGTCTCTTGATGAAGGCTTGATTTGAAGATAGTACTTCACAAACTTCTCCACCTTAGAGAAATTAGAGAAAAATTTAATGGCCTTATTTCCCATGGGCCAGCTCAGTGCCCAGGGGACTAGAAGCAACAGCTGCACACTTGCAGTTATGGGTGTCAAGGGATATTTTCATTTTCCAAAGCCAGCCCCTAGAAAAAGGGACCCTCAGAGCCATCCCCAGTGGAGGGAATACCCTTTAATAATTCTCCCCGTTTTCAGGAGGGACAAGAGCTGTAAGCTGGTTGCAAACAGCTACACTCAGTTTCCTCTACCCAGTTCGACACGTCCAGGGACTGTGCTGCTAATTCAAGAGCACTGTGGTCTGCTTTCTGCAGCATTTGTTCTCTGCTCCAGCTCTTCCTTCCCACCCCAGTTCCTCAGCCTTCTGTGTGGTTTGCTCCATAGATTATCAACTGGTTTTCCCATCCCCATCCACTGACAGACAGCACGTCCCAAGAAAAGAAAAAAGAAAAACAATGAAACATGAATGCTGCTGCAGCCAGGGCTCCTCTGTCAGGCAGGGAGTGTGTCAGAGCTCTGCGTAGCCCAGCAGCATGACTACAAGCCCTTCTGTGTCTCTGGCATGTGCTTCCCAGTTGTCCCAGAAACACAACACTTTTGTCAGAGGTTGTTTATTAGTCCCTCCATCTGGAACGGAAGCCGTTTGCTCTGGAGAAGAAGCCAGCAAGCTTCACGCTCGCTGTGCACGATGAACACACACAGAAGGCCACGTCCCCTCCTGCCCTCCCAGTGATGCTCTGGTATGCTTCTGGGGACAGCAGTTCAGTGGCATGGGTTTGTGCTTCTTCAGGCAAAACTTCTTGAATAATGAATAGTCATGACAGGCCTGGCTGAAATGATAGGTGGTTTGGTTTATTGAAAATAAACAATATAAACTGCACAGATATATTTACAGTGATGAGCTGCTGCTTTTAAGTGGGCTCTGTTTCTCTTAGATTTCCCTCTTAGTCTTTCATTCCTTCTTCCCTGGAGACTTTTAATGCCTGCAAACAGGTCTCAGTTGGTTGTTTTCATGCTCTGTCTTGAACCATGGTGCGGTCACTGGTCTCTCTTTATCTTTCCCACCATGTTCTTCTCACAGCTCATTGAAGGAGTCTGTTGCTTCCTATGGTGCTGGTGAAATGCTGAACTGTCTATCTCCTTCTTCCAGCCCATTCAGAATGAGGTGTCTTCCCCTTCTCTGGGTGGTAGGTTCAGTGAAACAGCTTTGGATGGTGTGTTCGGATGGTGTGCATGCTGCTGCCACAGTGTGGAATGGGTTTGGGGGGATGATTATAGTGGGCTAAAGAGACCATTGGCCAGCTTCTGGATGCTTGCTTTTCTGACCCAACCTTTTTCCTCATCTAGAGTTGAGGGATTGGGTAGGGTTTGTATGACATACGTACTCTAGCCTGCACCTCATTCTGAAGACCACTGAGAAAGGTTCAATTTAAAACACAATGGTGATGTTTGGCTCCAAGTAAGAGCCTGCCCATTCTGATCTGAGGATTAGTCCATTGATATTTTGCTCTAGCAGGGGAGGTTTCCATAATGCTATCCAGCTGAGCCTGCTCATACTGAGATATTGGCACATTGCTCTTTAGGCTATGAACTTCCAGGAATTTGTAGGTGGAAATCTGACTCGCTTGCATTGTCAAAGCCTGGTGATGGTGGTGGTGAATACAGAGTATGCTGCTCAAGCTGTGCTCTGCTAGCATGAGAACCTCAAGTTTAATAACAGCTTTGGAGTAAAATGGAGAGCAGCTATTGTTCTTGGGACTTTTTCACGCATATATTACTTCAAGGTTTTCCTCTTCTTTCAGCTTAAGTACTTGGGGATAGAGGAATGAGGGAAGCAAGCTGCCAGTGCCTAATGCGTATTTCTTGGAGCAAATGTTTTGGTTTATTTTGTTTTAAACAGCTTATTACAAATGTGGAGCAGCTGTGGATTTTGTGATGACTTTTTTTTTTTTTTTGAAACATAGGGTCATCTTCCTATTATTCCATAGCATGCTTGCTATAGAAAAAATTCTAATATTGAAGAATTTCGAAGTAGTTAGACTCAAGCATGTTTTTCACTTCCTGATCTATTAAAGTCTATTTAGTAAGCACCCTGATGAGAAGGAATCTGGGGTTTCCTCAGGGCTCCCTCTTGTCCTTCCCTTCTGAGACTAAAATTAAGGCAGCCCACAGTTCCACGCATCAGATCCATAAAGGGATTTAGGTATCCAAGTCCCAGCTCTAAATATAGTCTCCCAGCCTATATCCAGAGACATTCAATTTTCCCAGTGTCTTGTGCACTGTACAACAAGGCCTTTAGTTACACTTGAGTGCTCCCAGGATGTCTGATCTGGGCATCCCTACGCATCTTCTCTGAGGAACCTGGCCAGAGAGGATTTGGGGAGTTATGTAGTAGTGCTGTGATTCAGGTTTATGCATTCTTACCCCTAAGAGAAGATGGCAGGATTGTTCCTTTTTGGACCGTAACACCCTGAGTGTGCTGTACAGCTTTGATATAAGGTCAAGGAGAGAGCAGAATTCAAGAGGTAACATGAAGTAGGTAGGGCTCCAGCTCTTTGGAGGGTGGCTGGCAAGGAGGTTTTTTGCTCGGTTTTACTGGAGGCATTGTCAAGTAGGAGGTATTATTGCTGCTTGGGATGGATGGCAGTGAATATTAATTTTAAAGCACATAGTTTGCAAAGTGGTTGCTAGTGCCCTGTGAGGCTGAAGATGGCCTGGCAATTAATTTATAAAGTTATCTCAACTAGTCCTGCAAAAAGAGGAGTACCGATTGCTTACCGGTGCTGGGCAAACACTGTGATGGCCTATGGTAACTCCTGGGGGTGGGTGACATGCTCACTGCCTAGTTGTATATTCTCAACTGTTGTCCCTTGTTGAGAGCTGAAACCCTCCAGCGGGGCTTTTTATTGCTGGGAGAGTTGCAGAGTTCCCTGTGCCTGTGTGTGCCAGTCTCCTCAAGGAGACCTGGTTTTTAGCACAGGTCCATTGCATGGTGGATGCAGACACCCTCTAACAAAGGAGCAGACCCTGAGGATTTTGAGGGAGGAAGCTAATAAGCCAATCTGGCACAGCACTTTCATAAGTCTGGCAAGTCAACCCTGACAACGTAAACAGCTCTTTTGGGTGAAATGTTGCTTTTCAGTTTCAGAAATCTGCTGGCCAAGCTCTCTGCCAAAGTGTGGCATGAATGAGGTGCCCTATATTTTCTTGATCTCCTGTTCCACCCCTTTTCTGCAAAAGGGAGATAACTGCTAGCTTTGCAGGGCTGGCCCATGGTCTGTGGACCTGGGAGCCTTGGTGGTCAGTATGCTCTGCAGGTAGAGCTGCCCTGAGCACAGGAGGTGTGGAAGCCTTCCCTCAGCTGCACAGCACTTCTCAAAGCTGTTTCCCTAAAGGAACTTGAATGGGAGTTGAAGCCACAGCTGCTGCAATAGCAGCGAAGCTCCGACAGAGCCCTGGACTCATCTCCAACTGCCTCCTGCAAGGATCCTCCAGGGACTTGCACAAGATCTGCTGGGGAGGAGGGGGAATGGGGCAGTTTGCTTCCCGGGGTTAATGTCAGCCTTCACAAATCCGCTGCCACCCCCAGCTCCACTGTGTGCACCCAGGCTCTCAGCTCTGAAGTTTGGGAATGCTGGCTTCTAACTTTTGACCTCCCACGCGACTCTAATTCCAAGAAACAATGCCCTAAATCTGCTTGCAATGACAGCTCGCTGATTCCTACGGCATGGCATGTTAAAAGATCTGAATCTACTAATAGGAATTGGCCTGATAAAAGTGACTTTTTTTACCTCCCCACTTAGCAGCTATATGCAGCCCGGGGAATCTAGAAATTAAATTGGCTTTTTTTCAAGCCTCTTCTATGCAACAGAAATGGGACCCCTGCAGTGCAGTGCAGTGTTTCCAATTATATTTTGGGGCATGTTGCTAATTTTTGGCAGACAGAGAGAAACAGGCCAGGCAAATGGCAGGTGGCAGGCTGTTTTCATATTTTACCAGGAGCATGGGGGAAGGGAGAGGGGAGAAGGAGCTGAGCTCTCTGCCAAGAAATGTGACCTCGTGCTAGTGTGAGCAGAACAGTTTTGGCACATGCCCGAGGATGGAGGGCTGGGCAGGGATGGCTGGACCCATTTACATCCCCTCCCGCTGGGAACACACATGCATGCAAGCAGAACTAAAATAAACATGCTTGGGCAACGGCAGCCTCCAGGTCTGGACTTGGGCACCTCTTGGTCGTGCATAGCTCCACCAAGACTAACCAGTGTCACGGGGCACACTTGGGATGCTGGTGTCATCTGCGGAGTCGTGTTCCACCTCTCTGCTGTTATATGTCTCTCTCCTCTGCCTTCACCACATAGTCAGAAAAAAAAATTGGCTTTTCTTCATTCTTTTATTCATAACACAGCTAATGGATTCAAGATGGCACTGTCTCCAGAGGGCCTGGATGATTTTTCAAAGCTATTACACAATCTGCATCTATGTGCATCCATATGCGGAGTGAGGGTATTAACCAGAAGCTAGTACCCAGGATCTGCATATATTTCAATGTGTCTTCCCCCCCCTTAGGACAGTGGCATGGTGACATGAATTTTAGGAGTCAGAAATGTTGCTGTGTTTGAAAAGAACAGTCAGAGCTGGTCTGTGTTCACATGGACCAGGAGCAGAGCACCTGCCTCACCCCAGTGATATGCCAGCCCAAGAGGACTCTGGGAGAAAAAGCACCAAGACTTGGCATGGAGGTTTCAGGATGCTTAATTTAGAAAATAAATCCAAAAAACAAATTGTGAAAGCCATGAAGGAAGGTTCTGAGATATCTTATTCCACATCAGTCCAAAGCTTTTCTTCGGTTGGGTTTACACTGAAGCTTGGGGGTATTAATTTTGTTATAATTGCTGGATTTCATTGTACAGCAGTTAATTCACTGCAGAAAAACAGAAGTCTCTCCTTCTGAAAAGGCTGAAATGAGAGACTAGAGATGGGAAAAGATTTTCCTGTAGAGGAAAAACATCGGTGAAGTGGGTGTGATGTTGCCAAGCATTTTGTTTTGGTGGAGTTGCATCTTTTGTAGGGGACTGGACATACTAGAGATTTATTTCAAGCCATCTTTGCTGCTGTTTGCTTAGACATATTGTCAGAGGTCTTCAGCTGATGGAGTGTCGTGGTGACAAAGAGTGTGAGCTCTGGCCCTCCACAGAGTGGTATGGGGTGAGTATGACTAGCCTTGTTTTCCTGTCTTGGCAGGAAAACCTCTTTGCAGCTCTTTTGTTGGACCTTTTTGAACTGTTCTTGGAGGTCTACAGGGACTTGCAAAGCAGTGATTTCCCAAAGGTGCATTCACCCATGTTCTGCCATTGAGGCACATCCCCTCCTACCCAGTGCTGTTTTACTGTTCCTGGCAGTGGAGGTACCCCAATAAGCAAGATCTCAACAGTTAAGCTCCACCCATCACTCTGCTTATTCAGACACTGACATTTTATCCTCAGCCTCCTTCTGCTGCTGCTATTTTGCCGCAGGGACAAGCCCAGATATTTTTGGCACCAATGCTAATGTTCTTGAAATGTCTTTCAGCTGATAGCAAGCCAGCTAGTTAGGGACTTACAAGATTCTCAGTGACCTTATTTCAGAAGCAAATAGTCAGGGTTTCAACCTGTTAATTTGCTTTCTTGTAACCTGCCTGAAGGGCCTGGAAACTGGGGCCCTGGTCATCTCAAATCTTGGCAGTGTGCTTTCAGGAGGAGGTGCTGCCTGAGGATGGAGGGATATTAGTAATGGATTGTTCCACTGCTAATGGGAGTGTGGTTAATATATTGCAAACCTTATGTTAAACATTTTCTGATCACATGTCTGAAATTAGATGACAAGCAATTTGCCATTAGACCTTCTGTACAGTGATGGGCTAAATCTACCTCTTGGTTTCACTGGTGTAAGTTCAGAAATGCTCTATTGACTCCACCTGAGGGATGCTGGAGGAGAAGGTTGGTTCGATGATTTTTTTTATCTGTCCCCTATAATCCATTTGCTGTCAGTGCTGAGAAGCAGTGTTGGGTTATATGGCCTCTGCATGGTCCTCTGATGGGAAGTCAGTCCCTTTTCAGGCTAGCATCTACCTTTAAAGAGCTGAAAACCATATGAAAATCCATGGCCCATCTGCTCTGGCTTTGATCAGGCAGTTCTGGCATTTTATAGAATCATAGAATAGTTTGGGTTGGAAGGGACCCCTAAAGGTCATCTAGTCCAACCCCCCTGCCGTGGGCAGGGACATCTTCAACTAGACCAGGTTGCTCAGAGCCCCCATCCAACCTGACCTTGAATGTTTCCAGGGATGGGGCATCCACCACCTCTCTGGGCAACCT
>NW_008794170.1:889875-930934 GCF_000699145.1 Aptenodytes forsteri | reverse complement strand
AAGACCGAGGCAAAAAAGTCATTGAGTACCTCCGCCTTCTCCATGTCCTGGGTAACCAGGTCTCCAGCTTTCCTAACCTGATTCCTGGCTGCTTGGACAATGTCTCTGTATTCCTCCCAGGCTCCCTGTCCTTGCTTCCACCCTCTGTAGGCTGTAGGGGACAGACTGGCAGCCTGATCCTGTCCAGCAATCTCTATGTTGTCCAGATGTGCAACAGGCCTATAGTATCTCTTCCCCTGTCCCCATATATATATATATATATATATGTATATATCTATCTCCACTCCATACTGTGGCAAATCATGCCTGTGAGAGTGGCAAATTTTACTTTTCATGAGACTTCTCACCTGTAGTTGCAGCACTCAATGAGAGGTGAAGGCACTCAACACCACTGATGTCTTTGGTGTCCTGGGCAGGCATCTAGTCCCTCCTTTTGCCCCCCGGGCAGGACCAATTTTACATAAGTAATTCCTGGCAGGTCTTTGTGGGGACTCCATGCTCTTCCAAGGCATCATCTTGCAGTGCGTTGTTGCCCTTCCTACTAAAGATTTTTCCTGAATGTTTAGCCTGGATTTTCTTTGCTGTCATTGTGCAAAGACACAGAATGCTTAATGATTACATCTGAATTAACCCTACAGTATTTACATCTGAATTAGCCCCAAGACAAGGTGCCTTTCACCTGGAAACAGCAGTGCATGATGGAAGGGGGAAAATGCCAAATGGTCTAGAAAAGGACTTCCAGACCCGTTCAGTCTGGTATATGGAGCCAGGTGGTTCCTTAGGGATGGGGTAATCTAACACACGCGCGCACACACACACACACACACACACACCCCCCAGACGCTGAGGTGTTACATTGGCGTTCAGGGCAATTGTCACTTGATGTCTTCAACCTGCTGGTGTCAGAATGGTTCTGGTAGCCTTCAGAGCTGTTCTTCTCTCTACCCTCCTCTCTGTGATAACGGAGGGTTTAACATAATCAATCTTTATTAGCATACATAGAACACTGACGAGCCTGATCCATCGCCTGCAGTACTTACCAACCTACGAGATCCATTTGTGTTTAAGTCTCATTGCTAACCATATATTTACTTTGCTCTGATTCCAGAAATGGTAACCACTTATTTATAAAGTCTGTTTGATCCTGAGGCAAGGCTCACTGCCACATGCCACTGAAGGCTTTTCCTTATTTCATTTGTCTGCACTGCTGTTGTTGGGAGGGCAGTTCTGTCCCAGCAATGAGGCCTGTTGCACATCTGGACAGCATAGAGATTGCTGGACAGGATCAGGCTGCCAGTCTGTCCGGTCCCATTTCCTGTTTCTGACAGTGACCAGGACTAGACTCTTTAAGACTATCCACCCCAAGAAAGCCAGATCCTTATTCCTAATGAAAGTTATTCTATCCTGAAGCAAAGATGAAAAAGAGAAGTTCAGTGAACACTTAAATGTGAAGAGTGTTGTTAACCCTGTGAATGGCCAACACAACTTCAAATGTGCCTTGGGCTGAGACACATCCTTTGTTTTCCTGCTTCACTTTGACTTGCAAAGATACACACCTATCACCTTGTTGTCTTCTACAGGCTGTCCCAGTATGGTCTTTGCTCCTGAGGCCACTGGAATTCACTTGGGACCCTCAGGCACACTTGGATCTCCAAAAATATCTGAATTAATTAGCTTGGCTGCCAAAATCCACAATGCTGTGATGCTGCGTGCAGTCTCTGCTTCCCAGCGTCTTAATCCCCCTCTTGCTTATTTCTGGAGTGAACATACCCAAGTAGCAACACACTTACCCCAGTGCCTGTGACATGACCTGAAGCCTTGTGGCACCGTGGAGATTGTGTTACATTTTCCTCAGGGAGCTGCTTGTAATGTCTGTATAATATAACAGCAAGGTGCTTTGAAATTATTTTGGCAGAAGCAGTATATACTCCTAATTCCTCCATCTAATGAAGATCTTCATAGACCTGTTAGGGTAAGATGTGTAGTATCTCTTCCCTTGTCCCCATGACTTGCAAATCTTTAACAATTTCACAAAATAAAATAGAAACTGGGTAACTTCCTACACACAGCCTTTTGTTTTGTTTTTTAGTTTTTCAAACTGTGATTAAAAATATGAAAGCTTCAGCTCTGCTGTCTGTAAATTGTGTGCCTATGTTTACATTGGCATTTGAACTAGAATCGAGTTGTCTTCATTACAAACCAAAACGAGGTGGGGTGGTAGGGAGGGGAATATACCCCTGGAATGATAATAGCTAAGCACTTGCACACTAATAAATTTAGTTGTTAATCTCTTGTTTTTGTGCTGTTTGGTTGCCATAGAGATGGGCCGCCTGAACTCATGGGTTTGTTGTGAGAAGTTCAATACAAATTTGCCAAATGTTCTGTTTCTCTAGTTACCTCTCTGCTTTTTCCCATGCCATGGAG
The DNA here is from genome assembly GCF_000699145.1 of Aptenodytes forsteri. Taxonomy (NCBI): domain Eukaryota; kingdom Metazoa; phylum Chordata; class Aves; order Sphenisciformes; family Spheniscidae; genus Aptenodytes; species Aptenodytes forsteri. Next base: position 928,510 of record NW_008794170.1, on the reverse strand, counting down.
CAAATGGGTTTGGAACCAAAGCCCTTCTGCCCTCTGTGAGCTGAGAGCGAGGGGTCGCTGGGAGAGAGGATCCCAGAAAATGGGGCTTGCTGCGGGTTCTGCAGAGCTACTAAAATAGATGCAGGAAACATCAAGGAGCAGCACTGTTTACAGTGTAACCCTGCAAGGCTATTTTGGAAACTGGCATATGTATTTATAGCATATATTCCACAAAAGGCTGTGAATCAATGTCACTATGAACAGAACAAGCAAGGGGGAGCGCTTACCTCGTGAAGCAGTGCAGGTAGAGACCGAGATTTCTCCTTCCGTGCCATAAGGACCTGCAGCATAGATCCACCAAGAAGAAAGCACACCAGGGTAGATCTGCCTCATTTGCTGCATGAACTTGGTACACCTCTGATTTGCAGTGCTTGCTTGTTCCTCCTGCCTGGGGCTCATCCAGGGCTAAAAACAGACCTCCGTGACTTGGGTCCTACCCCGCTGGGATGCTTGTGGTGAGCTGATGCTTCTGAGTTGGATGTTTCCATGTGATGACAACTGAGGTTTAGCAGCAGGCCATTTGGAGAGCCCTTCTCGATTCTGGGAGTAAATTTATCTAATACTGAGGACAGATCATAGCTTTTTGGATTTGCTTTTAAAGGCCCAAAGAGATTGTTATCCTGTTCTATACATTGCAGGCCAAAGAACACCAGGAGAATTGACTCCAAGATGTGTGCAAGGGGCATCTGGTTTCCCAGACCTTTACTTCTGCTGGAGGAGGCATATGCCCCCATTTCATTCCTGAACAGAGTTTCCATTGCTCGGCTTAGCTGACATACAGAATGTCTTATTAGAAAATTGTGTTTGTGCACAGAACATTCACCATGAGCATTTTTCTTCTGATAGACTAAAAAATAAATAGGTGATTATTGTTTGGAACAATGACTTCCCTGTTCCTGTTTTGTGATAAATCTCATCTCAGCTTTGTTTACAAAGTAGTATTTTTACTTTAAGGTTGGAGACTCTCTCTGTCAAATCATCCAGCTGCAAGCAGCCAAAAGAGGCCCCGACTCATTCATCTCTGCTGCAAAGGCAACAGTGTTCCAGGGAGTTGTGGAGTGTTTCAGGAGAAGCGTGCACTGGGTCTAGCACTGTGGCATGAGGAAGGTGATGGAGGAGGTGAAGGAACTGCTGCCAGGCAAGTGGCCTTTCAGGAAAGAGGAAACCAATGAGATGTTGCTTTTGTGGGTCTCTAACACCCATTTGAATGTCCTCTGATGCTAGCTGGGAGGTATCCGTCATTAAGGGGGAAATAAGCCCATGCAGCTATGTGTGGTCCTCCTGGGAATTTGGATTTAGTCTCAGATCTACGTATCTTTTTACTTAGAAGTCACTGAAAATTCACCAGTGCTGTGTTTTGTCTTTTTTTTTTTTGTCAGAACCTCCTCACTCACAGTGCCAATGCACACTTTCTCTCATTTAAAAAGGAAAAAAAGCAAAATCCAAAGATCTGAACAAATTTTTATTTTTCAAAGCTAAATATTTGGTGGCTGCTAAGCACTAAGCTGAAAGGTTTGTTGCCAAAATATTCTTTTCCAAAACCTTCTTTTTTAAGTTGGTGCTTGTTTAAAAAAAAAAGGTTTTTTTCCCCTTGCATTTTTATGTGGAAAATTATCTGCGTAATTTCTTATGCTATGCTTATCACAGCATGTCTGGAAAGCTTTATCCAAAATGAAAATGTGTCTTGTTTTAAATGCTATTTCTTTCTATTTGAAAATGTTGATGATTTTTGTCCATATTCAAGACGTGTTTTTTCTGGTGGGGAAGTTTTTCAGTGTCTCCTGGCAAAGATCAGTGCACTTTCATAAGAGGACAAGTGATTCACTAATTGATGGCAGGGTGATGGGCCAGAGTTTTGCCTGATCCTGCCCTTTGGCTGCTTTTGCAGCATTTTGGTTTGTTATTCAGCTCTGTGGCTGCCTGAGAGCCCCGTCTGCAGTCTCATGGAGAAAGACACACCACCCAAAACATGCCTGAGCCAACAGCTGCTGCTGGTGTCCCTTGTAGGATGCCCACACTGGCCATGACAGTTCTTCGTGCCGCACCATGCTGGAGCAGGGAGTCACCAACCTGAACAGCCCCATTGAATAACTGGTTCAGCATTACCAATGAACAGTCAACCAGGGAGCAGGCACAATGTTTAAAGAACAAAGAGCAGGTGCGGATATGGCTGATAGCAAAATAAACTGTGGGTTGTGTTAACTGCTGCTAGGTGATCTCATGGGCTGTGTAGTTATTCTGGCTGTGTCTGTGGGTAAAGATTTTGGACAGAGGTGGGGAGTCTAATGACAGGGGTCTTTCGAGACAGCTGGGGATGATGCCAGCCTCAGGGGGACTGACTGCCTCGTGGCATGCCCATAACCTGGAGGAGCAAGTAGACCCAAGGCCAGCACAAACTGAATTGCACTCAGTTTGTGAGGGTGCACATACAGCACTGGTGGCATTGTGTGACTCAGCTGGCAAGACTTACAAGGTAGAGGACTTACAGAAGGACCTTGGGCTGAAAACCTTCTGGGGGCAAATGCTGTGCCAGTGCCCTGTGCCCTGCTCTGAGGATGCTGTGGGAAATTGGGACTTGAAGATGGGTTGTGCTGGGCTCAGTCTGTGTTCTCTCCATGTGCTGGGCTGCTGGGCCAGCTCCTGTGGGAGTTTTGCCCAAGCAGTTGTAGAGCAATAGCTCTAAAATCAGCAGCTTTCCCAGGATAAAAGGCTGACCAATTTTGTTGAAGGTGAGAATGGAGTGAACCATATAAGAGGACAGTTATGGATGCCAACCAACAGACTGCTGATCCTTGAGGTATGTACATGCAGCTTGCTTTCCCTTTCCCAGCTAATCTTACAGAAATTAAAGAAAAGGAATGTTACTAACTGAGGATAGCACCAGGATCTTTTTTAATGGGATCTTTCAGACCACTGGTTAATTCATCAGTGGCTTGTGAGGGGTGAACATGATACACTTGTTCCAGCTGTCACGTGAAACTTCTGATACTGCCTCCTTCAGTTCAGAAACTTGTCATGGCAGCATGTTTCCTGGGACACGAGGGAATTTATTTTGGAGGCAGAGAGGAGAGGAAATGGGGACATGACTGACTTGTCAGGAAACTTGGCTTGAGTTATTTGAGCAAAGAGTAAGGCTGACTGGAAAACAACTGTCTGTGCCCAAAGCAGAGACTTCACTCTGCACTGGCAGGGTGGAATTGAAGAAGAGTCCTTTCCCTAATTTTTTAAAGAAGTAGAAACGCAACAAGACATGACTGGTAGCCTAGGAGGAGAGACCTGAGGTGCCTGATGGGCCTGGACTCATGGGAGCATCCTAAAACACAAGTCAGTCTCTTGAGGTCTCTGTTACACCAAGAGTAACAGCAAACCAAGAAGTGCCACTGCTTGTAACGCCTGTCCTCAGTGAAACTGTAGGCCAAGTTCTTGCTGTGGCTTTAGGAAAGGTTATGATGAGTAGGTTAGAAGTGACCTACACTTTTAAAATACCTTTTATATAAATATATAAATAAAATTATGTAAACCAAAACTGCCCAGTCATGCTAAGACCTTAGCCAACACTTTGCAAAGCCTTTGACTTACTTTTGATGTTAGATGAACACTTAATAAACTTAATTAAAGTTTAATTAGTGTAAGTAGGCTAAATGTGGTAGGTCAGCAGGCACAGCATAAGCTAAAATACTGTTGGCAATAGTCAGCCTGGGAAAAAAAAAAAAGGAAAATTCGCTTCTTAAAAATAAATACCTTTAAGGGACTAGTTTAGACTATCTGCTTCATCCCTCAGTGGTGGGTTTTTTTTTTCTTTTCTTTCCCCAGGCAATACTGACCAAATAAGAGCAAAGCCTGTTTCCTCACATCAGTGAAAAAAATCAAATTTCATCCTTCACATTTCTACTGCACCGTGCTCTGGAATTTCCCCCAAAACAGTTTTCTTAAGTTTTGGCATATGACACAGAGAGGTATGTCTCACTGTTTTCTGCTATTCTTTTCTTTCCAATAAAGTGCTAGATGATGAGTGCTGTGGTCAGACAGCCCAGCTGAGTTTATTAAAGATCTAATAATCATTTATTAAAGGGCTTAAGTGAAATTTGGCAGCACATCACCAGTCTTGCTGGCCATCGTTGTTTAGGATATCCTTCACAGCTAAGGATGATGTTTCCTTGACTTTGAAATGAAATTTGAATTTAATTTGGGTATTTCAGCATGCAAATGACTGTGTTGACCTATGGTGATCTCTCCTTTTTGTCCTAAAACTGCGCTGCTCACTGGGTGCTGGTAGGCAGCACAGCTGAGTCATCAAGGTCTGTTGATGCATCCTTGGCCTGTTCAGCTGCTTCTACGTGAAGGTGTGCTCTTGCTGTCCAGGAAAGCTTATGGACAGCAAGATAATGAAAGGAGGCTTGCCCATGTGAAAGCTTGTTGGTCCAGTAGGTAGTAGTGTCTCTCACAATAGGAAAGCAGTACATCAGTGAGTAACTGTGGCTCAATCCAATAACACCAACCAAGAATATGATCCCAAGTAATCGTGCTTTCCTTCAAGAGCTTTTTGGGCTGGAGTGTGGGGCTGCCTATTGTATCATACCAACTCAGGCCTTTGTGCATCAGAATGCACATCTCCTGGCTGCTGCTCTTCAGTTCAGCTGGTGTGCCGCAGGGCACAACTGCTTGCTGTTGCACCTCCCCTTTAGAGGCCAGAGGCTGCCTCCACGTGGGACTTCTCTAGCTCACAAGCAGGAGGTAGCTGATACCCAGGAAGCAAGATACCAGGGAGAGAGAGACTAGTTTGACAGTGTGCCCTGCAGGCTGCCGAGTTCAAGACCCCACTCTGAATCAGGTCCATCAGGAACACATTTTCCTCTTTCTTGGATCAGGAATTCCACTCTGGCCATGAGATCAAGTGCTGGTAAGTCACAGCATTTTGCAGTCAGCTCTAGCAAAGATTCAGCTTGTTTCTTATTTTATCTGTCTTGATTTGATCATCCCTAAAAATAATCTGCAATGCAAGATACCGCAGTGATGAATTCCCCAGCTGAGCAAGTGGAACATGTTGAGAGGGTTTCTTGGATCAAAGTCCTAGGAGAGGAGCCAAAAGCAAAAGTCAGGCTAAAGTTCAGGAGTATCCTTCAGATATAGAAACTAACTGCACACAAAAAGCTGTTGTTCTCATGAGACTTTATTAGGTGCTGGAAGAGGCAATGCAAGTTTCAGACTCTACTGCAGTTAAGTTGGAGGGAATGTGAAATGCCCTCTGGGATCATATAATGTCTGGGAAAATCGAGAGGAGTAGGAAGTATTTAGGGCAATGGTCTCAGACACAACAAATGAAATCCTCTGCCCCCAAAAGCCATGTGTCAGACACAGGCTAAAAATTCCAGTGACCAAAGTCTGCTCTTGTAACATGCTAAAGCTTTCTTGTTGAGTCATTATCACTAAGCATACGTAACAACCAGGAGGCCTGCAAAATACATGAGCAAACTACTAAAGGGGACAAATATATATTTTTTGTTTTATTAAGGATAATTAGAGAAGTCTCAAATGAAGGGAAATGTCAGTCTTCAGAAGTATACAAGAAACTGGATGGTGGGCTATAAGCCCTTTTAAAGTGTTCTTAAACTCAAGCACAATAAACTCCTCATGTCAGCTGGAGCTATAGTCAGATGTATACAGTCATACATCTATTTCTTAGTAATAATGATGGACAAGTAATGGTGGGAAAGCGATGAGCTGATGTCTGGGATGCTGGAAGGGGCTGAAAGGAAAAGGTAGCGTGGGAGATGAAGTGGAGACACTAACACACAGGCTTCTCCAGGAAGCCTCCTCTAGCAAGTGAAAACATAAGCCCTGGTGGACGCCAGGCTGTTCCAGATCAAGCAGCAACTGCTGAAATCAAGCCCTTGTCCTGTAGGATATTGTGAGAGTCTTTCCTTTTTTACATCTGTGTCTCGTTGAATCTTGCCATCAGGGCTCATTTGATTTTAATTCCGCAAGCATCAGTTGAAGAGAGCATTTATGCTTATGTCTCCAAGTATCTGATGAATGCACTCATATCAGTAATGTCCCACATGCCTACCACCAGCCTTGTCCCTGAAGAAATGCCATTACTGCCCAGCACTTTTCTCAGAGAGGGACTCCGCTTTGCTGTCCTAATTTTGCTGTGCATGACCATGGATCTGCCACCCCCTGCTCTGTGGGTATGGCTGGTGATGCCAGCAAGATCACTGTGAGTTAGGTGGCATTTGCTGTGAATCAAGCCTGAAAAAATAGGCTTGCTTCTACCCTCAGGACTGTTGTGACTGCACAGTTCAGGTCTCCTAGAGAGTACTGGTGTATTATAATTGCTTTTGCTGCTAAATGTTAGGTCTCTGAGTGCCTGGTAGGAACCACAGCCCAGCTGAGCACAGGCAATCACTTAATGGAGTAGGGGGATAGCAAGAGATGGAAAATGACCTTCTCACATCTAGAAAGCTGGAGGCACATTCAGTGGTCCAGGCTGGAACACTTGCCTCCATTTCCTACTCAGGCATCACCCACTCTTTGCATTTGGCCAAAGGAATATTTAAATTTTTTGTGTGAAATAGAGCAGTTTTGGCAACAGGGACTAATGCATCCCTGTTGGCAGTGTGCTTGGAACATGGCCAAGATGAGACATTTTCTGTGAACGTAGACTGATGTTCATTTATCACTGCTTATTATTGTCACCTGCCTCAAACCCAGATGTGTGAGTGCTTTTTTAAATTAGCTGTGCAGTCCCCTGATTTCTAAGTGGCTTCTGCCAACCCTTCTTCCACCCATCACGAAATATGGTTTCCTAACAGGGCTGTCATCTGCAAATGGCCTCCCCAGCAGCACAGCAGGGCACAAAGTCACTCGCTTCTTAATGATGTGCTCAAAGGAGAAAGCAAGCCTGGTGCCACCCTTGTAAATCTATCCTGAGACTTGGATTCCCTTTGAAACTGGTTGAAAATTCAAAGTGGGCAGCTAAGTGCAATGGTACAGAAACTGCTGGAAGAACAGGAAAAATAACCAAAGACTTTTATCTAAAAACCAGCACAATGTTGTGACTCTTAATTTGTCCGAAGTGCTTTTCTTTCAAGCAAAATCAATTTGATACATATCTGCAAAGGACTTCCTTCATTCCAAACCCTTACAAACAACGCTTGTGTTTCACATCAGTTTACTCCCTCCCAAAACGTGTGGAAAAAGTAGCCTGCTCTCTTCTTGTCCTTCGTGTCCTGCTGCTCACTGATGTCTTTAATGTCTTGATGAAAATCAAAAAGCTGTTTCTCCTTGGAGAGAAGTCCCTGGAGTTCAGAGGGACTGGACTGAGGACAACCTAATTGAAGAAGGAAAAGAAAATCAGTAACCTTTATTTCTGTGCACCATCACAGACAAAGGCACAGTTAGTGCTGGTGATGGCAGGGTGAGGCCAATGCTTTCTTGGAGCTTTGGAGCAGTTAGCAAGAGAAAATTGTATCACATGTCAATTGAAATTTCCACTGCCAGCCCTGGGGAGCCTGCAGAGAGGTGTGAAATGATGCATCCTACTTGTTCTCCTAGCTGGGCTGAACGTCTAGCTAGAAACATGTTTTTGGTCAGGCTAAGCAGATGCAAGTGAGGTTTTATAAGGTAGCAGACACCCTGAGTGAAAAGCTTCTTTTTTAAGATGCTCATCTGGAACTGGTATGTTGCTCTAAGGAGCCTTCAGGGGATGCACAGCCTCTGCTTGCAGATGGCTAGGTGGTACCCAGGGGCCTTTTGAATGTCCCACATGCAAGTGAAGCATGCACTTGTGCTTCACATTTTGAGCTGCTATAGGTTCCAAACCTCCTCTTTACATCTTTAACTCAGCTGTTTTTGGTCATCGTGGCTGGGATGCCATGTTATGGAGGACAAAGCACCTCAGGGGGGCAGTGACATGGCTTAGTTGAAAGGTGGAATAACAGGTTGGGTTTTTTTTCCCTTTCTGCATGGCAGTGTGAAGTGTCTCTGGCTTGAATGCATCTCCTTGTACGTCTTGCTTTCTGCTGATTTGATCCTGGCTTTGTGTAGTGCCAAAAGCAAAGACACTTGTATGGTATAGCAGAGTTATTCAGGTTTATAAAGTACTCAGTGCCCTATGCAGAGTAGTTACTTTCCATACATACCCCATACCTATTTTTTACCATATCAATTAAAGGTTAGTAGTAGCCTTATACTCTTTTATGAGTCCATAATCTGATTCCCAAGTGGATAAACCAGGAAAGCAAAGGAAAACACAGTGCAACTGGTATTATTGTTCTTAAATGAGGTTAAAAGGAGTTGTTTTACAACTGAAGGGCAGTTGGTATGAAGGGAAATGGTTGTTTCTACCCTGGCCCTGGCAGATCTTAAAACTAAGAAACCTTCTCTGTTGTTAAAAACAGACAACTGACTGAGTAAACACTGCACTTTCTGAAATGGCTTAATTGGAAAGTGGGGCTTTTTCCCTGATGAACATTTTCCAACCAAAAAAATATAACTCCAAAGTGCAGGACACTGTTAATTTGTTCTGCAGGTCATCCCAGAATGTGCCATTTTGGGACATCTTGTTCAAGCCAGGGGTTCAATGGGATTTGTCTTAGTGCGATTTTGCTGCTGCAGGGCTTTGATCCTCTTCTTCACACTCAGCCAATGCTCCTGGGTTGTCACTGGGGCAATACCAGATCCTAAACCCAGGGAATCATTTAAACCCTCTTGATGTGGGAGAGCTGCTGAAGACCAAGCCCACAGCTGGTTTCAGCCAACTATTAAATCCAACAGCAAGCCAGTTCCTTGGAGGCCTGGGGCATCTGAAAACATCTTATGAACCAAATGGAGCAGATGGGCTACATGGGCATGGCCAAAGGAGACAAGATCCTGCCACAGGTTCCCAGGCTGAGGCATTCAGGCCCTTCTCAGCAATTGAGGACATTTGGAAGGGATGATCTTTGCCCAGCATCCCCAAGTGATGCCCCACAGGGAGGGTAGCTGTTGGGCTACGGATGGAGCAAGCTCCAGCCTGAGCTATGGTTTTAGCTGTGGGAGGCAGCCAAAGGCAGACCCTCCACCTTGCACTGTGACATGGCCCTTCATCTCCCAGGTCTGGTCCTCTCACTACACAAAGTGACACATACATGCCCTGGACAATGTCATATGGCTTTTATTAGCTAGACTCACTGTGCCAGGGTGTTCATGATCCTTACACAGTTAATTTAAAAAAAAAGAAAAAGAAAACAAATTACAGGAGGTTGTAAAAAAAATCCAGAAGTTAAACTATTGTTTGATTTTAAAATTGGCACATTTCCTTAAAGTATCCAAGAAACTAAAAGCCAAGCAAAAGATTTTAGGTCAAATTAAACATTTCAGGTCAAACAGAGACTTTGTTTTTGAAATCTAGCTAAAGAATATGAACTTTCATTTTAGGATTAGCCTAAACCAATTTTTGGTAGGTTTTTTTTTCTTCCTGTTTATAGAAGTGAAGGGGAAAAGATGCTCTTTTTTTGTTTGACTCGTAGGTGTGCGTGCCAGGCTGCAGATCTCCAAGCTGCAGCTCAGCACCGCTCTGAACTCAGCAAGCTCAGCCTGGGGTGGAGGGGTGAAGTCCTCGCAGATGTTTGAACCTCACAGACCACCCTGTTCCTGGGGTAGTGCAGCTCCCTCGGCTGTGTTTGACCTGGGACATGTGTGGGGTGTTGGGGACCCACAACTAGGTGTGACCAAGCAAGATTCGTGGGGAGAAAGGAGGCTCTGGGTGCCTTTGCTGGTCTCCTCATTGCAGGCTCCACCCCAAACCTAGTGTAACTTATCCTTGTGTCCGGGTTTCACACTTGCATTTTATTAAGTTGGTTTATTTATTATTCATTCATGATCCAAACATGCTTCTCAGTCAATTTTTTCATGAAGGGTCGCTAGGTCTTGCAGTGGAAATCCGTTAGAGCTCAGCTGACTCTGCCCACATCCCGGATGATAGGCTCCCTGTGTCCCTTGGCTCTGCAGGGTTCACTCTCTGCTCTGTGACACAGCAGCTGTGTGGTTTGATCTGTGCCTACGCCTCAGGCGGGAGCAGCGTCACACATCCCCTGCCCTGCTGTGCGTGTGCACAAGAGCCTTTGGTAACCATCATGTTTAGGAGCACTGCATCTGATGACCAATGCACTAAGCATTGGTTTTTCCAGCTGCATTGGTTATTCTACTGCCCTGCTTTCAGTACCCAATTCTGCTGGGTTCTGCCAACCCTTGGCTGTCACGGACCTCATCCTTCTTTGAAACCCCTCATTCCACCTTCTCTCCAGACAGACTAACCTAGCTTTCTCCTCTGTGCACACCCTCTAATTCTTGCTGTCCAGCCACCTCAGGGCCCACCTAGGGTATTATTTTCATTAGTTTCATGCCCTGGATGCCATGTGTACAAGTGCCATCTGCCTTCTCTAGGATCACATCGCCTTCAGCTAATATGAGGGTGCTGCCTCTTGCTGGAGCTGTACCCTGTTAAAATTCTCCCCTTCAATATATCAACACTAAATGAAGGCATAAGGCTCTGACAACTGTTGCCTGAATTACCGAGCATTTGCTGACTCTGGAACATCCTATTGCTTCTTTAAAGCGAGCCTTTAAACTGAGTCTATGCAGTTATGTGAGCTGCAGCATGCTACTAGTCTGGAGACTCACAGACATGAGGTGGGATTTGGTTTGGGGTGTGTTTTTTTTATAAATCTCCCTTCTCATGTGGAGAAAGGGTGAATCCACAGGGGTCCCTTGGGTGGGGGAAGGAGGGAGGAAACGAGAGCAGCCCCAGAAACTGCAGGGGAATGAACTTGGGGCAAAGCATGAAAGAGAATATTCAAGGAGGAGGGAATAAAACCACTCCAGTTGTTGCTCAGGGAGTAGGGAGAACTGGTGGGGAATGTGTCATCTGGTATGTAGCATCATGGCTGCCTGGAGAGCTCCAGTGCTAGCCATCAGCCACCCCATGCCTGCTGCAGGCAGCTGCCCAGCCTGGTGAGAGATGGGGCCATGGGGCTGGCAGGAGCCCTTGCCCCCAGGCCAAGACCTCTGCTCCCAACATCTGCACTGGAATGAGCCTGACTTTCATTTTGGAGAAAGAAGGAGCTCTGAATGAAGGACGGTCAATGCAGGGTAGCTGTCCCCCGCGCCCATGGGGGAAGGTTGCATCCAGGAGGGGTACAGAGCTGTGGGCTGGGGTCATGCTGGCCCCTTTGCTCCCGGTCAATTGAGGGTGGATGCCGAGGGCTGCTGGCAGGCAGGAGGGATGGTGCTGGCAGATGGCACTCCAGAATACACAGCATTGGCTCACCCACCTCCAGCTGTGGTCCAGCACATTTGCTGGATGAGTTGAGCTGGACAGCAGTCAGGACCTTTTCAGAAAGATAACGTAGGTGGCCCTGAGGGCCGGTGTACCCTGGAGTGAGCTGTGCCCTGCCAAGCCCCTCTGAAACCCACTTGATTGTGGGGCAGAGCCAGGGGGAGAGAGCAAGGCAGGGCTTGGTGCTGTAGAAATCTCAGCACTTTGCTCCAGCTCAGAAATAATGGTTTTCAACAAGCCAAAGCCAGAATAGGAGTAGTATTGGTTAAAAGAAAATGGAAACACAAATAAAAAAAAAATTAGTCTGCTGTTTGAAAAAAGTCAAAGCAGCTTTGAGTGCTCTGGTTTGAGGACAGCTTCCCCTCCCCCTGAAATGAAAACTCTAAACTGTGCTTGCCATATTTTAGTTTTCCTCCATTTTTACCCTAAAAAGTGTGTTAATAAGCATTTCTTTGTAGCTAGCAAGCTGCTTCCAGATGTGTTTATCCTGAATGTGTTTATCGGTTCCTGTGTGCCACTTAGTCATAATGAGCTCAAGAGGGAGCTTGCTATGTACCCAGTTCAGAGGATATTACTGCGGGAGCCACTGCTCTCAGATACTGCTTGCTGCTGCAGGATGGGCTTGAGACAGCTTTGAGCAAAGTGCTGTACAAACATCCAGGAAACATCCATTCCTGCCCTAGGCCCTGGTGGTCCCTGAAATGTGCACCCCATAAATACAGCCAAATCAATTCGGGTACGTCATTTGTGCAGTGCGGAGACAGCTTCTGTGGGGACCTTGAGAGTTTGAATGTCTTTAGTGTTTTGCATTTAAGTTCTCAGCATTAAAGTGCATAAATAGAGGGCTTTGCATTTAATAATTTATTATTCAGTCCAAGAAATACACTAATACCTTTATCAGAATTACGTATGTAATTCAAAACACAAAAGCACAAATCACTGAGGAACAGGCAGACATTAATGGCTGCTGTTCTCCCTACCTCCTGCATGGCAGCCAATAATCAGCAAGAGAAACACAATTTTCCCCTAAACAAATGTTTCACTTTTGTGTGTGTGTGAATATATACAATTTCTCTTTTTTTTTTTTTTTTAGCAGTCCATGGAAAGAAAGGAAAAGCTTAAGTGCCTGAGGTGTGGTGAAGCATTTTCCTTGATCCCCTGACATTGCTAAGTGCCAGCTGTGTTTCCCCCCTGCCTCCCAGGAATGGGAGGATAAGAGCAGGAAGTGTGAGGATTTGGGGTTGGCAAGCCTGGACTGGGGGAGGAATTTCATCTTAGCTGTTCCAGGTCATGGGACCTCTGGTCCTGATGGACATCTGGTGGCAAGGCAGTGAAATAAGGGTGCTCAGTGAGATAAACCAACCTCAGCCCAAGAGATCACACTTGAATGTTCCTCTAGCCTGTAAAGAGGTGGTGGAGAAGCTTCTACGTGAGCAGCAGAGGATGTGTTTGGGTGCCACCTAAAGAACTTCAACTTAAAGCTTGCTTCAGTAAAACATTTTGAGGACCCTCTCATGGATCTTGCACAAAAGCAGGTTCAGCTGCTGCAGCTGGGCTCAGAGGAAGCTGGTCAACCCATGACTCACACCATGCTGTGAAGGACCCTTGAGATCAGGTACCAAGGCTAGGCCCAGAGACCTGCGTGATGAGACCCTGCTAGCCAGAGCTCCAAGGTGCCCCAGCATGGTTTCCACCAGGAATCTGGCCAGCAGCATTCACCCTACAGTGCATGTAGCAAAGGCAGGAAAAAAAAACACTCGGGAGTGCTCATGCATTTGCCAGTGTTGCTGTAGCCAAAATATATTCTGGAAAGTACGGCGCACGCCCGTAATTCATTTAACACAGCCCCGGGCTAAGAAGAAAACAGGAACTGCCCTTCTGAAACCCACTAATGGACCTTCTCCTCCAGTCTCCTGTTGCTGATAAAGCCCAACTTCATAAGCCACAGGGGAAGTCATAAAACTGGTGTCATGATCCCAGTACTTGAGCCAAAGGCAGTTGAAAGTCAATGGAGAGACTCTCATTGACTCAAATGTGCTGTGAAGTTGAAGCTTGTGTCATTAAACCTCTATGGGGAAAGACAAGGGGAGGGAAAATGTGTGGGAGTAGGACTGCAAGTTCTCACTAAAACTGTTCCCTTATTTTTAATCTCCAGCATCACTGGACAGGGTCCGTCTGGAGGTGCTGCCAGACCATTGAGTACCTCTGTCCCTGCACACCAGGCACCCGCTTCCTGGAGCAAAGTGGGGAACTTCGGTTTTATTCCATTTTTTACCCATGTCAAAGTCTATTTAATATCAGGTTTGCTGTGTTTTTTTGGGTTTGGTCCCACAAATGCTTCTGGAGCAGGTCAGTACATCTCCCAAGCTACCACTTTGTTATGCATTTGGAGCTTGTAAAATCCAAGGAGACTTCCATCATTCAGTTTGAACATCACTTCCCAGTTGAGACTCAAATGGCAGGATTGTTGAAGAATATTATTGATAAACAATAGATGTCTGGTGGAGAGGCTGATTATTTTCCTGGTACAAAAGGCTGCTGCATCCTATGTGATAATTCCCCTTTCTTTTCCTCCTTGTTGGCTTTGTGTTTTTGTGATTTATTTGTGGGCTGGCAAGCGTCCACAGCCCTGCAGGAAATGGATGTCTGCTATTGTGTTTGGGGGGGCTATATAAACGTGTAATTTTCCCACTACATTAATTATAGGCATTTCTCCCTCACTGGAGCAGCTCCATGTTTTCTCTGCCCTTTCGGTTTGGAGACAGAGCGTTCTCCCCACACCCCCAGCCCAAGCCACAGGTATTTATAGGGAACCCTGATTCTGACATCCTCAGCTGAGCTGGGGGAAAGCTAAAGCGCGGGTCATTCCCATTTGCCAGCTTGGCCTGGTCACAAACACTGCAGAAGTGAAACTCACTGGCTTTTTTACCTGATGATAATAGCTCCAGAATAGCAGCATAGCCAGGTTTTCTCTGGCTCTTCCTCCTGCTGACACGTTCCTCAAGAATAAAATTGGTTTGCCCTAAGAAAACAACTGTCTTGTTATGGAAAAGCAATTGTAGAGCAATTTACTTTGGAATAGCTATGCTACTTAATTCCTTACTCCTGGAGACAGACCCAGCTGAACTTGGAGCAAAGAAATGAAACCCGAGGCAAAATTCAGGGTGGTTATATCAGGTTTTTTTCAAGAGAAGGCTGGAGGGAGAGGTCACACTGAGATACACCATCCCAGCTCTGTGTTTGTTTGGCTCTACTCTTTTGACCAGGTCTGGTCGTATGGCCTTCAACCTGAATGGACTGGAAAACTGTCCCTTTTCATGAGGAATGAGGAAAATGAGGAATTCCTCAGTGGAAAATCAGCACACACAAAATGCCCTGCTCTGGAGAAGGCATTTTAAAAAGGGATTTTGTCAAAATCCCTGTTTGGCTGCAGCACAGGTTTTGTCCCCTAGAAGGCCACCATGGTGCTTGGTTGGATTCATAGCCTGTGCTTCCCATCTCAGTGGACCCCTCTCGAGGTTCCCATTCAGGATGCTGCCTCTTGTGATGCACCAGGCTTTGCTTTTGGGACAGCAGTGGAGCCACTTGGCAGTTGTGTGCCTGCAGATCTATATGGGAAATAGCCTGGCAACGGAGCCCAGGTACAGAGGGATATGGGGAAACCATGCTATGGCTTCACAGGCCCTGCCTTGCAGCCTGCCAGACTCCAAAACCTGAATTTTAGGGCTGATGCTTTTTTTTTTTCCGTGGTGGCTGAACCAGCGCGTGGTTGCTGTTCATCTCCTGCGTAACACGTGCCCTTTTTATAGGCTGAGCTGTGATCTGTGTTTGCTGGGTGCTCTGGAGAGGATTTGCTGTAGCTGGTCATTGTTTCAAGGGTTTATTGATCTCCTGTAGCACATGAAATTCTCTCACATTACTTACGTGCTGGAGCTGTGCACTTGAGATGCTTAGGAAATGCCCAACATAGTGAGTTTTGGCTCATGGTATCTCCTGCTTGCTTCTGACTCAGGAAGTGTTAATGTCTCCCGAGGAAAAAACATCTTGGAAATACAAATGCACACGATGCAGACTGGGACAAGGAGAAGCAAACGTCTTCTCTTAGTTTAGAGGGCATGCCTGACAATGAGAAGGCTTGATAATGAATCACGTTCTTTCATTCTTGAGCTGTAACTACTGGAAATAAGAAACCTGGCCAAATTTGTACCAGAAGGTGCTGCCTCTGTGAGTGGACCCTCCTTTAAAAGAGCAGCTCTGTTGAGCATGCTGGGGATCTCTGCAGATACACCTGTCATTGAAGGTGTCAGATCATTTCCAGCAGGATGGATGTACCAGCGTGTCCTTTGGCTTGTAACGTGGGTTCCCCATAGACTCCTAATGAAACACAAGTCCTGCTGTGATTTTTCTCAGTTTTTGCCTGCCAGAAGTGGGCATGTTCATCACACAGGGTATGTTGGCAAGTACAGAGTAGGTCAGATTTATTACAAGCACACAGGCTGTGCTGCCTGTGACTATCCCTGGGTCTCCTACAGAGGCTTTGTAGAGCGGATGCGTGTGGGGGATATGGGCACACTCAGTTTCCGCAAGCCAGAGACTAAGAGCCAAAAGTAAGAGAGTGGAGGAGGCCAAAGCAATGGGAGATGGCTCTGATTTACAATTGCTCTCCTCCTTCGACACCCACACTGCACAGACCCCCAGGAGGGCAGCGAAAATTTGCTTCCTGCCTCTGCTGCTGCTGCTGGCACATACAGCCGTGCCAGAGGAGACGCAGCAAGCCATGCTGGAGGGGAACCCAGGCAGAGCTTAGCTGCTTTTGGGTAGCCAGCAGCAGGACAAGGGAGCCATGGTGTCTCGGGTGATGCTGCGCAGGTAAGCCAGTGCTGGTGGGTAGCCACAACTCACTGCTCTGCAAGAAATCCTGGACCCAGGCTGAGGTATCATCTTGGTCCCTCGCCATGGGAATGAGAAGGGAGAGAGCTATGCCCACCGCATCCAGCCCATGGAAGTGGAGGGACACATGCCATAAGACCAGGGAGGTCTGCAAGGACACAAACCTGATCCAGCTTGGTGGCATGAAATCAGGAGGAAGGTGAGGATTTGTGATGGGTGGACATCCTGGGATGCAGCTTTCTGGGGTGAGCTATGTCCACCTCATGGCTGGAGGCATTGCCTGGACATACTGGTGCCCCGGCCCTGCTGAGATGCATCCCCTGGTCTCTTTGGGGCCGGGGGTGTGCTGCCAACAGAGTTTCTTCCAGGGGTCCCAACTAAGCACATGAGGTAAATCTGGCCAGTTCCACATCAAAATTAAGCAGCTTATTGTGTTTATTCTGCCACATCCCTGCAAATCCTGAGCACTTTTCATGACCTCTCTTGCATTCGACTCTCAGAGCCCAACTGCCACACAGTCAACATGTTGGCCAAATGCTTTATCAGTCTTTGTGGATGAAGCCTTGTGGACTTGTACAGGATTGTTATTGCATACCTGTGGTTGATGTCAGCAGGTTGAGGCTGGCACAGTGCTGTCAGAAGCCGTGTTTCCTTGAGAAAGTGCCCACCTGACTGTGAGCATTGCTTGGGTGAGTCTGTACATGCAGAGTCCAGAAGGTTGCAGTTACATATACATGTGGTCTGGCCTCACTGAGTGATGGAAATCCTCCTGGGGAGGGAAGGATGCCCTCATGAAATCTTTTATTACCTTCAGTACATCTCTTCTGAGAAAGACACCGGGGGGGAAGGTCCCAGAAGGGGATGCTGCAGTGCCCAGCAGCAGGAGACCCAGGACTTTTCTCTAACACAAGTCAGCATAAGAAATTCCCCCTACTTCCAGCATGAAGGCATGGCTCATCTGTGCACTGGCCACTGATGAGGTGGGCCACTGAAGGACCTTAAGCAACTAAGATTTGTCCATGATACTTCTGCCGCTGCTGCCCCGTGGGGTGCCACAGGTACTCCATGCTGAGAATTGTCTGTGACCAGTTGTTTGGGTGGGCTGCCAGAGGGGGTCACTGGAGTGGGGATGAAGGGTTGGGAGTCGAGCTGCAGTCCCTTTAGGGGCTCTCATTTCCACCCATCAGGCCTCTCAGCACTGCCACTGGTTCCCCTTTCCCATAACGTCAGTGAGATTTGGGTGAGGAGAGCAGGTTGGGCTGTTGCCTGCTTGTCCACCCTTCCTGAGATGCTGTCGCTCAATCTCCTTTTCGTTTCCAGCAGATGAAAGGCAGGAGCACAGGAGGCAAATTGTGTCTCTTGCAGCAAGCACTTCACGACATGCCCTGCACATCCAAACACAATGCAATTTTGCATCTGAGTATGAAAAGCTAAACAGCAGGTGAGACTGGGTTAACAGCCTGGGCATGGCAGTTTCTAAAGCAACACCTGGGGAGCTCTAAACACAAACACCATTAGCAATAACAGGATCTGTGCACTTAACTCCCTGCCCTGCTCTAAAAGCTCCAGCCCCAGTAGCAAGCGTCCTCCACTTTATCCACTTGGTCCAGCTCAGTGCTTAGCAGCCGTGCCCAGCCCGAGGAGCTGGACCGCCTGCCGTCACATGGGCATTTAGTTTAAATCTCATCCATGACCTTTTCCATTTTGCCAGTTTTGGAGAATATTCACCATTAAAGCTCTTCCTTTCACACATCACGAAGGTATGGATTATTTGTGCACTGTAAGTGCCACGAATTTACTGCCCTTGTCAGTAACAAGGAGGTGCTGCTGTGATGCTGATACAGCCATCAACATGTGGCCTTCAGTGGCTATCAGCCTGTAAGCTAAAGAAACACCATCATCCATCTGAATACTGGTCACTGCAGGGGGGGGAAGGATGCAGGGCAGGGGTAAATGTGGGCCAGACCTGAGACAAAATACAGGAGGGCAAGTGTGCTCTGTTTCTAGAGACCTGGGGAGGCTGCAGAAAGATGCTGAGCAGAAATTGTAGCGGGACAGCATGGGTGGTGGAGAGAATCAGAGAAACATCTATTATTTATATACCCTCTGCAGTGAGCTCACAGCGAGTTGGGATTGGCCAGGAACTGGGTCAGGATGAAGCGGGATGAGGCAAACAAAATCTGAAGTCTTTGAGTGAGACCCCCTGCCGAGCCCATGCCAATGCTCTTGCACTCTTTCCTGCCACAGCACCCTCCAGCCAGGTTCTTGGCAGCCACAGCACTGTGCCAGAGCCAGCCTCTGAACTGGATACACCTGCAACCCCAACTTGGTCAGTACGTATGGGAAGAGTGATATTTATTGCACAGTAACACTCTCTGGGCACTTATCAGTTTAATGACCCACATAAATATTTTCATCTTGCCTAGTTTTGGGTAACACGATGGGTTGTTGCATTGATTGTGCCAGGCCAGTGTACTTAGCAAATGCAGAGGCAGAGACACAGCTGGTGGAGGGGAGAGGTGTTCCCTCACCACAAGCCAAAGGGGAGGCAATGTTGATGTGTCCACCATGGGCAGGAGATGCAATGAGTCGAGAGAGCCCCCACTGCTTGCCAGTATTCACCCCCTCGGACTCCCTGCATGCCCAGCAAGGAAGGTGGATTCATGTGTTTGGCAAGGTCTGGTGCTCAAGTGTGCAGAGAGAAGCAGTTTAGTTTTGCTTGATGAGTTGGTGTATAAGCCCACAGAGAGAGACTTGTGGGCTTGGCATGAATGCAAGCTGTCCAACAAGGCAAGTGATGCTCCTGATGAATGTTTAATCACACTGCATTTTCTCAGGGAAAGCAATGATCTTCAACCACAAGGACTGAAGGGTAGGCTCAGAAGGTCTGAGGTCCATCAGAATTGTTTTACCAGGTCTTAGCAAGGGCTAGCTGTCCCTGGGGTGCAGCTTCAGGCTTCATCTGTGGATGTGACATGGTGCAGTCACTTAAAGCCTGCATGACAAGCTACGCTTGCAGAAACAACAGCCACATCTGCACTTGTAAAAGTATGAGGTTGGTGGATGCATGCTTGCTAGACACCATGAGCTGCCTGGAGGGTCTGCAGCTAGCAGCTCAAGGTTTGGGCTATAAAGTAACCCAGGTTTTAAGCCAAGTGACATAATCTTCAATGCTATTTCAACCTGCAGTAAAATTATTTATTGGTTTCGGCTCATATGAGTCCTCTGGTCCCTGGACAGCCAATTTGTCCATGGAGTTCACAAGGTACCCTAACCTCCCTTTTCTATACAGATGCCTAAATTTGGCCATTTCAAAATCCTGCTTTGAAAGATACCGGGAATACTGCAAATATTACAATCAATGGGAAGAACCTATGAAACTCAGAAGTGGCAGAAAACTGAGGCAAAGCACACAGTGTTGGGGAAGTGCTGGCACTGCTTCAAACCACTGCAGGTAATCCCACAAATGCACACTGCAGGATTTCTAGGTTTCCTCCGAGGCTGCTGCTGTCAGCCATGAAATAGGGAAAATATTGCACTGGATTGACTTAGGTTCCCATCGGGTCTGGCAATTTGTTTTTCCTTAAGGGGGGAAAAAAAATGAACACTCACACACGCTGCTACAACAATGTGAAGTATTTTCCTCTTCAAGAGCCCTTCCTCGCTATCCAATGCCTTCCTTTAAAGAATGGTGTAGAAGTCAAGCAGAGCTGTGCATCATCCAGAAAGCATGCAGCACTCAACCACCACGCTCAAGGATTCCTAGAAGCCGGTGTTGCATGGGGAGAGCTAAAACAGGGGACTCTGCAGCAAGCGTGCAGCTGATTCTCCCATCCGGGGAAGTGGGGCTTGGAAACAACACGGGGGGGTTGCAGTCTGGCAACACGTGCTTTCCACTTGGAGCAAGAAATGTCAAGGAGAATTAGTGAGATGACTGGAGACTTAGACTGCAATGGGAAGCAACTGCTGTTCATAAGCAGGCTGTGACTACTGAGCCTTGCTAATCAGATTTCCGGAGATGCTCATCTGGCTCATGCTGTAGGGTGCTCATTGCATGTTTTGCTAACAATGCTGTGCTGGGGGCGTCCATATTTCAGCGAGAAAGGAGAAGGCTCCCCTGGGGCAAGCCTGATTTAATGCCTGGAGACCTGGTTTTGTTGGTGGAGGGGGAAAAGGCCATTTGGAAACCTGTATATCTCATGCATGGCTCTGATACCTGCTCTGTAGGTCATTTAAAGCAAGCAAGGCAGGACCAGATGCCCCTCTGAGCACCAGCTGTGGGCACTGAGGTTACCAAAAGTCAGCCTTACCCGAACAGATCTGCTGGCTGGGGGTGACCCGACAACCTGCCCAACTTCCTGGGTAGCTGGAACCTGCCCTGATACCAGGGCCACGGTGGCTTGGCCACGCTGGGCCTCGGCATGTCAGTGCCAGGAGGAAAAGCAACCGCATCCAGCACCGGCATGCCAGCTTCATCGCTGCTCAGCCAGTCCAGCTTGCTCCAGCTCCCACCCCCAAAGCACACTTTTGAGCCGAGGCACTAGAAAGCATGGATCAATATTTGAGCCAAGGGAAATGGGGATCCTTTGCAGTGGATCACGGTTTTAATTAGTAAAGGATTGTGTGATTTTGCATGATTTGCTTGATACCAATTCCCGTGAAGAATAAAAGTTTACGTCCATTTCCCAGCGCTCTATTAAAGCAGCTTCCGTTAGCGCTGCCTGTGCTCTCGACTGTGCTGTATATGGCATTTCTATTTTTAGAAACCAGGGTTGCCATGACAACCCAGTGTATTTTTTTATTAAATATAGCAGCTGTTGCAGGGAACTCTTGTCCTTCTGGATGTAAAGGCTGTGTTTTTGCCCTCTGACAGAGCTCAGGGTATTAAATGCAGATGAGAAAGCATGATTAAATAAGTGGAAGCCCAGAAGAAACCATGGACCTGTAATTACAGAGAGGGGTTTTGAACGAAGCCGTGCATGTCTGTTGCTTCAGAAGCAGCCCTTCTGCATTAGAAATGGTGTGGGGAGGGATGTGGAGCTTTGCAGTGGGGGCTGTGGGCTCCGTGAGACCACCCATCCCCTCTCTCTCACCAGCTGGGATGCTCACTTGCTGGCTGCCCAGTCTGTCTGCCTTTTGCCTGTTCTGATCTCTGCCCCTTCCAGGACACAGGCTGGTCCTGGCTGTGCTCTCCAGGACTTGTCCCATCTGGGAGGAGGTGTGGGGGTGCCAAATAGGTCTTGGCATCAGAGGATCCCTGTGGGAAGGAAGGAGCCTGTTTTGGGAAAAGCAAGTTTTACCTCCTACCCACTCTTAAAGAGCTTCAAGAAGAGGGTTGTGTTGCAGGGTTAGGGTCTGGAGCCACATCTGTTGGTGATGGAGACCTTGCTGGAAGAAGTGCCAGTGGACAGGAGTAGTTCCCATCTCCGGGGCTGGCCCAGGGGTGCAGCGTGAGAGCGCTACAGAACCGTGCTGTACCCCAAAGCAGTAATGTGGCCAAGCTTCGGTCTTCGATGGGAAATAAACTGATTCTGCTTCTTTTGTTTTTTATTTGTTTGTCTCTCAGCTCTGGAGGGAAGCAGCAGTGAAGGATTTCATTCCTCTTTTGCTTTGGCTTTGTCAGTTCTTTACTGGATCCCTGTATGGTGCAAACACAACCCCGCAAAGGGCTGTTTTTCTTTTCCTGGGAGGAGGGAGAAGAAAAGGAAGTTCTTATTCTGCCGGGTTCATTTTGTAGTTGGCGCTTTGCCTTCCCATTTTGGTGGGAGCTTCCAAATTCAGCAAGCTCCAAGGCACACTTGCGAGTCTCTGTCAGCACAGCCTCTGCTTTGCATTTCCATTTCAGTTTGCATTGTGCCCAAGTGGCTGCAGCAATAGCTCTATGCACAGGGTGGGGAGCACTATCGCTTGGGCCAAGGGCAATATGTCAGCTGGGAGATGGAGATCTTTTTTTAATTAACTGGTCTTTGCCTTGTTAAATGAAAAAGGAAACCTAGTGAACAGTAGATACACAGCAGGGCTTATGGTCTTTGAAAGTTTCTTTAAAAAGCGGATGCAACAACAAACAAATAAAGAAACAGAGTTAAAACAGCTTGATTTTAAAATATCCATGGAGGTCACTGTGACCAAGACTTTGAACAGGAATAACATATCTCCAGGATTCTTATCTGTTCCCTGAGCTATCGTAAGCAGCATCTATTGCTGGGGATGTTATTGCTTTTCTGAATTTAATAGCATAAATGTTGCTTATGCAAGCAGAACGCTGCAGGGGAAGGGATCTCCTCTTGCACACTGCAGAACCGCCTCTGCGGACATCGGGGGCTTCAGTTCACCCTGCTGCCTGCTCTCTGCACCCCCCAGGCACTTCACCCCTCGTATGACCCATCTCTTCAACCAGATGTGCAAGGGGATTTTGAGGGGTGGGGGATTTTGAAGAGTCAGGGATTTTGGAGGCAGTAGGGTGGAGTCAGATGCCGGCTATGCTACCGACTGCCTGCTGGAGTCTGTCCTGATGCCTCTGCAGAGCTGGAGCCTGTCTGCACACATGCTAGAGCATCTTCCTCTAGCTGAGGGCATAAATATGGGGGTCATCCCCAAGGAAGTGCTGCCTGTAATGAAGGAAGGAAAGGCTGCCACATCAGATTTGAGGACTTCCTTGCATCCTTCAGGGAATATGTTGTCAGACATTTCTGGCCCAGAAAATGTATCCTGCAGCTGGGAGGGAGGTTTGGGGCAACCATTTTAGATGCCGCTTTGGTTTTAATCCAGCACGAGGTGAAGGGAGGACTGTGGAGTGGGCACAGTTACAAACAGAGGTGATTGCACAGGCACCTGAAGCATGGCCCCAGTGTCTTCAGGCTCCTCCAGCTGCAATGCTCACCCTGCAGCCTCTCTGCCTTAGCAGTCATGGCTGGCAGGACCTGGTGAATTTGATGTCCCCTGTCCCCAAACTGGTTCTGCTTAGTTGCATCCCTGAATGTGCACATCTTTAAAAGTGGTGTCAAGCCACCAGTAACATGGGGCAGCTTTGGTGAACCCCAGTCTGAAGCGGTTGGACCTAAAAAACTTCAAGCAAAAGTCATCTCCCTCAGGGTGCCCTTTGGGGGTGACCTTTCTGACAGCCAGGCAAAGACCACCCGAGGGCTGAGGACAAAGCTGCTTTGTGGCCATTCACCACGCTTCTCCCAAGGCCAGGGCCCCAGGACCCGTCTTCCCATTGCACTTTTACGGGCTCCTTGGAGGGGGTGCCCTTGGCTTGTGACTAGTCCCTGGTCTAGTGGGGATGATGCCTCCCGTTCCTCATGTGAAGCATTGGTGCCCCTGCAATAGAAGAGCTGCTGCCAGGGTGCAGCACAAGCCCAGGGTTGTGGAAAGAGCAGTTGTGTGTGGTACAGGGAAGAAGTAATGCTGATGCCATACAACAAGATGCCAGCAACGTGAGAAGCCCAGGCAAAGCTGCCAGCATGTGATGCAGGATGTTTTGTCCTTGGAGCTACTTCCCCGTCATGCCACTTCCCACAGGGTTACATATCATACTGCATGCTAGCAGCTAATCCTGCTGGGTTGCCCAGGAAGGGCCAGGCACTCCCTGCCCACATCAGCCAGTGTCCTGCATTAGCTGTACCCACCACCAGTCAGGGCTGTGGGGCCAGGGTGGTGGGGTGCAGGTCATGGGCTCCATCCTTTCTCCTCGTTGGGTGCACGTGCCCAGCTGGTCCTGGCCATAGAGCACCAGTCACCCAACTGGTTCCACTCTGTGGAAAAACCTCTTGCTGGTGCCAGAGTAGAGTTTCCCCAGGAATGTATATTTATTAAAACTTCTGCCTCTGCTTATATGTCCACTTCCCTGTGTATTCAGTGATCGTCTCAGTGTTTATGCTCCCCGCTTTCCCCCCATTGATTTATGGGCTTATTGTAATCTCTCCATTGTGTCGCTTCCCCCCCTCCAGGCAGTGTGGAGCAGGCAGCAGTCCTGGGCATTTTTTCCTTTCGCCCTGCATGTTGGCTGGTCCATCTCTCAGCCATTTGCAGCAATTTGTGTGGGTAAGGACCATGGCAGTGACACGCTTAGCTGCAGACCATTGCCCACGGTATCAAATATTGATGAAGCTGTGTTTTTCCCAGCTAGGATGCTCTTGAAAGCAGTGAAGTTTCCCCAGCAGTGATGGGGGCTGCTGTGAAGGATGAAATGCTTTTCACCTGTTCAGGAGATGGGCAAGGCTCTCAGCTATGCCTCTCAAATATGAGCACAGCACTCCCTTCTTGAGGTTAGGGATTTGTTTGTAGCCTTTTATCAAAGCCACTTGCAAGTATTTGTATGTTTGGTTTTTCAACAGTCTTTTGAGACAGGAAGGAGTTATTTATTGCATCTCTCCTTGGTTTCTCATCCTTGGACTGTGGGGCTTGTGGCCCATGTGGACATCGTGTCTGAAGCTCCAGTGAGAGGGTGCAGCTGCCTGAAGCATGTCTGTGAGTCCCTGCTGGGGAAGAGGGGTGAGTGTCTGGCTCAGCAGCAATGTGGAAATCTCTTCTCATGGGCTGTTTTTCTCTCCTGGCCTTTTCTACAGCATTGTGCAATGCTTCTGCAGCTTCCCTCTGTCTCCCAGTGGAGATGCCTTCACACTCTGGTCCCACAGCAGCTGCAGCTCCATCCAGTCCTGAAGCACTGCACCATACCCAGCACTGAAGGCTGCAGCCAGCCATAAAGCTCATCCCTGCAGCTGAAGAGGAGGGCTTTGAGCACCCAGTGTACTGAAGAGATGCATGAGCATCTGCTCTGAGCTGGGGGACAAGGAAGGAGTGCTGGGAGTTGCTTTCCCACAAGCACAAAGGTAAGGGGAGACAGGTATCTCAAAACCTCTAGAAACATGGCCCTAAGTCCCTTGTCATCAGGCCAGTACCTAATCAGGAATTAACTTTTGAGCATGCAGTGAGGCTGATGTTCCTGTGTGGCATCCCTGCTGGATGCTGAGACCCTGCTGGGCTGGATGGGCATTGTGTACCAGCTCCATGGGTCTTCTTGTCACTATCCCACTGCCTGGAAAGGTTCTCGTGGCTTGTACAAAATAAGAAGGGGTATCTCTTCCTGAACAAGAGCCACTGTAAGGGCAGGGCTGTACTGGAAGTGTGTGTGTTGGGTGTTTTCCACATCAGGTTTTTTCCTAGGGAACACGTGAATATCAGAGGAATTTTTGTTTGTTTGTTTTTTTCCCCTGGAAGCAGACAGTTCTGCTCTCTGCTTTCCAAGCACAGCACTGGATTGGTACTCAGTGTATTTGCCAGGCTAGCCTTAGCAGGCTCTCTAGCAGTAGCATATTTTTGTGCCATTTGGGGAAATTCTCTGAGAGGGGAGTCTCAATGGTAGTGTTGATTTAAGGGGAAGTCCATAGCTTCTGTGTGAGTGAGTTTCTCGGCACGGAGAAAACAGGGAGCAAGCCTGCAGGATGAGGGCACAGAAAGGAGAAAATGGTTTAGTCTCTTGTTCTGGTTCCTGAAATGATTCCCAGCCTCCCTGCTTCTCACAAACCTGCCCTGCACATCACTTCTCCGGGCCTGCCCCATACTGACTTCTCCCATGACTCTGTGTCTGCTGGCATGTGGGGTGCAGACTCAGGGTGAGAGTAGGAGACCAGCTTGCCACCAGGTGCTTTGGGTTTCTTCCACACCTGCTCCAGGCTGAGCACCTGCAGTGGCTCACACTGCCCAGAGGGGTGACTGAGGACCAAAGTGGCAATGACCTGGCTCCCTGGGACACGTGGAAGCAGTGCAAGGTCTAAGGTGGCTGCTAAGTGCCAAGTTGTTTGGAAATCCCAGGCCCAGCAAACCCTGAGCCTGTTGCCAAAAATGTGGCCTCAGCAGAGGATGCAGAGGAGAGCATCCTCTCTACAGCAAGAGGATGGGCTCAGCAAGAGCCTTGCAGGCTACCTGCCAGGCTACCTCCTGACTTACTGCCGGTGAGCAAGAGGATATTCACTTGTTTCTGGCATGGGCAAGTGTCTGTAGCCTGTAACAGCCTCAGGTGAGCTCAGGTTAAACTCCTCACTTGAACTACAGGAGTTCCAGCTAGTCCTTAGTAAAGGCAAGAAGGTTTTGAAGGAAGAGATTCAGAGAAGTGAGCCTCGCAGCCTGGGAGTGAGACCATGAGTCTCCTGGCTGCTTTAGGACCTCTGTTTGTCACTGGCTTCATTCCCCTTCCCAATTCGTGAGAAAGCCCATGGAGAAGACCTCCCTGAAGAGCAGGACAAGGAATGAGTTATGGCCAGATTTGCCCACAGACTATAAATCAGCCAAGGTTTCCACCCATCCCACAGGAACGTGAGCTGTTTGAGTAGTACTTGTGTCTGAACCAAAGCTGTGGCAGGAGGTGAGGAAGCAGCAGGCTGAGTTTGCTGTAGGTTTGTAACCCTGTTTACTTTTAACCTAGCCTAAAACCCAAGCACACACGGAGTAATCAGTTGTGCTGGTGCCTCAAGCATACTTAGATTTTTTTTATTAATTTTTTTTTTTAGTTTTAGCCTCCCCAAACCCTTAGTTCAGTCACTTCTAGGAGGAAATTCAGGAAAACTGTGTTTTGCCCTGTTGCTGTGATCTCCCCATGCCCCAGCCCCTTGCCTGCAGGCTGGGCTGCACCCCTGGCAGCCGCAGGGTCTCTGTCCCTCTTGCAAGAAATTGAAGGCCAGAACTGATGAGGTGAAGGTGAGGATCCTCCAGTAAGCCTGTGGCTGTCCAGGGCTGCGTGGAAATTGCTGCTGGAGCTTCATTCTCTTTGATATATTCTTGGATGTGCAACATGTGGATTTTCACGTTCTTGAATTTTGCCTTAAGCCTTGCATTTGTCCAAACAGGAAGCCTGCCCTGAAATCCAGACATGACCACACAAGACAGCCAACATTTGTCTTGCTTGTGTTACAGGTCTCCTCAGGAAAACAGCCCTGCCACCTCAGAAAGTGCAGGGGGCACTGGGGAGACAGAAGCCAAAACCTCTCCTCCTCCAATTCAGTGATTCTCAAAGGCAGCTGCATCTCTGGAGGAGAAGCAGGAACAGCTGGAGCAAAAGAAAGGCCAAATGACATGATGCCATTAGGATTATTTCATCTCCCTGTTGAACAGGAGCCTAGAGCAGTCCCTTTGTCAGTGAAATCCTCCTGTGTGGGGCTGTTACACCATTGCAGGGCAGGGGCCACAAACACGTGCAAGTCCTGGAGAGTTTCACACTCTGGGAAGGACAAGATGTCCCAGAGAAATGGCCACAGGGGACTTTTCAGCTCCTGAGATATCTGTTGCCGGGTGTCCTGGAAGAAGCAGCGCTGAAAGAAGCGACAAAACGAGGGTGCATTGGACACACAAAAAATTTGGTGAATGGTAGATGGTACCCCAGGATAGCCTGTCAGGAAGGTTAGCTAAATGGTGTCCTACATGAGTAACAGCATCTCCCTTCCCTGCAGCAAAAGCTTTCCATGTCCAAACCAAAACCTGTTGTTTTGTTGGGTTTTGTGTTTGGTTTTTTAGGGGTTTTTTTTTGTTTTTTTCCATATGAATGCCATGATGCAGGTCTGCCCCTTCAGGTAGGGGGGGTTTGGCACAGATGAGATGATAGGGTGTCTCTCCCCCCCTCCCTCTGTTTTCCAGAGGGCTTATTCTCACTGGATCCTACTTCTAGTGCTCTTTGCATCTTTGTTGGTTCCATCTGCAGTACACAAGTGCCTGTAAAGGGCTTGGAAGAGGAAAGCATTAGGTAGAGGTAAATATTGATGGTAATAAAAACAACTGCAAGAGGGACCCTACTTGGGCTGTGTTATAAAGGCACTCTGAAACCACCCACCCCTGCAAAGTAACCTCTTTGCTTGCTCTGCTTTGTCTTTCATCCTCCTGTGCACCAATTGCTTAACTCATCTCACTTAATGTTTTTCTTTCTCCTCCCTGGAATTTGGATCAAGTGCCCCTTTCTGTGGTCATGATATGCCTCCTTCATATCTTCCTCCTACCTTGTTACATGTAAAGAAAAAGTGGGGCAATAATAATTCTTTTAATCCCTTGTGAGCCCTCCGATGCCACTCGCTGTGTCCTCTGATCCAAAAGCCATATAGAGCAGTAGCACAGATGGGTAGCTCGGCTCTGATGGCTGGAGACAGGTGTTAAAGACTCTCAGTTGGGTGCATGCAGTGAGGAAAAAGACCCCCTCCTCTTCTCTCCTAGGGCCTGGGAAGCTTCCCAGCTTCCCTGACACCAAAGCCTCCCCTTTACAAGGTTTCAGCATCTGCTGCTGTTGACACCACTGATCCCAGGTGGATCAGACGGAAGGGTCCTGCCAGGGATGCTCTGTCTCCCCCCTTGCAGAGGGTGGCATGCAGTGCTTCCCACGTCATCCTGCCAGCGTTCTTGCAGCAGACTCTGGCTCTCAGCCCCTACAGAGCAATCCTGCTCCACTTTTTGGAGGTGGTATGTCCTACCAGAGAGTTATTGGCCTGCAGCGGTGGCCTGCTAGGAGACACTTGTCCTTGGCACACCCAGCTCAACCCGCAGGCAGCAGAAAGCCTCAAAAGCCAGGAGCTGTGTGAGAAGCCCACCTTTGCTTAAGCAGTGGGATGGACCCTGGCCGGGACAGATGCTGAGTGCAGTTCCTCTGCTCACTAGTGCCAGGATGCCTTAAATAATTTCACCTCAAGTATAAAAACGGCTGACCTCACAGGTATGCTGCATTTTTCAGGTGGGCAATCCCTGGTGTGTCCCATGTTCACAAAACAGTTATTTCTGTCATCCTTTGAAGCCAGGGATGCTCTGCTGCAGCCTTCCCGCATGTGCACAGGGACGGCTGTTTAAAAGCCTCTCCTATCATTGTCCCTACACGCCCTGTCCATGGGGGAGATGGGGAGTGCTCAGCAAACACACTGCCTTCCAGCATGCAGCAAGCCCTGTACCCAGATAGTCTGCAGCTGAGAAACCTCATCCTCATCCAGTGTGGGATCTCAACTATAATATATGATCTGTTTCATTTCTGGCAGTAGTGGGGAAAAAAGAGAGCCTCCAAAATCTGTGAATGAGTCGTCTCTCAAATTGTGTGGGATTAAGGAAAAGGTGCAGAACAGAAATAATTTCCATGGGCGAAAGCATATCATTTCATTTGCCCATGAAAATAATGCACTGTCTTCCAGAGACTTGAAAAAGAATTAAATGAGGGGTCAGAGGGTGCAATTATGAGTGTGGCTTCTCTGGGGGCAAAGCGGGTGGAAGAAATTTCCCTCCTCCCCCATGTCCCAGAGGTTTATACTTGCCCTAATGCTGCAGTTCACTGCCTCTGTAGTCGTGTTGTCCCTCCTTGTCCCCCCTGCCCTAGCCCCTAAAAATGCACATACAGAATGAAACACTGGAATAGGCCAAATACCAAAATCTGGCAAGGAACAGTTTATTATTAACTTTTAAAACTAGATCCCACCCAATATGGGATGCTATCCAAAGTGGCAGAATGTCTTAATCCGGCTTTGCTACCAAAAAATGTTCCCACGCCCCAAACTTGTTGTCAGCGGGCAATTGGCAGTGGGTCCACAGTGACAGCCCCAGCGAGGGGCAGGAGCTGAACCCAGCGTTTCCCCGTGCCAAGGGCCAGCTTTGCCATCACCCTCCCTTGTGTCCTGGGCACCCCGGGGAGCCCGACACTGGCTGGGAGGTCATGCTGTTTTCCAGTTGGCTGGTGGGATCTCTGTGCAGCATGGTCACAGGGCATCTGTACAGCCCAGACCCACCTCCCCTTACCCCCATGCTGGAAAAAGGAAGATTAAGGTGGCAAGGTGAGGCGAGACTCCCTGAGAGCCTTTGACGGGCTCTCATTAGCTGGTGGGCCCAGGCTGTGCCATATTGCTGCAGCCTCTGATCTCACCCTGCTAGTTTAAGACAGAAACTAGAACTTTTTATCCTCTCCCCACCGAAATATGAAGCAAAAATCAGCAACAGGCCTTCTTCTGTCAGCTGTGATCCCATCAGTGTCCATGGGGCAGAGGGAACGGGGACACTAGTGGAGCTGGGTGGTAGAGGAGATGGACGGGTGCCACTTCACAGCCTGTGTGCGTTGAGGCAGCTAATAAAAGCAGCAGGCCTTGGCAGTGTTGGTTGTATTTTAAAGAGACCATCTGCTCCCACCAGCCAGCAGACCAGCAACTCTGGCAGAGTGAGGCCAGCCATAAAATGGGAGCTGGCAGGGACTGCCCCAATGGGACTGCATCCATCGGGCAGACCCCAAAACCACTGCATGGCGAGGGGACTGCCACCTGAGGTCCCGGCTCTGCACACCCCCGAAGGTATCTTTCATTTATCGACCAGAGCCATTTGATGTGAATTTCTCTGATGCCTTCACACAATTGTCACATGGAAATCGGGTCTATTAAGCAGCTTCGGACTGCAGCCAGTGCACTATACATTACGGCAAACTTTCATCCAATTATTATTGTTATACCTCCTGCTTCTGCCATAAATAAGATCGGAGGCTTTTTCTGGGCCTCTTGTTGGAGCAGGGTGGGTGTGAATCGCTGCCCAGATTTGCACAGGTGAGCCTGGCACTGCCGCACTCCTCTTCTGCCTGGGACACCCTCCTGGGACAGCAATAGATCAGGGTGATGATGGGCAGCTGCAGCTTCCTCATGGGTGGTGGCAGGAGCAGAGACCGTGAGCAGCTGAGCAAGGAGAGATGCTGCTGCTTGAGCTGGGGGTTTGCAGATTGATGTTACAAAGACTTGGCTAGTGGTGTGGCTCAGTGACAGGGGCTGGTTTGTACTGGAGGATGGCTGAGCAGCAAAAAGAGTCTGATCCCCTCTCCCCACCAGCCTGCACGAAACATTCCTGGCACTCCCCCAGGATGTTTCTCACCTTGTTTTGCATTGAAATAGGGAATGGAATGGTTTGACTTTTTTAATTGAATTGTCTCAAGACTCAATGGCAAATTTCTGTGAGCTCTGAAGTGAGTGGCAGTGAGCGTCCTGCCTCTTTGGGGATCCTCTGTCCATGTTGCTCATGGGAGGAGGCTCTCCATGTGTTTGTGCTAGCTCCCAGACACCCCAAATCAAGCCCTGCTGCCTGGGAACTGCCATGGACCACACTGGAGGTTCTCTGCCTGTTCCGGGCTATCTGCAGTCAACCATGCTACTGCTTCTACTTGAGGTTTTCTACCTTCTGTCTCCATTCACATCCATTCCTCATGTTTGCTTCCAGTTGGTGGTGCAGAAAACAACCCACCCTTCAAACAGCAGCAGTAATTCACTGGCACCACATGGCAGGTGTGGTCTCAGCTGCAAGCAGGGGCCAGCCAGCTCCAGTCACCCAGGAGATCTTTGGCCAAATAGCAAGATGCACATCTCCAGCATGGGCCCTGCAGTGCCCTGAAGCTCCCTGCATGCTGGTAATGACATACCCATGTGTGCCCTTCCTCACCCGCTTTTACCTGTGTTTTCTTGGCATGCAACCACTCTGTCCCTGATGGCATACCTGGTCTGGTGCTGCCAGCCCTGATGATTTTTACTGTAAGATGCCAAAACTCTGTCATCTCTTTTGAAGAGCGGGGAGAGATCTGCTAAATTGAGATCTAATTGTTCATTTAAACTAATTAAATTACCAAACCCAAGGAATTTTGAAGGGGTTGTTAGGACTCCTGCCCTTCCTTCTCCCAAGCACATATGCAGGGGGTAACCCTGCAACTGCCGGCCACAGGCTTTCTTGCAGCCTCCTCTAGAGCTACTGATGGTGTCCCACATCAGGAGCAGAAGATGCAAGGCCAGTCTAATCTGCTCTGGCAGTTCCCTTGTTTCTAAGCATCATTTCCCCCCTCTTCTAGAAAACAAGCATGTTAGTGTTACACGGTTTTGGCATCTGAGTTGCCTGACGGCTTTAAAAGGGAGTAAACATTCATCCTGCTGACATGGCAATAAAACCGGTGCATCTGGAAGAGAGGAGTCAGCAGCAGATGTGCTCCTGCAAACTGCTCGCCGTGATGAATGCTCTTCCCAGATACTGCTAATCCCTTTTTCTCGTGCTCCTAGGCCTCCTTAATTGTGCTCCCTGTGATTAAATAACTCTTTGAAGACATCACTAGCAGTTATTTCTTCCACACGGGAATGTCGCTTACCAGGTTTGTAGCCTTTGGCTGTAGGCGTAGGGAGCTCGTTTGGCAAGGGCCATGGGGAGAGCAGTGTCCAGGGTGCTCTGGTGACTCCAAAATGCTCTGGGGAGCAGCGTCCACCAGAAGGTCAGGGCCACCCAGCTGCGCAGGAGGGATGGTGGGCTTGACGGGGATGTGCCTGGATGCCCCACGTGAACCCAG
The DNA here is from genome assembly GCF_000699145.1 of Aptenodytes forsteri. Classification (NCBI taxonomy): domain Eukaryota; kingdom Metazoa; phylum Chordata; class Aves; order Sphenisciformes; family Spheniscidae; genus Aptenodytes; species Aptenodytes forsteri. The sequence continues at coordinate 895,961 of NW_008794170.1, read as the reverse complement.
GGATGGCAAATTCCCAGGGAGCTGCTGCTTCCCCGGTGGTGCTTCCTCTCCCAGCTACTCAGGAAGAGCAAAGTGCATGGATTTGGGGAGGAGAGGGGTGCCATGACTGGGGTGATGCATTAAATTGGGCCATCCTCCCAGGAGCAGAGGGGAGGTAGGTAGTGGTTTCCGGCCTCTGCAGGCTTCCTTGCGAATATGGTACCCAAAGCCTGTTTTTTTGAAGGACGCTGAAGCCTCTGTCTGCGGGAGGGACACAAAAGTCTGACAGGGCTGCAAGTGTCTGAGGGGCTTTGCCAAAACACAGATCAGGAGGGAACTTATTTTATGGGTGCCTACACCCTGGAAAAATACTAGACACAGCTGTTTTCTGCAGGATGGGTCCTAATGCGGCAGGGAGCCGGCAGCAGCAGTGCTCCATCTTCTGAATGCCATGCTCCCAAATGCTCCCAGGGCAGGACCCCATTCCCATGCCAGCCCAGCCTAAGCCCCCCCAACTGCCCACCCTGAAGCTTGCACCAGGCATCTCCAAGGCAGAGGAGGCAGGTCCCCGTAGATAGAGGCAAGCGATTGCCTGAATATTCATGTATCGGCAGGCAAGCTACAGCAGGCCCTTGTTACAAACTGCTACCCAAACTGCTTACATCCATAAATGAGGGAAATAAATAAACAGATGCTTGTTAATTGACTTAATTACCCACCAGCAAACAGGAGACCGGGAGCACATCAATAAAAAATGTTTTAAAAAGCAACTCATAGTAATTCTTTTCCATATGCAAACCATGCTGGTCTCTTCTGTCTACAACAGAGTCCCCAAAGACAAGAAATGGATTCTCATTAGGTGGGAAGGAGAACTCAAAGTCTAAAAATTAGGATTGTGTCCTGAAATGAGGCCCAAATTTATGCCCTCTTCCCAAAACCCTGGCTCTTTGAAATCCAGGCTGGGTCAGCATTTAACATATAGCCATACCAGGAGTTATTGCAAACAACCCTCCTTGAGCAAGAGAAATCCAGCAGCTGAGGTAATCCTTCTTGTTTTCCAGCAAGGAGCAGGCATGAAGGAGAATGAGGCAGGGCTGGGGAACTCTTAAAGATATTTTATTGATTTTTTTTTTTTCTCAGAAGACGCTCGAGCAAAAGGGAAATGGAATAATTGAAGACCCATCTCCCTCACTGCCATGTGGCCATATCCAACCTGAGAGCATGGGATAGCTCTGATGTGCTCCTGATGGGGCTGATGCTCAGTGTAAATACCCACAGCTGAGTGCTGGGCTGGCAGACCAGGATGGATAAATAAGAAGTACTGCCCAAGCCGGAGGCTTGTGGCCTGACCCCTGATCTTTTGTCCCAGGGTGGATGCAGAGGGTCCTGTGCAGACCCTGGAGCTAACCCTGTTGAGCCTGGGAGCGGGGATCTGCTCCACAGCTCTGGATGGACAGGCCTGTCCCCACCCTGTGGCTATTTGCATGCCCTTTCCTGGCAGCCCTAACCTCTCATGGGGAATTTCTGTCAGAGTCCATCTGAATGAAACCCAGACCACGATGTGGTCTCTTGACCAGAACTACAGAAGCTGTCATCTCCCATGACCTCACTTGATCATAACACCACCAATAAAACCCCAAACCTGCAAAAATGGCCATGCCAAGCTCCAAAGTCTGCAACAACTTGAGTTCTAATTTTTTTCACTTTCTAGAAGTGATTCCCCCTGTATGGGTGCTCCCAGCTCAGCAATGCACGAAGAAATCACTGCTGCAAACTGCCTTGTGCACGCACCCTGAGCCCTGCCAGGCAAGACAGGTACCTGCCCTTTTCTAGCCTCCTTTCTCAGCGTGTTTGCTCTGTTCCTGGTCTGGCAGGGAGGCTGTGCGGAAAAACCAGTGTGGGTTCCCTCAGGACTGCTTGCAATCAGTCTCCAGTGCCGTTACCTGTGTATCACGCAGCCCCAATGTTTAACAAGTGCCCCCAGGGCAGGCAGGTTATGAAAGAAGTCCCATTAGCGTGCCCCTCACTGCCTCCCTGACGTCAATGTGACGCAGTGTAATCAGGGGAAAAAGCAGAGCAGGGTATGAAACACTGGGGAGCGCAGGCTTTTGGGTGCAACTGGAAAAAACAAAGAATGAAGGGGTGGAGCAAGTGGCAATAAGAGATGAAGGGAGATTGTCTTATCACCCAGAGCTGGCAGCTGGAGTGAATTTCCTCTCCTGAGTGCAGACTCTGCAGGCATGGGTGACGTTCTCCCATTGCTTGGGTCCTGCAGACCCAGCCCTCGCCATGGGCACCAGGGTGGGTGCAGCAGAGAGGGGGCCGGGCAGGGGACAGCGGGCAGGTGCTGCACCAGCTCTCGGGCTTGCCTTGCTCAGATCTGATGGCGTGTGGATTTTAAATCATGCAGGGATGATGTAATGCCACGATGCCCAGGCACTTAATTTTGCACCTAGATTTTGAACAGGCTTTAACAGTGTTTGTTGGAGAATAACTTCAGTAAGGAGCCAGTGCATCTGCATCAACAGGAAGCTGCTCATATGGCTGCATCTGTCCTGTGAACTCAGGGAAAGAAACTAGATCTGCACAATCTCTCTGACAGCAACCCAACAGCATGTACACTACAGATTGCCCCACCTGAACTCTAGGGTGGCAGACTGCGTTGTGCCTGTTGTGCTACAGAAGATTGCATGTTCATCCCAAACTCTGCAATATTTGCTGAGCCACCTCCATCAGTATTTCTGGTTTTGTCTGAAAGAAAGGAGTGAGCAAGAGCTCACTCTGTTCCTCTGCTTGCAGGGCAGACCCTGCAGCTGGGACCCACACACACTGAAACAGCAGAAGGCTCTTTCAAAATGCACATGAACCCAAGTCTTACTTCTGAATCTTTTAAGTCTTACTTCTGTACTTTTTAACACAGTCTCCTGACTTTTTTTTTTTCCTTGGAGCTCACAGCAATTGCTAAATGCAGGTGACACTGGGGATGTGGGCTAGAAGCAATACTTTCACTGTGCTGACCTACCTGGCTTTGGCTGGGCATCACCAGTGCTCAGCAGGATGACTGTCGGGAAGTCCCCAGCATCACAGGTACAAGCTGGAGGTTGTGGCCAAACACCCAGTGAGCACCAGGTGGAGGAGATGGAGAGAATGGGAGCCAATACGGGGAGGGGGAGAGGCAGCCTCTCAAAGCACTGTGGCAGTGTAAGGCAGCTGGGATGCCCTCATTGCTCCTGTTTGGGAATATCAGGCCCATGTGCCTGGAGAGAATCAGACACAGTGATGGCATCTGGCACTTTTGCTCCATCTATCCCTTGGTCTCCCACTGAACCTGGTGTCGTGGGATGCAAGCAATGAGGGCATGTTGCATCCCCAGTCCAGACACTGCTCTGCAGCATCAAGAGAAGGATGCAGTTTCAAACACAGGAGCCGTGTATCTTTGAGCCTTGAGCCCATGGAAGATAAGCAGCAGCTCCATAAGCTCTCCACGCCCTGCCAGGTAAAAGGCCACCCTGCCATCTGGCACTACTCCTGGTTCAATGCCTGGGAAATAGATAAGAAGCTCAGCTACAGGAGTGGGATGATTGCACATCCCCCCCCTTTTGGAAGCGCTGCAGGAACCCATCAAAGGACAGTGGGGAGAGGAGTGGAGCATGCCAAGGTGGTCGTGGTGGGACCAGGCTTGCAGTGCTTGGCTGGTCTGTCCTGCCCTGGGGGAAGGGAGCGTGTTTGAGGCTCTCTGAAGGAGTGGGGCGCCGGGCAGGCTTCCTGGCAGCCTGCGGGCTGCTCTGCCAGCCTTGCACGACCAGTTTCCAAGCCCAGCGTGTCTTTCAGCAAGACATGCATTTCACCACCTGCTCATTCAGGCCTCTGGCTGCCACGTTACCTATTTGTCGGCATGCTTGTTTGGCTTTCTGAAATGTGCCTGTCCGGCTCCTCTGGCATCCAACATGCTGCTGCCTGCCTCATGCACTCTCCAGATTTGGGTTCCTCCTTGGAAAGCATCCACATCACCAGCTATTTTTGGAACAGAGGCATCTATTTTCTTGTGCTGTTCCCTGCTGGGTTAACCTCACAGCTCCCCAAGGCCCCCTTCCCCCAGTACTCTCTCCCTTCTCGTAGCATGACTTCTGTGTGCCCCACAGCATCTCCAGTGCATAGTGCTGCTAGAGCCCCAGGATGCAGGACAGAGCCCTTGCCACCATTTTGTGGATGCCCTGAGCCTGTGCCTGCCCCATGAGTTGTCAAGGGGGTCCAGGAGTGGGGTCGAGTGGGGTGTGCAAGGTGTCCACCTCCAGTGGTGGGCTCCCACAGTCTGCCATGATCCTGCCATGACGTCCTGCCAAGAAGACAGCAAGCCAACCTGTAGCATGGGATGTATAGTGGAGGACCAGGTCCGCCGCCTCTCCAGGCTGAAGCCAGGTATGGACATGAGTGGCAAAGTCTCCAAACAGCATGGGTGGGAGCTGTATTTTGGGGTGAGCCCCTGCATTAGGCAACACAGAGAGAGATTGTCGGAAAGGCTAGATGCTCTTGTCAGGTTGTGAGTTGAAGGCTGCACTGCAGTCCTTGGGGCTGTCCTTCTCCCTTGCCACAGCCTTCAGAGTTGGGCTGAGTTCTGCAGCCATGGTGCTCCCCCAGCTTAGGACCTCTGAGACACGTTTAACCAAAAGTTACACCTCTTTGATTTCCTCAGTGATGTTGCGTTCCCTTTGCTGCCAATTTCTTTGTGCCTCTTCCAGAAAGCTAGTCAACAATTTTCAACTGTGTTGGTTTGCAGAAGATAGAAGGGGGGGGTTGGGAAGGGGAGATGGGATGGAGCTATTTTAGTCTAAGTCCATCTGCGTTGATAATTCTCCATACAGTACTGGAGCAGGATTTGCTGGGTGGCCTGGCCGAGCAAATACCTTGCATGCTTTGCAAGCACTTCAGTCTCCACATGCCCATGCCCATGCATCTCTGCTTGCAGCCTGGTGGGTCAGCACGTGCTTCAGCAGAGCCATGAGCAGAGCTGCAAATGCGGACACCGCAATGGGAACAAACAGCACCAGCAGCTCCTTCCCACCACACGTTCCTCTCCCTGCAGTCAGAGCCACATCTCAGGAACAGTGATTTCAGCACTGATGGCCCCTCAGCATGTTAGAAAAGTTTCATGCAATCTGTTTACTGTTGGACATATGCTGTGTTCATGCTGCCTGGAGTCTTGCTGCCTCTAATAACTTTGGGTGTAATTTTCTCCAGTTTGGTGCCTGGGGCGCTGATTGACACCTGTGGAAATAGGCCTCCAAGGGGGTGCAAAATGCCTTTGTTCCTCTGGTGTAACTCCTTTACTGCCGCTATAAAAAATGGCACATGTTGCCCCTGAGGCACGGATCCTCCATGGGAAATCAGAGGAGGGAGATGGGAGGAAGGGGAACCATGCTGCACTTCACCACCTTAGGAAGCTTGAGGGAGGCTGAGGTACCTGTATCAGTGTGCATCTGCATGCATGTGTATAAGTGTATATAGATCTATAATGATAGATATATATGTCTTACAGAGAATGAATACTACTGCCAAGGATGAAATCTCTAACGTTAGTCTCAGGGATGCCAAGGTCACAGCAACAGCAGCTTTGCTGCACCTGGAAGTCGCCTGGGTGGACGGGAGGTGTGCATTTAATGCACAGCATCTCTTCTTGCAGAAAAAAAGCACAGCACAGGATTGAGTGCATCCTCAGCAAGTTTGCAGATGACACCAAGCTGAGTGGTGCAGTCGACACGCCAGAGGGATGGGATGCCATCTAGAGGGACGGACAAGCTCTCGAGAAGTGGGCCCGTGTGAACCTCATGGGGTTTAACAAGGCCAAGTGCAAGGTCCTGCACCTGGGTCGGGGCAACCCCTGGTGTCAATACAGGCTGGGGGATGAAGGGATTGAGAGCAGCCCTGCCGAGAAGGACCTGGGGGTACTGGAGGATGAAAAGCTGGACATGAGCTGGCAATGTGCACTCACAGCCCAGAAGGCCAATTGTATCCTGGGCTGCATCAAAAGAAGCGTGGCCAGCAGGTCATAATGTCACCTGTCCCTGACTTCACTTTAATTCTGACCCATAAGCTCTCGGTCGGATCCT
>NW_008794170.1:884943-889569 GCF_000699145.1 Aptenodytes forsteri | reverse complement strand
TTGCAGCCTATCAGTACTTAAAGGGGGCTTATAAAAAAGATGGCGGCAAACTTTTTAGCAGGGCCTGTTGCGACAGGACAAGGGGGAATGGCTTTAAACTAAAGGGGGGTAGACTTAGGCTAGATATAAGGAAGAAATTTTCTACGCTGAGGGTGGTGAAGCACTGGAAGAGGTTGCCCAGAGAGGTGGTGGATGCCCCATCCCTGGAAACATTCAAGGTCAGGTTGGACGGGGACTCTGAGCAACCTGGTCTAGTTGAAGATGTCCCTGCCCACGGCAGGGGGGTTGGACTAGATGACCTTTAGGGGTCTCTTCCAACCCAAACTATTCTATGATTCTATGATCCTGGTTTGATTTTCCAGTTTTCCTCATTTTCTAAGCGCTGTTCCAGAATAATGCCCTGAGGGGAGTGCTCTGGGGCCCCAGCTCTGTGCCACAGTGTCCTGCTGTATGCGCCCAGCTCATCAGCTTTGTTGCAACACAGTTTGCACCAAAACAGACAATTAAAAAGATTAATAATTTTAAAAGAGCACTATTTGGGGGCTAGGATAATCAGGGTTTTTTCAGCATGAGGGAAGCCAATGGGACAGTGCTCTTCCAGCATCGTTTTTGATCTCAGGTGAGGAGTTTGGGCTGTGATGTACTCTGTGAGCCAGGTAAAGCTGCCTTCCACAGAACTGGCTTTTCAATGTACATATTAGAGTATATTTGCAATGTAAATTAATAAGTGCCATCTGCTTACCTCTGATGTTATGAGAATGTTGTCTTGTGACTGGCTACAAACAAGACAACATTGAAGAGGTAACACCTGCTGGTACATATTACTGCAATTTATTTTCAAACAGTAGAAGATTATTTTGGATGGGAGAAATAGGTATAATCTCCTCTTGCTATGTATTAAGTGCTAATGAGAGGCACGTGTGTGGATTGCCAGACGACATCTTTGAGGAATAAATAGTAAGGATGAAGTCAAGTGCATCCAAGGGCAGAGGGACCTCAAGAAGGAAGCCATACCTCTGCAGCTTGTCCATGGGGGGACAAGGGGATGTTTAGCTGATGAAAAATTGCTGCTTGTCAAATGTAAAGCTTGCTGCAGGAATATATTGATTTCAGGCAAAAGAGCCCTAGAGGTAAAAAAAAAGAAAGGTCTGTCAAAACATCCCACTTTAGCCTTGGGGATGGTCTGAATTTTAATTTCAAAATCACAGCCTACTTTTGAAATGGAAATTATTCTAATGCTGAGACAGAGATGAAATCTTTCCGGTTTAGCAAAACAAAATGTTTCATTTGACCCCAGATACACTTTTCCCCAGTTTTCCCAGAATAGGAATAAAATCTAAAGAAATACATAGTAGATAAAAACCTGGGATCCTTGCAGACCACCAGTTCTCATTTCCACTTGATGTTCCCAAGCTGACATCCAGCCTCCCATCATACCTCTTTATTTTTCTCATCCCCTTATTTTTCTGCAGATTGGCAGTACCACAGGGCAGGGACTCACAGGCCTGGGTTTTAATATCTGACAGCACGTGGGTTATGAATTCCAGTGTGGCTATATAGGTATTCATGTAGGTAATTGTTATGTTGGTGACTAGCTTTTATTTTATGCTGCCTGAAGCATCCTGAGGTGAACAGGCGGGAGCGTGGTGCCAGTGTGCCCACTCGGCAAAAGAAAGCTCTGTTGTGAAAGGTTTGGCAGCTGAACCGCTCTTACCAGGGAGTAGGCAATGCCGATTTTCCCGATTTTCTGCAGCCTGCATAGAGCTGGGTGTGCAGGACAGGGGTTTCCCCCAGCGCAGAGCAAGGATGCTGGGCGGGGGTAGACCTCCTGCCCAAACCTGCAGAGATGGAGGAGCTCCTGATGAGCTTGAGCAGGGGAGAGGAGAAGCCAGGTGGGATTTTACAGAGGAGAGGGCTTTTCTAACGAAGGGGCAAGGTCAGGAAAGGAGAAAGTGGCTGCAGAAGGGTAGGACAATCACTGCTGGGCAGGTCTTGGGCTGCCAGAGCAAACGGGATGGGAAATGTTGGAAACATTCATGATGCTAGCCAAAGAAATGAATGAATGAGTTTGGGGATGCTCCGCAGAGCTGGGGTGCACATCGGCTTCTGCAGAGAGGTCAAGGCAGGGATAAGTGCCTTGTTCTCAAGAGTAAGAGCTTTTGATATGACACTGAAGAGGGGGGGTCGGAGCCTAGAGCAGTCTCCAGGCGCATCATAGAATCATAGAATCGTTACGGTTGGAAAAGACCTCTGAGATCATCGAGTCCAACCGTCGACCCAACACCACCATGCCCACTAAACCATGTCCCTAAGCGCCTCATCTACACGTCTTTTAAATACCTCCAGGGATGGTGACTCAACCATTTCCCTGGGCAGCCTGTTCCAATGTTTAACCACTCTTTCAGTAAAGAAATTTTTCCTCCCGTCCAATCTAAACCTCCCCTGGCGCAACTTGAGGCCATTTCCTCTCGTCCTATCGCTAGTTACTTGGGAGAAGAGACCAACACCCACCTCGCTCCAACCTCCTTTCAGGTAGTTGTAGAGAGCCATGAGGTCTCCCCTGAGCCTCCTTTTCTCCAGGCTAAACAACCCCAGTTCCTTCAGCCACCCCTCATAGGACTTGTTCTCCAGACCCTTCACCAGCTTCGTTGCCCTTCTCTGGACACGCTCTAACACCTCAACGTCCTTCTTGTAGTGAGGGGCCCAAAACTGAACACAGTATTCGAGGTGCGGCCTCACCAGGGCCGAGTACAGGGGCACGATCACTTCCCTAGTCCTGCTGGCCACACTATTTCTGATACAGGTCAGGATGCCATTGGCCTTCTTGGCCGCCTGGGCACACTGCCGGCTCACGTTCAGCCGGCTGTCAACCAGCACCCCCAGGTCCTTTTCTGCTGGGCAGCTTTCCAGCCACTCTTCCCCAAGGCTGTAGCGTTGCATGGGGTTGTTGGGGCCGAAGCGCAGGACCCAGCACTTGGCCTTGTTGAACCTCCTACAGTTGGCCTCGGCCCATCGATCCAGCCTATCCAGGTCCCTCTGCAGAGCCTTCCTACCCTCGAGCAGATCAACACTCCCGCCCAACTTGGTGTTGTCTGCAAACTTACTGAGGGTGCACTCAATCCCCTCATCCAGATCATTGATAAAGATATTAAACAAGACCGGCCCCAGTACTGAGCCCTGGGGAACACCGCTCGTGACCGGCCGCCAACTGGATGGAACTCCATTCACCACAACTCTCTGGGCCCGGCCGTCCAGCCAGTTTTTTACCCAGTGCAGAGTACACCTGTCTAAGCCATGGGCTGCCAGCTTCTCTAGGAGAATGCTGTGGGAGACAGTGTCCCCAGCATCCTTGGGAAGGACGGGGAAGCCTGAGCAAGCAAGCCACGAGAAACCTCAGAAACGTTTCTCCTGGGACACGTCTTAAGTGAATTTTCTAACAACAGTTATATTTGAGAGGCTCGTTATCAATGATACTAAGCAAACCTGGCAGCTCCCCTTCTTCTGCTGCAGACCTGCAGGGAGCAGTTTTAATGTGGTGCACCCAGGGGTGTGATGCACGGCAAGGCTCTTCTTACTCTGGGTGCAGGGTATCCTTGCCATATCCACAGCCATCCTTGGCTCTGTAGCAGGACAAAACCAGCAGACTGAGGTATCATCAGCAGTGCAGGTAAGTTGTGTGGAAGCATTTTCCTGCATTGTGTGTAACTGAACAGCTGGAGTCCCAGCCGTGTGGCGGTGGCGGCTCAGAAGCAATAACTGGAGCAGACCTCTCATGGAAGACAATTGCACAAGTCATTTAAGCTGGAGGAGACAGAAATGACCTAAAGCACAGGCAAATCTACCTGGGAAAGTATCACTGTGTATTCGCCTGGTCCTCATGGTCTTTCCCTGAACATACACCCCTGTTATAGACAATAACTGGCAGAGATGCTGCTAGGGCCATTGTTTTAGACAGGACCCTGGGCTAAACAGATCTGAGTAAAGAATTGCTTTCTGTCACTGGTGGGAAAGACTTTTATGCTTTTTCTGCATTTTAAAAAGGATTTTTACAATGAAAAGGCACCAATGGAAATTTTTCCCTCATCTGACAGACTTCTGTGTCATTTTAAGCACAGGGGCAATGGTGGGCTGGCATGGGGATACCCTTCAGTGTTGGTAGCTACTGTTGCTTTCACCGAGTTTTTGGGGCAAAGCAGAGAAGGCCGGGGTCTGGAGCACCACTAGGGTGCTCACACTTGCTGTCTTGGCTGCGTTTGAAGCACCACTGTCTCCTGGACATCCCTCCCTGCTGTCCCATCTCACCCATGGCCCTTGCTGGAGGGGGCGGGGGGCTGTTGGGGACATATTCAGCTAGATTAAAGCCTTTCCTCCATGATGTGCCTCCACTATGCTTCCTGCTCAGTTTATATTATCCTGGTGATGTTCAGCTGCCTCTCTGCCCCTTGGCCGCTTTCCCTCCTGCTTCCCTCCTCAAAATCTGGGGTGATACAGTCAAGCCTTAATGAAACATTACCGGTGACTCAGGCCCGCTGGCTGTTATGAGTGGCACATGGCCCAGTGCAGAAATGCCATTGTGGGTGTTTGCACTGGAAATTGTGGGCCGGGAGGGAGGTGCTGGTGGGTGGC